>NW_028225101.1:360000-786788 GCF_056783735.1 Eptatretus burgeri
CAACACATTTACATCTTCCGGTTACTATGGGTTCCGGAAACCCGAGCTCCAACACATTTACATCTTCCGGTTACTATGGGTACCGGAAACCCGAGCTCCAACACATTTACATCTTCCGGTTACTATGGGTACCGGAAACCCGAGCTCCAACACATTTACATCTTCCGGTTACTATGGGTACCGGAAACCCGAGTTCATGTAGTACAGTGCGACTGGGCGTTTTCTGCGGCATGGAGGGGGTGGGTCTCTCATTGCGGCTTTGGGCGTGTTAAGGGCGGGGCTGTTAGGGTTAGGGTTAGGGTGAGGATTAGGGTTAGGGGTAGGGTTAGCTGCGGACCAATGGGAGGGAGAGAATACTTGTGGGATGAGGAAAAGAAAGGTCTCTATATTCCCCTCTGATCCCTCAAAACTGGCATTCCACCAATTATGCTACTCCATTGAATTTAGCAATGCGTTTGGTCTGCCGGTTGCATCATCGCGGAGGCACCTCTGTGCCGCTGATGCAGTGCCCCTACAGAACAGTTGCAGTATTTGGGATTTTTTGCCAGGGTAACCAGGACACAGGTAGCCCCCGAATTTCGAAATGCATTGTGTGATCTTTAATACCCATCAGCAACTGCTTCAGGTCTTCATCTGAAGGACAGTGTATCCATTGATGCTGTATTAACATCACATCTATTAGTTTATCCTGGAGGGTGTGGATGGCAGGTGGAAGGAGTAGTTGTTTTGGCAGGTACAGCACCTTCTGACGAGGAAGGTCTTGCTCTTGCACATAACCGGATGTAGTTTGTGCTTCTTTTAATTTTACATTGTCATGGACATAGGATGTCTGGTTCATGGTTTCACCGCCCACATGCTCATCGCTGGACTTGATATTCCAACGCTAGTGGTGTGGCAAAGGAGATTTACCATGTGGTCGTTGATGGTCGCTGGAGGATGATCCAGAACTGCAGGGTCTACCGGAGTGCACAGTTCCTCAATATCGACCACAGGCTTGTTGTAGCAACTCTGAAGTTTCAGCTTCAATCCTGGAGAATGGTACTGCAGATACATTTTTATCATTATGGGTTTGAAGGTGATGAAACAAATAATTGATGATGATTAAAACTTGATATTAAAATAAAATATATTAAACCTGAAATATAAATGCACTCAAATATGATATGATGTTTTTAAGTATTTATCCATCTGGAATTAACATCATTATATTTCTCCTCTGTATGGAAAGATCACATGAACTGTATATTAAAAGTGTAAACAGGTTGAACTTTGCCAGTGAGTTGAATATCAAGAAGAATTGTCTGCCATTTTAAAGCTATCTTAAGAATTTTTATAAAGGACACAACCAAGTTGGAATGTGTTTTTTTAAAGAAAATGTCCAGATGTATCCACTCAGCAATCCTGACCTTTGAACCGACATAGGGAGGAAACTTGTTTTAATGCCCATGAGAGTTGGCGTTTGACGTCATTCTCACTATCATTGCGATTAATATGTCCGGATTTGAATATGTTCCAACCATTTAAGCAGGAGCTGTCTCAGAAGACTGAAGGTAAGTTTCACCTGGGAAATGTCAAGACCAGGCGAACTGGCGCTTGTGCCAGAAAATGATAAAAACTGGGTCTTCCTGAAGACTATGCAAACACTAAGATTATCCACTTGTTTTTGAGTGATCTGGAGTGAGTTTGTTTGTCCAGAACCTCCTGTGTGGACATTAAATCTGTTTTTTTGTTCAATAAATGTTTTAAATTGTGCTGAAGTTGTGCAACTGTATCTGCAGTACCATCCCAGCCGAGGCTGGACGCAAGCTCAAGGATGAGAGAGTATCTGAGGAGTTTGCGAACAGGCTGAGTGGAGATTTGGTGGGTCTTCTGGATTGGTGGGATCCTGAAGAGTGGTGGAGTGCCTTCAAATCCACCGTCCTTGATGTTGACGGTGGATGTCTTGAAACTCACCGAAGGGCGAAGAAGAATTTTGTCTCTCAAGGGACACTGGATACCATTGACCAGGTTCACACATATTTAGAATGCTACATCAGATCAGTATTAAATTTTTAGGTTTACACCTGTGATGTCAGAGGTCACATGATTTTGCAGCCATCTTGGATTAACCTAAAAACCAATAAAAATCTTCTTCTCCAGAATGGATGGACAGATCGAGGGGAAACTTCACATAAATGTTCTGCAGGCCAAACATGTACAAGTTTGTAAAGGAATAATTGATGTCTCATGGTTTGGCATATCTCTCTCTCTCTCTCTCTCTCTCTCTCTCTCTCTCTCTCTCTCTCTCTCTCTCTCTCTCTCTCTCTCTCTCTCTCTCTCTCTCTCTCTCTATCGAGTGCAGCCTGTGGCTGCTGGTTGCATCATTGGTTGGGACGTGGCAATGCCGCTGATGCAGTGTCCCCCTTTCCAGTACACTGGTACTCATTTTGCCGACCTCGGAAGGATGACAGGCTGAGTCAACCTCCTGGTGTATTAATTCAGTGCCCAACGGGGCTTGAACTCAGGACCCCGAGGATCCAAAGCCGCCAACCCAACCACTAAGCCAACACCAGGCTTGGTGTGGCAGCTATATTGGATGGACATTTCAATTTATTTTCTCCTTTACTGTTCAAAGTTGAGACGTGCCCTCCAGCGGACGATTTCAGGATCTACACCGTTTACGTGTAATTTATTTTCCTGCAGGATACGGCCCTGCAGGATGCGGTGGACATCCTGTGATTATTAGGGCAAAGGAAGCACTAGTTAGTGGGAAGGGTTAGTTTAGTTAGACCGGCTTCATGGGGACGTGGGTTGTTTTAGGATTTTAGGATAGATTGAGAAAATGGATTTTTGAATTTTTGGGAGACAAGGACAGACATGGAATGTGGAGTGGGGATGTAGCTTTGCTACGTAGAGTAAGAGGAACATGCATGAGAATAAAGGACGACGAGGAAACACGAGGTAGTTCGGGGAATTTCGTTAGCAGAATGGCAGGGTTGGAGTGTGATGTGATCTGAAAAATGTACTTGATGAATGAGTAAGGGCCAGTGGGTCTGAGTGTGTTTGGAGCGAATGTGGAATGCATGGGGCAATGAATGATTGGGGGAGGAGTGATTCCCACCCAAGGGACCACAGGGTCAATTTAATGTTAGTTAGTAGGTTAGTTAAATTTACTAAAAGGAGGTCGTTCTGTTGTTGGTGTTGAGAGAAGGCACGAAACCCATTTAGAGGGGTGCAGGAGTTCATGGACCGGCTGAGAGCATGGCTGTCGGAAGGTGAGTATTGTTTAGACTTTAGAGGGCACCCCGGGCACCGGACTAGTCGGCCAGAGTGGGCCAAGGGTCCAAGGAACCAGGATAGTGTAGTGGGCACGGGCGACCCATCGGAAACGGGACCCGTAGCGCCAAATTGCCACGTGGGCATCGGAGGGGGGCAATGCCAGAGAGGGCAACCCCCGTGTTCAGAGGGAGCTGGTAGGCTCGTAGACAGCCTTAGGGCCCGGGGGTGCCATGGTTCGAGTTCGGCAGAGGGTAGTTCCTGCAAAGTGAGCCACGCTGCCCAGCCACAAAATTGTGCTTGGGCACGAGTGAAAATTAGAGGGCAAGGCCCAAACTTATAATGGACATCAACACAGGCGATGGGAATCATAGTTTTTAGAACCGATAGTTTAAGTGACAGGCGTTTTGGAAAGCCCCGGGGTCGTTTAAAAGTTAATAAAAAGTAGGATAGTTAGAAGATGTACCCCTTCGTACCATCCATCCCATCGCTCTCTGTAGGCCGCTGGACCCACCTCGGGTTAGATTGCTGAACTCTGTGGGAGGCCAATCTGAGGCTTCGCTTGGCCTCAAGAAAGGATGCTAGTCTCTCCCTTTTCCCCTCCAGAATGGGAACGTTGGATGTAGGCTAGGTGACATGATAGGTTAGCCGGAAAAGGACAATAAAGTGGGTCAGGGAGACGAATTTATAAAAGGGAAAAAATAAAAAGGAAAAATAAAATAAAAAGGGGCGAAATTTGGTTTTTGTATTGCAAATTGAGGGAGTGGGTATGGACAGAGACAGGCAACGGCGATAGGTTGGGGGGAGACAGTAGGTTAGGTCCCAGCCCGCCTTCAGAGCGGCCGGCACCACCGCACTCCCTCCAGACCCCCAAGGAACGAGACCAGGGGCCGGCCAGCTTCACCTGCTGGCCTGTTGTGCTGGCCTGTCCTTGCCATGCCTTGTTTGCCTGCCTCTGCCGTAACCCCATGCCTGTTACCCTATTTTGCATTTGCCCCCTGTGTCAGCAACTATCACCATGTGCACATTGAGCAGCCCGTGCACCGTTTGTTGCATTCAGTCCATCCAGTCCATTTTGTGTTTTTGCATCTTCCATCCAGTTCATTTCAGGGAGGAGCCAGGGACTGCATTGGGCAGCCGGCTACCTTCCTGTTCCTGTACAGGGGAGCCAGAGACTGCATTTGGGCAGCCTGGCTACCCCCTTCAAATGGCCTGTGGGATGGCATATGGCATGCCGGGTTAGGGTGAGTTGCCTCCAGCAGATGAAAACTGAAGAAAAAAAAGAAGGTTCAGTGACCAAAAAAAGGGGACCTTTTGAACAGGCCCCGAAGACGTCTGACCATCAGCTGTGGAGCACTCACCCTAACATAACTGTTGACATTGCTATGCCTTCTTTCCCACAGATGCCAGGTTCTGGGCCATGGTTGGTGTAAATAGATAAGTAAAAATTGTAAATACGTTCGTTGAACCTCACCTGCATGTCTGTGTTAGCGCCGGCAATGATAGTTAAGTCGTCCGAATGAGTCTGTGTGTTTGTTTGGTTCGCTACGCAGAGTAGTCGGTTATTTATTTTTGGGACATGTATAAAAAATGTCGCACTCTGGGATCTGCAGATAAAACGTACTAGGGGAAACTTAAACATGCTGGTCACACGAAAATTTGACGACTCGGGACGAGTCTGTAAAAAGGGGAGGGGGTAGTGTTACGAATTTGGAAATCTTTCGCACACAACATTCAGGTTCCTACAGTTCAGTTATCTCGGTAAGTATGTGTTTTATAGATAGCTCCCTTTCCCTTGTCTAATGGGTGTTTAAATGTTCATGCGCTGCGATTGATCTTTAGAGTTAGGATTCCCCTTTAATGAAAACACCTGACCTTAACTTGACTTGTGGAGGTGGGGGGGGATGGAATGTGGCAGCCCCCACCTACGGCGAATGAGTCACGCCGAAAGCAAGGTTGGCCTGAGAGGAATAAGAAGCGAACCCTCTGCTTGGTTTGAGAGGGAGTGAGTTAGTCTTGTTCGACTGTTTTCTTCTTGGATTGGAGAGCTCTTTCACGATTCTGTGGGTGGTGGTGCATGGCCGTTCTTGGTTGGTAGAGCGATCCGTCTGGTTGATTCCGATAATGAGCAAGCCACCCAGGAGCCAGAGAAGGAGCCAGCCAAGAGCCGGAGGGAGCCAGCCAGCCAGGAGGAGAGGAGAGCGCTCCTATTGTTGTCATCCTCATCCTCCTCTTCCGCGCGATCGCGAGCCCAGGCGATCACTTGGGCTCACCTCGGCTGGCTGCGGTGGCGCCGCGTCAGTCCCCGACGACCGGAGCTCCTGGAAGGAGGGATCATCCAGCCGCGCGTTCGCGGCCAGGAAGCCAGCCATCCTGGTCCTCAGCTCCCCTATCCTCTGAGCTGAAGGCTGAATAAAGGCTCCAGCCACTTTTCGTGTGTGTGTGTGTGTGTGTGTGTGTGTGTGTGTGTGTGTGTGTGTGTGTGTGTGTGTCCGTGCGCCCGTCTGTTAAGTAGTGAACTGCATAAGTATTTTTGCATGTATAAATGTTCACCTTGCATTTCTTTTAATTGGTATTACTCTGCTCTTACGTGCTCCCCTATTCCCCCCCATTATTGTTGAATAAATGACCCGATTGTTAAACGTTTTCAGCTCGTTCGTATCCATTCCTGCATTGGCTGAGGGTGTCGCATGCTGAGGCAATTAGCAGGCCGTTGTGCCGCAGTAACGGGATAATCGGACGTTTTTGCTCTCAAAACTAATTTATCATGGATCATACATAATATGAAGTTTCGCATCGATCCGTTAAGTAGTTTTGGAGAAGAAGATTTTTAAAGCATTTGTTTTTTTTCAATCTAATTTGACTGACCCACCATGTGACCGATGACATCATAACTTTAAGAGCTGCCTCAAATTAGGAAGTCGATCACACATATAAATAAAGTTTTGCATTAATCAGATTTGATGTGTTTTTGTATTAAATATGGCTGCCAAACAAATCACGTGACCAACCGATGATGTCATATTTTTCACACTGCATGAAGCAAATTGGATTATATTTGTAAAGTTTTGCATCGATAGGTTTTGCGGTTTCGGATAAATCGTTTTTAAAGATTTTCCTTCAATCTAATATGGACGCCATACCATTTGACTGATGACGTTTTAGTTATCAAACTTTAATCCACACGTCGAGTCGATGACAGACAAAAAGGTTTGCATACATCGGTTGGGCGGTTTAAGAGAAGAAGATTTTTGAAAGTGTTAACTAAAATCCAATATAGCTGCCAGAACACGTGACCGATGACGTTTTAGCTTTCAAGCTTTAATCCCCATGGGTAGTCGATGACACAGTTAAAGTTTTGCATCGATCGGTTGGGCAGAATGAAATATTTCAATCGGTTGGCCCGTACTAATAATCATAAATAATATTAATTCTGACGTCATTCGTGATGTCATAGCACCGTGTCTTGTCATGAGTTGACAGATAAATGGCCGTAACTTGGGAACCGCTCGTCCGATTAATATCAAACCTCGAAAAGGCACATCCGAGGGTCCCTAGCAATATTCCTGGCAAGTTTCAATCAGATCGGACTGGCGGTTGTCGAGAAACGGCGGTCACATACACACACACACACACACACACACACACACACACACACACACACACACACACACACACACACACACACACACACACACACACACACACACACAGATTGCTGGAATTATAGATCGATGTCATGGAGCTGCTACTTAAAATTAAAAAAACTATGCGAAAAAGCAAATTATTTTACACGGCCTGTCATAGGAGTGATTTTGACCACTAACAGCAGCTTATAATGGCCTCAGTAAGGGTGGAGGAAACTGAAATTTTGCATGCAAGTCCTCATGGAAGGGTCGTTCAAAATGTGAGAAAGCCTCAACGATTGATCTTTTCATTTGGAAAAGGGTTCTTGGCATGAATGTGCAAAATAATGGTATTCAGACCCCCTAAAATGGACACATTTTCACTTATATCCTGAGAAATATAGCAGCTGCAAGAATGAGTGAAAACTTTCTAGGTTCAGAAAGACATCCTCTATCATGTGTTAAAATTTGACGGAGCTGTTTTTTAAAAATACAAAAAAGATTACGCAGACGGATATCGAACCTACACTTTTGTGCGGTTTACACAGCCACCTTTTGTTGTATGAATCTCAAATTAAACTCACATGCGCGCAAATATCCCCTCTATCATGTGTTAAAATTTCGTAAGGATTCGTCCTTCAATAAAGAAGTTCTGGCGATTTATGGATGTTTCAACTTTGAACAGTGAAGTGCAGGAGAAAATAAATTGCACATGAACGGTGTAGCTCCTGAAATCGGACAGCAGATGGACGTTTCAACTTTGAGCAACAAAGTGTGACAATCACTGACATCAGAACACTGACAAAAATTTAACTATATGCAAGCGATAAACAAACCTTAATCAAAGGAAAACATTATAAGCAAGTTCGATAAAATAAGAAGAAAGCTGAAATCCCTATGCCAGCCCCCACATAATATCTCTGTGAGGTTCTTTGTCATCATTCCTGTAGGTCCAGCTATCACTGGTACAACTTTGGCATTCTTCAGGTTCCAGGATCTTCTCACTTCATTCTTGACATCTTGGTATTTTGTTATTTTCTTGATTTCTGCATTGTGTTGTCCAAAACCACTGATATTAACACCTCACATGGCAATACCTTCTCTTTATTGCACCCAAGCATGATATCTGGTCGCAACGCTTTGTTGTCGATGTTCACGCTCGATGGGATCATTGGGTCGTACGTCAGTGGTACTTCCATGCTTTCAGTGATTACTTTTGGTTCATGTTCCCACAAAATTTCTGGAACTGGGACATCAAAGTTTTTTCAGATGTGCCAGTGGATAACTTTACAAACTCTGCTGTGTCGTTGTGTGGACAGCTGTTCTGACATGAGTTTGTTTTTATGTGTGTTCGCTCATGAAGCATAACATATCATTCTCTTTACTAACCCCACCTACACTCCTCACCTTTCTCTCTTGCTTCTTTTTTTCATGCGACTCTCTCTCTCTCTCTCTCTCATCCCCTCCACGCATCCCTCCCACCCATGGTATAGCATCGTTTGGTGAGGCATAGCTCTCCCCACCCCCTTCCTCGCTCTTCCCCTCCCTCCTGCATCCTCTCTCCCTCCCCTCTTAACTCCCTTCCTTCATACCCCCCGCCCCCACCCCATCAGCGAACCGACGGGTTGTATTTGCTCGTAGAAAATAAAACAAAGACCCTTTGAATCTGGTGTCAAAAGCTGCAGGGGTGAAAGGTGAAAGAATAACACTCCAAAAACGGTATTGTGAGTTTGATATAATTTATTGGCACAAGATTTATTAATTTAGAAGTTTGGTGGATAACATTGATTAGTAAAAAGGAGTCCATTCAGTGATCTGATTAAAAAAAATTTTTTTTTGCAAAACGTCATATATGATTAAAATGCTGATAACACCACACATGCACGGATCAGAGTGCTCCTCAGGTGTTTGCAGCTCTGAACGGGTCGTGTGACCTCATGAGTGGTTGGTGTACATGATGGAGACGTGTGGAAAGACAAGTGTCAGTTGGACGGCCACATCCTCATCCACCCGGCAGCACAAGGTAATGTCAAGGAAGCGCATATGCCGACAGGTATCAAGCAGGTGAAAAATCCCTCCAGGAGTCACCAGCGGAGCGCCTGCCACACGCACAGAGATATAATCGCTCCGATGAATGGCAAACAAGGGTGAAAATAGCTCTGTCATCTGGAGCTTTGATGTGCAGTTAACACGGTACTAAACGACGGCACAACAGCACTCAGTGGAGCACATACATCCACCAGGAGGATACGGACGAATTGATTAAATTTTGGTGAAGATCTGGATGTGGATACTGGGATTTTTGGAGTGGTTCTTCACCTTTGAGAGACCGGTCCAAAAATGATATTTCAAGATGTATAGCAGGATATTTCAAAACGTTATGTGGACCGGGGATGAGTTGTGGAGGTGACAAGAACAAGCCGATTAGAATTTGGTTCTGGTCCGGATGCAGATCCAGCCTATCAGTGGGATGCAAAACGTAAACTGTTCAGTCTGGAGGAGGTATGCACTCCACCGAGTTCCGTTCTCGTTTCTAGTTGAAATTTTTGTTTTCCTTCCGCATCGAGCAACCTCTGTGACCCTCTTGGATCCATCCACATCAGTTCCCATAATCCCCTCAATGACCATACCCAGTATGTCCAGGTGCTCCAGTAAAGGGCAGTGATTGGCGAGTGATTCGAGGTCAGTGTCTCTGACGGAGCGGTTAGCCGTTAACACCAGTCGGCGCAGTCTGGGCAGCTCTCGAGCCATCTCAACGAGAGCGCCACTACCTGCCCGAACACGCGGACACCAGCCAAGGTCCAGGTCCTGTATGAACAGTTTAAGTGTGGAACAATTAAATCAACATGAGTGTTGCATGCAGTTTTAAAATCCCCATTAATTTAAGAACTGTATTGTACAATTGGACAGGCATTATGGCCACCACAGTGTTTCCGAAAAAAGGAAACTTGACAAAATAACAAGCTCAACAAAACTATTGGGTATTCCAAGTTATCAAGACACTGGAAGGAAGAAAAGGGATTTAAAACGACGAGGAAAGGGGAGGGAAGGGAGTGGGATGAGGGGAGGAGAGTTGGTTGTTGAAAGTCACAAGATAAATGCTGTAAAAACGACAAGGGCACTCGGTCGAGAGCATACCTCTGCCAGGCTGATCAGTTTACGTTTTGCATCCCACCGATAGGCCGGATATGGATTCGGACATGAAATATAATTTAATTAGCTCCCTAAGAATTCTCTTAGAATCCTCTGAAAGGATTGATTATAATTATCCTTTTCAAGTGCAACTCCATTGAGAGATCGGTCCAAAAACGATTCAGAGAACGATATATCAAAAAGTTGTTTTCGGGTTCAGATGAAACTTGGTGGACACGTTGGGTGTGTCGCAAGGACGAATTGATTCGATTTTGGTGAAGATCCGAATCCGGGTCTGGATACGAGAATTATTCAATTTTGAAAGTGATTCTTCACTCGATTGAGATCGGGCCAAAAACGATGGAGTTCTGCACGGCATGATATTGTTACGGATTCAGCGGTGGCGGGGCTCGCACTCGACTCCTGACCCCAGTGTTAAGGATTCGGACGAGTGATGGGGCTCACACCCTACTCTCGACAGCCAAATGTTCGATATTACTTAACACTTAACAGCACCGCCGTCTCCAGGGTTATAACGCCGGCTGGTTCGGCACAGGCCTCGGGTCACGCGCCTCGAATCGCGATACCAACTTACACCTGGACCTCACCAGTTGGGGGAATAGACCCCGATTACAGACTGGTTTTGTCAGAGACCGAACGAATTCTGCCAGTCTGTAACCATTTTCGGTTTTATATACCAATCGAGCGAATTGTTTCTCAGCACGGCATGAACAAACCCAAAGCGGCAACTTCATACGAATCAGCCAGATTTATTGGGTAAAAAAGGGGAACACAACACAAGCAAAGCATTCACGACAGTTATACTTAATCTATTTCCCGTTCTTAACTTGGGAGCTACGGATTACGGGTTTCGAAGGGAACCCTAGCGAGATAAACCTTAGACAACATGCAGACAAGACACGGACAGCATGCAGACAAGACACAGAGTACTTGGTGATGCTTCATGGACGAGAGGAAAAGTGTCAAAGGCCCGAATGTGGCTCGTGACAAGCCGATGTCCACGGATTCGAGCACCCAAGCTCAAACACGCCGCGTGGCAAAATGGCGGCGTCGTCCTCCTTTTGTCGCACCGCCCACGCACGCAGCCCCAGCGCGTTCAGCCCCCGTAAGGTCGACGGTACCAGAGCGGAAGGTCCACGTGTGCTCCAGCTGGCCCTTCACAAGGTCCAGCATACAAATCCAGGCCTGGCCTGTTCACCAGACAAGGCCAAATCGGGGTGTTGGGCTCCGCAGGTGGATCGACAAACGCGTCGAGCCGTGAGGTGAGTAAGGACAGAAGCTCCGTGATTAGACGCAGGTTGAACCTGTCGATCACCTCCTCATAAAGTCGATCGCCGACTCACACAGTAGCCAGCTCCTCTCGACGCAGATTGCAGCCTCCCACCAGTCGTTTCTATACAGCAGAAATCCTCACTCGACACTCAGGCTCAGTTACTCCCTCGGCAGATGGCAGACTCGACCCTCAGGTTCAAGCCGTTCCTCTCTTACAGATCGCCGACCACACGCACCACGAGTTTCTCCTCCAGCCAATGGCAGACAGACCTCTTGCAGTCCCTTCCTTGCCTTTCTTTCTGCTCGCTCTTCACGAAAAACCGATCGCGCCACCTCGGCGCTCAGTTTTTCCACTGCCTTCCCGGCGCTCGCTCGCCTCTCCGTTTCACCACCGCCTTCCCGGTGCTCCTGCAGTTTCACTTCCTTTTATATTGGGGCGTGCCCCTTTACGAAGCCGACAAACTCCTCCCCCTCCCAGAGCAATGGGCGGAGACTCTTTCGGAGAGCGGAATGAAGAAGAAGACCCTCTCGGTCCACCACCACTGTACGACCAAGAAACAGCCTCTTACATCTCTCGACACACATGTAATGTCCATTTAACGAACAACCTGGCTAAACATGGATTTTAATGGGGCAGCTGGGCTAATCCTACATTTAATAACACATGAAGGGTCATTTCCGCAACAATATTTCAAAAACGAATTGGGCCCGATATGTTCGCGTGGATCAGGCATTACGTGGCGGACGTATGCACTCCACCGAGTACCCTTCCAGTTTCAGAGATGAAACAAACCTCGTGCGAGAATTTACACGATCCACGACAAGAACGTGATGAACCCAAGTGACTTCACACTCACAACTTAAACTTGAAAATTCCTCGAAGATGTGTGACTGGGGGGGGGGGGAGAGAGAGAGAGAG
This sequence comes from Eptatretus burgeri, assembly GCF_056783735.1. Classification (NCBI taxonomy): domain Eukaryota; kingdom Metazoa; phylum Chordata; class Myxini; order Myxiniformes; family Myxinidae; genus Eptatretus; species Eptatretus burgeri. The sequence continues at coordinate 372,226 of NW_028225101.1, forward strand.
AGAGAGAGAGAGAGAGAGAGAGAGAGAGAGAGAGAGAGAGAGAGAGAGAGAGAGAGAGAGAGAGAGAGAGAGAGAGAGAGAGAGAGAAAAAGATCGAGAGAGAAAGAGAGAGAGAGGGAGAAAGATAGATAGATAGAGAGAGAGTGCGAGAGAGAGAGAGAGAGAGAGAGAGAGAGAGAGAGAGAGAGAGAGAGAGAGAGAGAGAGAGAGAGAGAGAGAGAGAGAGAGAGAGAGAGAGAGAGAGAGAGAGAGAGAGAGAGAGAGAGAGAGAGAGAGAGAGAGAGAGAGAGAGAGAGAGAGAGAGAGAGAGAGAGAGAGAGAGAGAGAGAGAGAGAGAGAGAGAGAGAGAGAGAGAGAGAGAGAGAGAGAGAGAGAGAGAGAGAGAGAGAGAGAGAGAGAGAGAGAGAGAGAGAGAGAGATAACCGAATGACAGATTCTCACCTGCACAAGCAGCAGTTTAAACTGAAACAAGAGCGCAAGTGAGCACAATATACCGCCCGAAAAAGTCTCCGTGACACACACACACACACACGCATGCACACGCACACACACACACACACACACACAATTATATATTCAAACACATCAATTTATGAAGAACAAAAAGGTGTATACAGAATTTTGATACTGCATGGAAAACAGCTTCCTGGTTGCCATGGCAACCACTTTGGATGACGAACGTATATGTCGCGACACACCGTCTCCACAGTCTGTACCTGTGTACCAAATATGAAACGTGAAAGTTGAAAACTTTGGGAGTTAGAGTGCGGATATGAACGGACGGACGGATGGCGGGACGGACAGACAGACAGACAGATGGACGGACGACCGTTATCACATAATACGCCCCGATATATTTTTATTGGGCGTATAATAATAATGAGAGCAGTTATTCTGGGTACCGGATAATGCCCATGCCAATGACGATGCCATTCCACGCCCCCTATTCCGATAACGATGCCGTCCCACCGCCCGTTGCGGTGACGATGCTGTCCTATTTTATCATTTTTATCAAACTATATTTCTCATGGCTCGTCCGTCCCAAGAACTGCCACTTGTAACTGCGAGTCATTTTGATGGAAGGAAAACGTTTAAAAATGCATTTCTCTGGAACCACTTCATCGATTGAAGCAAAACATTAAATATATCATGCACTACCCATATGGAAAAAGGTGTGATCGTTTTAGTTGTCAAACTTTTATCGTCATCGGTACTCAATGATACACCGAAAGTTTTGCATCAATTGGTTCAGTGGTTTGAGAGAGGAAGGTTTTTAAAGCTTTTAACTTCAATCCAATTTCGCTGTCCGAACACGTGACCAATGACGTTTTTGCTCTTAAAACTAATTTATCATGGATCATTCATATGAAGTTGCGCAATGATCCGTGAGGCAGTTTCTGAGAAGAAGATTTTTAAAGGATTTGTTTTTTTCAATCTTATTTGACTGACTGACCACGTGACCGATGACATCATAACTTAAAAAGCTGCCTCAAATTAGGAAGTCGATCACATATATATTGTTGCGGATCCGGGGTGGCGGGATTCTCACCCGATCCTTGGCGCCACCCTCACCACCGCTGTCTCCGGGGCTTATAACACCGTCCGGCTCGGCACATGCCTCCGGTCACGCGTCTTCAATCGCGTTACCAACGTATCCCTGGACCTTACCAGTTTGGGAAATAGAACCCCGGTTACAAACTGGTTTTTTCAGATGCCGAGCGTTTTCTGCTAGTCTGCAACCATTTTGGTTTTATATGCCAATCGAACGGATCGTTCGTCGACGCGACACGAATTAATCCATAGCGGCAACTTCATACGAACCAACCAGATTTATTGGGGAGCATTGGGGAACACGACACAAGCAAACCATTCACGACAATGTTTTTTATTAACAATCTTTAACCCGTTCTTAAATTCGGGAACTACGGACTGCAGGTTTCGAGGGGGTCGCTACCGAGATATGCCTTCTACAACGTGCAGACAAGACAGACAGACAGACAGCATGCATACAAGACAAGACAGAGTACTTAGTGATGCTTCATGGACGAGAGGAAAATGTCAAAAAGCACGAATGTCGCTCGCAACAAGCGGATGTCCAGGGATTCGAGCTCCCAGCTCGAACTCGAACACGCCGCGTGGCGAGACGGCGCTTGCCTGCCTTTTCCGCACCGCACGCCGTCTCTGCGAGCTCTGACCCCGCGTAAGGTCGACGGCACAAGACCGTCAGATCAACGATGGGCGTCAGCTGATTTCTCTCAAGGTCCAGCATACAAATCCAGGCTTGGCCTGTGCACCAGACAAGGCCCAAATCGAGGTGCCGGGCTCCGGCAAGCGGATCGGCAAACGTGTCGAGCCGTGAGTGAGCAAGGACCGTCAGAGGCTCTGTCGTTTCCTCTCTTGCCTTCCCGCCTCGAAGCCCGACTTCTCAACTCCGTCCTCTCAGTTTCTTTCTCTGCAGAATCACCTTTTCTTTCCTTCTCCACGCTTGCCTCTCAAAGCCGGCTGCAGTTTCTCTCACAGCAGAATCACCTCCTCATAAGAGTCGATCGCCGACTCGACGTGCAGGCCGTCTCTCCCACTGCCCAAAAAGGCAGACTCTCTTACTGCGAAAAATGCAGACTCGGCGCTCTCAGGTTCAGCGTCTCTCCCGGCAGATTCAACACACTGTCCCTCCTTCGTTCGCTCGCTTCGAAACACGAGCACGCCTCGAGAGCGACTGTTTTCCACAAACTGAACCCTTTCTCTCCCACAGTTTCTCTTTCGTTCGCTTGCTTCGAAACACGAGCACGCCTCGAGAGCGACTGTTTCCACACACTGCACTCTTTCTCTCAACAGTTTCTCTTTCGTTCGCTCGCTTCGACCCTGAGCACGCCTCTCTCAGCGAAGCCGCCAAACTCCTCCCCTTAGCTCCACCTCTCTCTCCAGGCCACTCCCCCTCAGCCGACTGGGCAGGGCCTATCGTCCGGAGAGGGGAGGAAGAAGAGGGAGTCCGCAGCACACCACCACTGTACGAACAACAAAACATGCATCCTACACCTCCCGACACACATGTAACGTCCATTTTACCAAACAACCGAGCTGAACATGCATTTAATGGGGGATCTGAGCTAATCCTTTATTTAGTAGTCCAATAAGGGCCATTTCCATAACAATATATAAAGTTTTGCATTGATCAGATAAGATGTGTTTTTGTATTAAATATGGCTGCCAAACAAATCACGTGGTCGATGATGTCATATTTTTCACACTACGTGAAGCAAGTTGGATTATATTTGTAATGTTCTGCATCGATAGGTTTTGCGGTTTCGGATAAATCGTTTTTTAAAGATTTTCCTTCAATCCAATATGGACATCACACCATGTGACTGATGACGTTTTAGTTATCAAACTTTAATCCACACGTCGAGTCGATGAGAGACGTAAAGATTTGCGTACATCGGTTGGGTGGTTTGAGAGAAGAAGATTTTTGAAAGTGTGAACTAAAATCCAACATGGCTGCCAGAACACGTGACCGATGATGCTTCAATATCAATGACACAGTTAAAGTTTTGCATCGATCGGTTGGGCAGTTTGAGAGGACATTTTAATTTTTTTGAGGTTTTTGCTAAAATCCAACATGGCTGCCAAACCAAACAAACCATGATGACGTCATAGTTATCAAACTTTCTTTCCACATGGACAGTCAATCAAACTTGTGAGGTTTCACATCGATTTGTTAAACTGTTTCAGAGAAGATATTTACCTCCGTCACTGAAGATGGATGGAAGTCATATTTTCACCCACGTCTGTCTGTCTGTTTGTGAACAAAATACTGCATCTCAAAAGGTCGTGAACGGATGTAGACGAAATTTGGTGGAGAGCTTGGGTATGTGACAAGGACGAAATGATTAATTTTTGGTGAAGATTTGAATCCGGATCTGGATCCGAGAATTTTTTAAAGTGATTCTTCACCTTTGAGTGATCGGGCTGAAAACGATATATTGTTGTGGGGCTGGGCGTCGGCGGCGAGGACGACCGCTCGGTGGAGCAGTAGATGCGGCTCCACCGAACACCCGGAATTTAGATCGTGCTCCTCGGAGAACTCCGAAAGGCACGGGTCCCTTCAAGGACCGTGAATCGCCAATAATTCGGCCGCGTGGAATTGGGTTAATTGCCAACTTCAATATACCTAAGTATCCACGCGGCAAAGCTACCGGGGAATTCACACCCTCGGCAGGCCTCGAGCGGAACTCGCCGTTATCGTGCTCGAACCGTGCGTAGCCCGAGTGGATGGTTACCAAGACCCGTCGGACCAAATGCACAATTTGCGGCTTCCCAATATCCCAACACGCACTGTGCTAAGCCAATGAAAGAAGCACAGAAACGAGCTGATACATTCAACAATAGGGGTATTTATTTAACAATGATGGAAAGGGAACACACAAAGAGCAGAGTTATCGTGACTATAAGAAATGCAAATAATAAGAAATCACAATTCTACTCGGACAAGACAGGCCCGCACACAGACACGCACACTCAAAATAAATGGACCTCCATGGTCTTTATTCGGCCCTTCGGCTCAAGAGGTAAGGGGAGCTGAGGGTCAAGGTCTGGTTGGTACGTCTCCGCCTCGTACGGTCTTCACCAACCCGTGCTTGTGGAGCTCGGATTCCATGTAAGGAAACGGGATCCTCAGCTCGCTCGCTCCCACACAACCCGCCTCGGTGGGACTCGAACACACGCCTCCGGAATCCAAGGAGCGACTTGGTCAGCCGCGAACGCCAATCGGCGACCCGAGCACCATGAACACGAACACCAACCAGGCCGAACGCCAACTCCGACCAGCACGATCATCGACCAGGAGCCACGAACTCAACCAGCAGGAACCAACCAGCTTCTCTCTGGCGAGCAGCTCGCGACCTTTCTTATCCCTCCCCCTCGCTGGGGGTGGAGCATCTGCTCTGAGGTGGCTCGCCTCCTGATTGGACGGTTGCATCGCGCGATTCGCTGGCCGTCCCTCATTGGACAGTCCCACGGAAGGCGGGGCAACTCCCACCCTTCTGGGCGGAGTCCCGATCAGAGGCGCTTGTGGCTCCGCCGACCTCCTCACCTCCGGCCACGTGCGTAATGGCGATGGTGTTGAGTCGGAAACGGGGCGGGTCAGACGCCCGCTCCTTACCGATTGGCCAAAGAGGGATGCCATGCCAATGTTAGACTCCGCCCACGCGCGCGCTTGCTGGCGAGAGCGCGAAGAATGCCGCGAGCAGAGTGTTGTTGTGTGAAAGTGAAGATGTAAAAAATCCTATCGATAAAATAACCCACAGTGCACTTACACTTAATTCCCATTCGACAGACGGTATGGATTCTAACTAGAAACACATACTTACCGATATAACTAATCTATAGGGACTCTGGCAGTTGTGTGCAGTGAGCTTCCAGATTCGTAACAATATAGCATGATATCTCAAAAAGTTGTGGACGGATTCGGACCAAACTTTTTGGGGATGAGTCAGTTCGGTGACCATAACAAGCCAAATAAATTTTACTGCAGGTACGAATCCAGATCCGGCCTATCAGTGGGATACAAAACGTAAACTAATCAGCATGGCGGAGGTATACTCTCGGGCGAGTGCCCTTCGAGTTTTCAGCTTTCAGAGAAGAAAAACATGGCTGCCATACCACTTCACCGATGACGTCATCAATTTAATTCACCAGACAAATGTCTTCGTTGATTCGCCTCAAAAATTTGTTTTGATCGGATGAGGATTTCGATGCATCCAATCATGACGTCATCAACAGAGGCACCGATGACGTCGCCATTATCAACTGTTATTGCCATTGCGGAGTTTCTGACTTGCGCCAAGTTTCAAATATTTTTGTTGAGTGGTTTCCGAGTGAATGTCCAAAGGTTTTTTAAAAACTTTTTTCCAACATGGCTGCGAAATCACATCACCTGAGCACGCGAGTCAAGCTTACGGTCGGAGGGATGTCGCAAGGTCCAATATACAGGTAAATGCGGCTAATATCATTTTGAAACACAACTTGCCATTGCTGCAGGTGCTCTGCAGAGTCACCTTGCTGTACAAATTACATTCGATGTGATAATGAACGATCGACATCATTTCACGTGAAACTCTAATTTTCTTTATCCCGAAGAACCGCTTTCTCATGGTTCAATAACAGAAACTTTCCGTGTTTCTGGCTGGCCGTGTACCTCGATATTCTTACAACAGGATATCAGGTGTGCCAATCCGACCTCCGTCAGCTCAACGGATCTCCACAAGTCGAGCGAGCGAAGCTGTTGGCAGTTTGAGCCCAGACTGAGTAAGACCAGGTCAGGATTTTTCACCTGAGGTTGGAAAGATGAGGAACATACGTCGTGACACTCATTGTTGCAAGGGGAAGGAAACACTCTGCGAATCCTATAACACACGGGACATTCAAACTCAAACAAATCTCCAACAAAGACGTCATCAGCGGCGCAGTCCGAGAAAAATACAGTCCTCGTCTCCTTTCTTATTTCAGGCACGAGCTTTGGTTCAAATTTAATTCCTTTGTTATCCCGAAGCTTTTTGAAAAAAAACGGGCGGGTACTGTAATCGGCTCTGTTTGTCCTCCCATCCGTCAGTGACACTATCTCCTAAACGGATGGGCAGAAATTCACCAAACTTGGTAGTTGTGATCACCACATGGCAAGAAGGTTCAAGAGCACAATCATTTTTCGTCAAGCCCCCCTGGGGCGGGGTCAATAACCAGAAAATCAGATTATTAACATGTTTTAATGAAGCATTGTCCATGCAATCAACATTGGGGGGGGGGGACGCATGGAATATGTAACAATTTTGGGGGATTTGTTCCCCGGTTCGTGCCTCGGGATGGGAACTTAGTCACAGAGGTCGAAATGGGGAAAAAATGAAAATCAAAATTTGATATTGGGTCATTCCTGATGGAACTTTTTGACATCTTTCAACCTTGCTCGAGGTGGGGAAGCGTGGGGATTTGAGATGGCGAGCCATCGACTTCCCTCGAGTTTCCTTTATTTTTGGAGCGATTAAGGTTCGAAAGGGATCTTGTGGAAGCAACGCCTGGAGCTCATTGTCATGAATCATAACCTCACAAAGATTGTGTTCACATTTATGTGACGAGGAAACAAAATATCAACAACAAATCAGGTGAACTCATCCCAAGCTGGAAGTAAATCAGTTTGTCTTCACAATTGTACAGGACTATCGTTTGACTGCGAAACACCTCTGCGGTGAGACAAAGGGGTGCACATACCTCCAAACAGTCTCCGATGTTGAGATGCCTCAAATCCGTGCACTTGGAAGTGATCGACAGGAGACTCTCCGTCTGAAACAAGATGGGAGTATGATGTCATCCTTTAGCACTGGTTAAAATAATCCCCTTCCAATCCACGGAGCACAACGAGAGAGAAAGACTCACTTCGGTCGCATATTCCAGAATTTAACGTTTTATGGAGTATAAAGATCAAAGAACCAGTCAGGATCTAAAAACCATTGTGGCACCATGCCAGCAGGGGGGTAATGCATCATGGAGGTGACGTTAAGCTGGCTATCTTCTTTGAAATCTTGTGGAGATTCAACAAAATCTCACAGGCAGTAGACCATGTAGATTAAAGAAGGGTACGACCAAGGCCACATAGATCTTGCGTGATTCAATAGGCTCGGGAATGAAAGTAAACGGGAAATGTATGAAATTCCCACTTCATATGTTCCTTGTATTTAATTTTGGTTTCACATTTCTCATCGTGTCTGCGTTTGACTTTCAATTAACTTGCCTGGGGGAGGAGCAAAGGAAGTGGGGGGGGGGGTCTCAATTTCACATTGCCATAAAACTCAAGATTTACTTGCAATGGCTTTAAAAACAATAAAACTGCGAGAGAGTAAAACGAACATAAACTACGGAAAGAGCTTACATCGATCTGCGTTCGGTACAGGACGAGGCGTTGGAGCTTCTGCAAGGACGAGAGCTGCCTGAATTCCCCGGGTGGTATTTGGTCACATGACGACAGGTCCAGGTCACGAAGGTTTGGGCAGAGCATGGTTACAGATTCCAAGGATTCGTTTGTGATCCAACGGCAGTTTGCCAGCTCCAGGTGCAGTAGGTGTTCAGACCACTCACCAAGGAAACTGAAAGAGCAGGAAGACATTGGGATAGTGTTTTAAACAAAGCCGTGAGAGACAAGACGAACTGAGAAACCAACTTACATCGACACACGTTTGGTACTGTGATGGAAAATTTCTTTTAAAATATTAGCTTTCTGGTTTTTATTAATTTGGCTGTGGCTCAATTAAGCCTAATGATTGATTTAAAACTTCACAAATAAAGGCTTTTATCCCATATAATAAATATATTAGCGAAAACCGAGATGATCGACAACGATTGATTAAAAAAAGTTCATCAGAAACATGATTATTACATTCGTCTTTGAGTGTGTGTGTGTGTGTGTGTGTGTGTGTCTGTGATTCGATATTAATTATTCCCATGTAAGAGTATTAATTGATATGATTGAAGCTTGTGTAATTACAAATGTGGGCCCCATGGATATACATATAAGGTCCATCAGGACATAATTGATACAGTTCTGTCTTCTTATTGCTACTTAAACTAATAGCTGACAACATATGTACACTTTCAAATGCTTGTAAAGGGATAAAGTCTCTCGTAAAGCAATGTAATTAACTAAGGTAGTTTCGTCACCATATATGGAGTTGTTCACCACGAAGGATCATGGGTAAAATGATCTCACCCAGAGTGAAGGCAAAGTCCTTGAAAAGAGGAAGCAGCCCACACATTTGCCTTCGCACGATTGCAACAATCACTGCCCGAAGGATGAGGGAGACCTTTGTCCTGTGAATCGAACTGCTCGCTTGCAATCAAACTCCGATTGAGTGGGAGAAGAATTCCCATGCTTGAACATGGTGACCGGTGTTCCCATGCTCGCACACAAAACATACATGGTGTTCTGCTAATTAAGAGACTGGGGAACATTGAGTGATATTGTTGTGGGGCCGGGTATCGGTGGCGAGCACGACCACGAGAGGGAGCAGTAGAGTGGGCTCCACCGAACAAACCGGAATTTAGGTCGTGACCCTCGGATAAGTCCGAAAGGCACGGGTCCCTTACAGGACCATGAATCGCCAATAATTCGACCGCGTGGGGTGGGGTTAATTGCCAAACTTCAATATACCTAATTACCCATTCGGCAAAGCTACAGGGGAATTCACACCCTCGACAGACCTCGAGCGGAACGAGCCGTTACCGTGCCCGAACCGTGTGTAACCCGAGCGGATGGTTACCGAGGCCTGTCAGTCCAAATGAACAATTTACTGCCTCGCTATTTCTCAACACACCGTGTTAAACCAATGAAAGAAACACAGAAACGAGCTGGAACATTCAACAAGAGGGGAATATATTTTACAATAATGGGCAAAAACCGGGAAGGAAGACAAAGAGCAGATTGCAACCGAATATATTCCAATGTAGAATAACGCAAGCACTTAACGATTCTACTAAACAGACGGGCCCACACACACACACACACACACATACACAAAAGAAATGGGCCGACCGGCCTTTATTGATGCCCCCCAGCTCGGAGGGAAGGTGATCCGAAGGGGGGAGCCTGTCCCGCCTCCCCGCCTCGTGTGGTTTTTGATGATCCGGTTTGGCGGGACTCGAACCCGCAACACAATGCAATGATGGACGCCAGCCGGCGCAAAGGTGGATCAGACAGAACGCCAGCAGGCCAAACGAGACGATCAGGCGACGAGGCTGACAAGGCGACGCGACCTTGACTGGACCTCCGCTGCACCTCAACACAACTGAACTCCACTCGACTCCAACTAAACTCCAGGCGGATCGTAACTCCAGACGGATTGTAACTTCACTCGAGCACAGTCGGGTCTCAACACTCTCTGGCCCAACAACTGCGCTGCACCGATCGCAACCTCACTCGCGCACAGTCGGGTCTCAACACTCTCTCGCCACAGTCCGATCGCGCCAAATCATTATCCGCTCCCTGTCCAGGGGGGGAGGGAACGCCTTCTCGCGACCCGCTCTCCCTCACTGGACGGTTTTGGCGAGCAAAATGCACTCGTCGCCTCTGTCACTGGCCAAAACGGGCACCAAGTCCGTTGATTGGTCCGGGGGCATGGTGACATCACGTGGACCACCCCTCACGCAGTGGAGGAGTCCCATTGGTCGAAGGACGGCAACCTTGCTCGCATCACCCTGATTGGGCGAGAGCCGCCGCAAGGTTCCACCTTGAACTCCGCCCACCGTGGGCGCTATGGCGTCGGGTGGAGGAAGCAAGGCGAAGGCGTGTTGTTGTTGTCATCATTGTTGTTCAAGATGTCAGATATAAAGATGTAAAGCCTGACTATGAGATAACTTCGCAGCGCACGAACACTTAATTAACCACTAAACAAGGGACGGGACCCTAACTAGAAACACTCACTTACCGATATAACTGTTCTATCAGGACCTGAATGTTGAGTGCTCATGGCTGCCAGATTCACAACAATATATAGTTTTGCAAAGACAACATGAACTGTTCTTTGTCCGACCCATGCCTCCTCTCTCAATGCAAATAATTTTGCAAAAAAGCTCAGCTTGTGAATTGAACTCTGAGAGAAGGAAGTTCACAACAGTTCATCTTGGTGTTGCTCTGTGAATTTGTTTCTTCCTGTGTACATATAAATAAATGGTTCAACTCTCATTGGGACTGGAGTTACTGGAGTGATTCCACTGGAGGTTCGAGTAATCCCACCACAGAACAATTCCGGGAATTGTCGCCTCTTGAAGGATGAAAGCTGCCCCCAAGTTATCTGGGGGAGAAAGACTCCTATTGAAGACACGACTTCATTGAAAATCTTAGGTTGATATGCTGCAGGCTCTATGTTGTGGAAATAATTTGACTAAAGGAGATAATTAAATGAATTATTTTTTTCACATTCCAACAAATGAGAAGATGAGATGACATGATGATCGGATGTAAAAGGCACGGGTTGCAGGGTGTTTCACGATCTTTCTTCCTCCATAATAAAAATGTCAGTGTGTCAGTCAGTCAGTGTGTGTGCGTGTGTGTGTGTCTCCTCCATACCTTCAAAACCAGAAATATAGCAGCCTGAAACTTTGCATGCATACTGACTCCAAGGGAGTGCACGAGTGATAATCGGGTGTTTGGGTTAATTAAAACACCCCTTTTTAAGATAATTAATGGCCTTATTTAATTATAATTCTTTATCAGGCGCCTCCTCGGCCACCTTGCTCTCCCTCGCTGGGGTCTTAATTTGCTATTTTTTTGGCCTGCTCAACAATGCCTTGACTTGGGCCGCAACGGTTTCAAAACGATAAAGTTTTTTTTTTCACTTTCCTCTCTCATATCATCGAATGCCTGATCATCAAACCTGCAAATCACTGGGTACGTTGTAATGCTTATAAACACCCGGAGATGCCAGCGTTCGTGGCTTTCCTTCATTTCCGCACATGCCATAACCTCGACAATCTCTCAATCTGAGCCGAATTCCAAAATTTAAACTCCGGAATTCAACTTATTAGCAGCCGACGACGAAAAAGAAGTGTTCATTTGTCCAATGCGGACATTGTTTAATATTCTGGGCGTCTCTGGGTGCATGTATGTTTAAATTACCGATCGACGACACATATGGAAATACCCACAAAAAAATAAACGGATGAGCCAATCCCCACTAACTTTAACAAACTTGCTTGTGGTTCCCAGGTTCAGGTTAAGGGAGCAACCCACCCCCAAATCCGACCTTCTCCCCCCCTCCCCCCCAAGTAAATTCTCTGTATGTTTGTGTAGGTCTGAATATCATCGGAAAAAAAACAGCTGTGCCAATCTCTACTAAATTTTGCAAACTTACTGGGAGTTCCCAGGGTCAGGTCATGGGTATGACTTCCCCCCCCTCTTACCCCTGCAATAATGTGTGTGTGTGTGTGTGTGTGTGTGTGTGTGTGTGTGTGTGTGTGTGTGTGTGTTTGTACGTCTAAAAATGAAGAAACTAAACTCAAAGAAGGAAATGGCCCATCACTGCTGTGGTGCAATCTCGGGTTGATTTTTTAATTATTATTTTGCTGCAGCTTTAAAAATCGATCTTCTAGAATCTTGATAGTTTACGAAAGTCCAAATAACACGATCTTGATCGGGTGACCCAGCTTGTTATTAATAGCAGTTGGATATAACTGTCAAGTAATAGTGATGGGATGGTTTGTGAAAGGACGTGAGGACTGCACAACTACAAACACCCCGTAGCACAATGACGTCAGAAGAGCCACCTGTCAAAGACTGTTGAGGACATGGTAAAGGATATCAAAGGACGGAAGTACCACACAAAAATAAATGAAATGAAATAAAAACAGCAGCAGTAACAATCCCGTGACGTAATGGTGCCCACCATCAGAATTCCGTGACTTCAGCATGGGAAACACTTTGAGAAAACTCAATTTCAATTGGGCCAACCAGGATAACCTGAAGAGTGGTAAGTAAATTTAGATCCTGAAAGCAGAATTGTATCTGTTAATTAGGTCGACGAAGTTTGGTGGTGATCGGAGAAGTGGTAAGAGATGAGAAAAGCGAGGAAACTGATCAGAATGAGAGAGTCAATGAATGAAAGAGAAGTGGAGATGGTTCACCTAAACCCAGGCCATCGATTACTAACTTTGTATTCAATCACTCACTTTTCAAGGATCGTAGGACTGAATTTTCCATCGTTTCCAGTCCACGAAAGACTGAGCGAGCATGGACGGGTGAGACGAGGCTTCAAAGCCAGAAGGTCCTCCTCGCAGAGAGATGGCCAGAAAGGCTTGAGGTCCAGGTGTTTGTACATGGAAGGGTTGTAGCAGCAGTCGCGCAGGGTACGGCTGCATTGAGCGAGGCGGCACAGCTCAGGGAGCGTCAGGTGAGATAAAATAATTTCGATAATCTGTCGTGGAAGTAAGGCAGCAAAAAACAAAAATCGGTTTAATTTTATCAGTGTATCAACCTGACCAGTTGTCACTGTCCAGAGAGTCAAGGATGTCCATCGAATGATAAAACAGTCACCCTTAAAACAATCAAGGTAACTACTAGTTACGCCGTCAAGGACATCCAAACAAACAGACTTGGACAGTCATTTCAATGTGGACGCCATCGTCTGAAACCATTCTGAGGCCAAACAATGAGATGATGTGATCTGGAAAACCAAGTTTTAAAAGAAGAAGAAAAGATGACTTGTCAGGGTTCACGTACTCACCTCGAAAGGTAAAAGGTTAAAATATCCATTTTTTGTGAAGGGGGAAAGCTCCCCTTCCTCTTCATTTGCCCTCCTTTCTTCCTCCATCTGTTTAACCAGATCTCGTTTCCTCCTTTCCATTGTATTTTGTTTCTGCTGAAGTCTTTCTGACTCAGCAACATATTCACTCTTGCACATCTTTGGTTGCGTAATGTCCACCGGGATCCCGTGTAGAACAACAGCGTCCAGTTCCATGCAGTCAGTGCTCAGAGAGCAATTTAACTCCAGACGGAGGATGTTCGTCGCAAAACCCGGTGGGAGTATCGGTGGAGAAAAATTGTAAGTGGCGTTCAGTGGAACATTGGGGTCCGCAGGTCCGGACCACAGCGTCTGCCATCTGCATCGTACAACACCAATGTAAACCTTTTGATGAGAGTGTCCTTTTGATTTTACTAAGAAGTTGACATTGTGTATCGGGGTGTGTCTCATGTCGGACAACATCTCCAATTTGATACAAACGGATGTGTAAAAGTACATCACTCACATTATTAAATAAATTCACAAATAAATTTATGAAACTTGATGTTGTATTCAAAATTTACACAACGATCCCCTTATGGCTGCGGTAAAAAGTAATGGCTCTAGGATGAAGACCTTACAGTACAATAGGGGGCTCACAGGATGGTCTAGACTCTAGAGTCGAGACTTAAGACTCCAGAGGTACACACACTCGCCTCGAAGCCATCCAGTCTGGTTTCGAATCCTGACTCAGCTACAAATTGTCATCCCGGTGTTTGACAGGCAGGATGATTCATCAATGTGTGTGTGTCGTCCCTCGGCTGGACGTTAAAGAGCCCACGGTGTCCTTCCTGAAGAGGAGGTGAGCTATTGCCGGCACCATGGACAAGTTTCAAATTCCTGCCCAAACCAGCATCGGCAGCACAGCCGCTCCCTCAGCCAATGATGCTAACCCGAAGCCCTGTACTGCATACGGACAAAGAAAAAGTACGATAGGGCAATTATGGTCAAGAGATTAACTTTACTACATCTATCTATAATTCCAGGTGTGTGTGTGTGTGTGTGTGTGTGTGTGTGTGTGTGTGTGTGTGTGTGTGTGTGTGTGTGTGTGTGTGTGTGTGTGTGTGACCGCTGTTTCTCGACAACCACTGGTCCGATCTAATTGAAACTTGCCAGGTATATTGCTGGGGCCCTGTGGATGTGCCTTTTCAAGGTTTGATATGAATTGGACAAGTGCTTCCCAAGTTATGGCCATTTATTTACCAACCAATGACAAGACACGTTGCTGCGTAGGCGTGGCCGATGGTGAAGAGATTCTCAGCCGCGTTCCCCATTACGAGTGACAACGTACGGACTTCCGGATAGTGATGACTGAGTGTATTCTAATAATTTCTCGATTTCTTATGCGCATTTATAGATTAACACAATGCCCCAATCCAGTCGTCGTTTACGAGAGCGAAGGAACGGCCTGTGTGGTTGTTTGAAAGATTTTTTTTTTTGCATGTACATTTTTTTTGTTTCTTATTTTCTTTTCTCTTCTCTTTGTGTTTTTCCTTGCGATGACATTGCGAAAAGGCAAAATACGTTGGCGCTAATTGAATAATTGGCCATTACAACTAAATTGCAAATAATCGTAACTGCGATATGCGAGCTTCCGGACAGTGAGGACTTAACTTCCAGACTTCCGGATAGTGACGACTTACTGTATTCTTTTTCGATTTCTCGACTGACTGTATTGCTTCTTTGTCGATTTCTGTACTTTCTCGATTTTCTCAAACACAATGCCACAATCCAGTCATCATTTACGACAGCGAGGGAACGGCCTGTGTGGTTGTTTGAAAGTTTTTTTTTTTGGGGGGGGGGGTATTTATTCATTTTTTTGCAAGTACGTTTTTTTTTCTCTTCTCTTCTTTTTGTGTTTTTCCTTGCGATGACATTGCGAAAAGGCAAAATACGTTGCCGCTAATTGAATAATTGGCCATTAAAACTAAAATGCCAATAATCGTAACTGCGACATGCGAACTTCCAGACAGTGAAGACTTAACTTCTGGACTTCCGGATAGTGACGACTTACTGTATTCTTTCTCGATTTTTTCTCCATTTATCGACTGACTGTATTCTTTCTTTCTCGATTTCTGTACTTTCTCGAATTCTTTCTCAATTTTCTTTAACACAATGCCCCAATCCAGTCGTCGTTTACGACAGCTAAGGAACGGCCTGTGTAGTTATTTGAAAGTTGTTGTTTTGTTTTTTTTTGGTTTGCACGTACGTTCACGCACGTAAAGCCACACACATACGGGCACGCACGTACGGGCACGCGTGAGCGAAGGAACAGCCTGTATGGTTGTTTCTGGCAAGTGTTTTTTTTTTTTTTTTGCACCTACAGCCACGCACGTACGGGCACGTACTAGTCTCTATAACTCCCACACTGCAGTTGAGTGGTGAAACAATACACCACACACCGCACCACACCACACCACATCCACACTCTCCCGGTATGATATCAAAACAACTCCTTCATTGTGTGATTGAAACAAGTGCAGATGGCAACGAGACTGGGTACATGTTGTTGTTATTGTTGTTTCGTATGCATCCTATGGCTGCTGGTTACATAATTTTCTGGACTGTGCCACTGATGCAGTGCCCCTGTTACCAGTAATATGGTACTCATTTTGCCAACCTTAGAAGGATGACAGGCTGAGTCAACCCACCTGGTGTTATTTCAACTACTTCTACTACGTCGACTCAAGCCTTAAGGGCCAACATCGGGCACAATGATGGACTCTCCACTCCTTCCTCTCCCTCATCAGTGTGTTCAGTTCATCTGCATGAGCCGCGCCACTGTCTTCTCGGAGCGTGTTGACCATAGTCTTGGGAGGGTGCCCAGGCTTCATCCTCCCGTGCTTGGGCTCTCATGTGATGACTTGGCTGGCAGGTAACCCGGGGTGGCGTAAACAGTGTCCCGCTAGTTGCAGTCTTCTCGCCTCGATTTTAGTGGTGAGCATCGATAGGTCGTCATAGAGCTGGACGTTCATCATGTGCTGTTGCCAACTGACGTCAAGAGCCATGCGGAGCATTCGTGTATAGCAACCATCTCATGACTTCAGCATGGTCTTGGTTCGTGTCCATGTCTCGCATCCGTACGTGAGAATACGTTATTTCAGCATAAGCTCTGAGCCAGCCACCTTAACCATTAAGCCAACACCGGGTATTCCAGGTACATCTCCATGCGAGATCCGGAAAAGCATTCAATCACTTAGCGGTCTCGATATGTCGACCACAAAGTGGTCTTCAAATGGAACTAATTGGTGAACATCAATTAACGGATTTCGGGGGGGGGTTGGATGGTGAGGGGCAGAGAATGTGGGGATTGACAATCGGTAGTTGGAGGAAGAAAGAGACATTTAAAAAAAACTACAGGTAGTGGACAAAAAAAATGGAAACATCAATGTAAAGTCACTTAAGGCGTTGGGCCACCATGTGCAGCTGTACGGTCTATATGTGCCGTGGCATAGAGTCCAACAGGGTCTGCAATTCTTCAGGAGGGATGTGACACCATTCTTCCACAAGAAAGTCAATCAACTCACACCGGTTTGATGGAGATGGACAACGCTGTCTCGGGCGTCGCTCCTCAACATCCCATCAATACTCGATTGGGTTCAGATCTGGTGACTGAGAAGGCCATGACACATGGATAACATCAGTGTCATGCTCATCAAACCATTGGGTGAACACACATGCTCTGTGGATGGGGGAATTGTCATCCTGTCCGCATCTGCGGCATCCTGCGTAAAACACTTGCTCACGGTCCATTCCAATGATTACCCCATTAAGGACATGGGTCACCGTGCCATCCTCCTTGACCCGAAACTTAACCCGATATTGCCGAGTCCCGGTCCACGTACCCAGACCATTTGGGATATACCGTGGTGGGGCCTTCACTTCAACATATCAAGACAACCGACACTGCACATCATGATCAGTAACACTGTCGTTGTGGAGGAGGGCCGTCACGACCCTCTCATGGTCAGAGAGAGCTTTGTCAGCTCGGCAAGGCTGTCAGCTGATTGAAAGGATACCTCAAATCCGTGGGCCAAGGAGATTAAACAGAAAATATCCTCAGCCTTGATCCCCAGCACACCCAATATTACCGTCCACCCAAATACCTCACTTGGTGGAACGGGTCCTGCTTTCTCAAACTTGAATCAAACGCAGTTATGGCACCTGCTCGCCGTGCCAGAGTCCTGGGGATGGAGGGGACTACACGAGGAAGGAACGGGAGGGGAGGGGGGAAGGGGAGGGAGTAAGGTGGTGGCAAGGAAGCACGAGGCTACCTTCCTGCCAGGTGGGCAACGCCGACTATACCAGACAGCAGGAAGGTCGGGGAAAAGTAGGAAGGGAAGATGAACGAAGCACAAGACTAACAGGACAAAAACTGAAAGATAAACAAACAA
The DNA here is from genome assembly GCF_056783735.1 of Eptatretus burgeri. Lineage (NCBI taxonomy): Eukaryota > Metazoa > Chordata > Myxini > Myxiniformes > Myxinidae > Eptatretus > Eptatretus burgeri. The sequence goes on from NW_028225101.1 coordinate 389,933, forward strand.
GCCGGGAGGTGACATGGCTGCTCGCTCTAGATGGAAAGCTGGCCGACGTGACGAGCCAATATTCATGTCCATGCTATCAATCAATTTAGCACAATAAATATGATTATCACAGCCCTCTTAGTTTGCACCCAGAGACCCGCCTTGTGAAATTTCAGGCATGTTTCCAAAGAGATGCTAACAAATGGCAGCCCTGGTAATCCCATTTACATATTCGCTAAAGATTTTATTTTTTTATATGATGCTGAAAGACATTCTCCTTGGGCACAGAAAAAAACAGGTCCCTCGGAGGTCCAGTTTCGGAGGTATTGATGTTTTTGTACAGTCCACAATAAGTGTACGATGTACGATAAAATATTTTAGCTATTGCTAAGCAACGGAGGTGTGGATAGCAACCATTCATTTTTGTGTACATGCGAGCCACATTGTACACATTTCACCCAAGTTTCATCAAAATCACTCTTTCTCTTAGAGATATTCGCAATTAACCGTTTCTGAAATGTTCGACATGTACTCGCCCAAAACCTATCTCCTACAAATATTTTTTGTTCGGGCTGCAAATTGGCATGAAGGGAGCGAGATAGATTGCGCACAGAAGTCTTAGCTTCGATTTTTCGATTTTTTTTCGATTTTTTGACCACTTTAAAGGGCCGTTGCTAGGGCCCGGGGTCCCATATTCGAAAGCACACGATTCCCAGAAATATTGGTCCAACCTACCAAATTTCATTGGAATCGGTTGAGTGGTTTAGCCCCGAGGCTTGACCAAAGTTTCGCGGACAGACAGACAGATGGAAATGTCCAGAATAAGGGTGCTCTAAGAGCAGCGAACAAATGAGATTGGGGGAAAATAAAGCATGGAGAATAAACACAAGGCTAAGAAGCTGCAAAAAAGGGGAACAAAACTCATCACTGAGGTTTTTGGTTCACGAAAAAATATTTTCACGGAAAAAATAAGTGACCACTATATTCGTTATTGTTGTGTGTCTGTATGTCTGTCTGTCTGTCCCGAGCATAGCTCCGTGGGTTTTGATCCGATCCTGATAAAATTTGGGTGGGAGGTTTATATCATGATCTCGTTGTGTTTTCCTGAGAATGGGCGTGGTGCGCTCATTATGGGCGGAGCCACGCCCAAAAAACGTGTGTTTTTCGGGGGGAGCCGATTACAATGAGCATCTTCTCCTCGGGGGTTTGTCGAATCTGGCAGGGGTTTCGGTATTTAGTTAGCCCAATGGCACCTGCATAGCCCCACGGAGCTCGATTTTTTCATTTTCGTCCCAAGGTCAAGGTCACAAGGTCACGAACTTAGAAAATTTCGAGTTTTGACATAAAAATCATACGACCGCTCAAACTTTGAGAGCTGGGATGACAATATTTTTTATGCATAATCTTGAGGTCATTCCCCACCTAAAGTCTTGAAACCATTTTGCTCTATCTCAAACACCTTGCCCGTGGCGCCCCCTTCAAGTTTGTTTTTACGCTGATTTCATCAAAGTATGGATAATCCGAGGAGTGCGAAATGCCATACAGCCTATATGACGTCATATTGTTCCTGGAATGTTCCAGAGGAAGTTTTGCACCAAAGGACATAATCCTTGACCTTTAAAGTTCACAAAGGTCAAATTTTCAAAGTTGTGGGAATCGAACCGGGTTTTCGACCTTCTTCGATGAACTAACTCCAATAAGCTATAGCACGTCTCCTGTTTCCTTATTTTAATGTCCACAACATTGTTTTGTGATCTTTAAAGGTTATGCAAAGGTCAAATTTTTAAAGTTGTTGAACAAAACCGGGTTTTCGACATTTTGCAGCTACCACATCATGTTGATCACCCGTCACTCGTACCACATCATGTTGATCATTTTTATAACTTGGTCAAAAATTATCACATTGTCTCATCCTTGACTTCTGAAACAATCTACATCGTCAAATACCGCTCGTGAACCACCGTCGTCTTCAGACTTGTTCCTCTTGCAGCCGTGCTAACCATTGTTGTAGGCAACCAGGCCTGTGCAGCATTTTACACATGACCCTAAGCGTGCTGGGATGTCATTTGCTTCAATAACACATGGGCCACACCTGTGTGGAAGTTCGTGCTTTCAATATACACTCATTTACCAAGGAGTTTCCAATATATTGTCCACTACCTGAAGCTCAAATATTATAAAAACCAGGTAACTAGTCCATTTATACAACAAATATGTCATTGAAACCCCGTTTTCATCATTTAAGACCGGTCAGAGGCTCAACATACTCCCAAAGCAAACGATAATTGGTCATTTCGTCCCTTTTGGACTCGCGAGCAGAAAGACTTTAAGACTCGTTGGAGATTCAAACAAAAAGGGTCATTGGTACCTGTCCACATCAGAGTCTTCACCTTCATCCCATGACCTGGCCAGAATCTGAACCACATGTCCAGGGTGGTACATCTGCAAGATCGAGACCCTGGTCGGGAAGACGGGCTCATCGAAAAGTAACTCGATGAAATCCTGGCTTTTACACCACTCGGGATTCTTGGGACAACGTCCGGTTGTCCATCGGGACAAGTGGTCCCACGACGCCCCGCATGTGCTCGGCACGGCCACGTCCGTGAAGTCCCCGGCGAGGGGACATATGTCAGGTGGACCCTCCATGTTTCTGGTGGAATTCCCTCCGCAGTGGGAGCTCAGATCCAGAACTTGGCTCACGTATTGAGACAGCTCGGGAAAAGACTGCTGCGTGAACAAACCTTCAGTGTCTTCCTGCAGTTCGAGTCCATCTCCATGATGTTGGTTTCTCCTGGTCCTGTTGAACAGGAAGTGCAGAGCAGGCTCAACATGCAAGTGTATTACATACAGTTGTTGGAATAAAATCCACAATCGCGATCCAGCACTCGTAGATCACGTGGTCATTATTTATTGCACTTGTTGTGGTTATCAGGAACTCAGATTATGTCATCACTTCCCCTCCCCTCCTCCCCCCCTCCCACTGTATCACTCAAAAACTGACTCCAATCTTACAATCGTGCATTTTACTCGTTAAATGCTAAAAGATCTACAAAAATCTATATTTGCCACCAATATTGATTTCCAAAATCAAACTTATGCAACTTTAAAAAAGGCGTTGAGCATATTACAAGTGAAAATATAAATACACCGTTTACATGTTGAGAAAAAAAATCCAGATTATAAGTCCACCCCTTGTGAAGACGTGAGAATGACATTTCGCAGATCTACAAACAGTAAGGGAGGCTCACGTCGGCCATGTTGATGACGTCGGCACTGCATCCTAGCAACGACCGTTTGAGCCATTGTTTGGCATAGCAACAAAACAGAGAATGATATTATTATAAATTTAATCAACTCATTTAAAATGTTTCGGGATATTATGAAACAGTGGCACAGATTACTTGAGAGCCAATGGATATTAATTACTTAAACGTCGAGTACTTGGACTGCAGACCGTCCACCTATGATCCGCACTCATTCCATTCTCGGAATTTCTATCGAATACGTAAAGCTCAGTTCGTATTTGTTTGTTTATATTTTCTTCAAAAACAAAAAAACTGAACCAAATCAAACCAAGTCTTTCATGTTGGCTCAGGGTACCCCAAGTATGGTTTACGTCAGTGTAGTTTATCGAGGGCAGGGGGTTTAGGGTGGGGGGAAACCACAATTCTCTTGGTGGAAATGTTGTGGTTTTGCGAAGTCAGCTCTCCCCCGAGGCTCTGGCACACAACATATGGCGGTCGAGCCAGATATTTCATTAGTATCCGTTCAAATTAGCCCTTTCCTCATGTCTAGTGTGTTTATGGGACAAAATGCATTGCGAGGGCTTCTCAATAAGTCTTATTCCCATTCTTTATTCTTTCATCGATTTCATTTCCTTTTTTGTCTGAGAAATGGTTAAGGACGTTCGATCCAGGGTCTTTTTTTAACTAAAATGACCGCCAGTCGACCGTATTTCATCAGATTGAAAAATAAAACGAGGCCCACGTGTTTGCCATCATATGCTGTGCTGTTGCCAAGTTTGAATGGAATCAGACCGTGCAGGGCTGAGAAATTGTTGGGGGAACATTTAAGTAACAAAATGGCTGCCAGTCGGCCATCTTGGATCTGATCTCGCAAAAAACGACGTGCATCTGTAAACCATCATTCATTCTCTGTGTGCCAGGTTTGATCGACATCAGTAAATGCACGTCCGAGAGAGGTTTGAGGACGTGTTCAAAACGGGGGTTTTACAATTAAAATGGCCGCTCGTCAGACATCTTTGATCGCGTCGCAAAACAAAGGAGGGGCATATGTGTACTATCGTGTGTTGTATTTGTGCAAAGGTTGAACAAAATCGATTCATACATCTCCAAGATATGGTTGTGGACTCCCACCCCTCTCCTCACACACCCTTCTACTGGAGTGTTTAACTCCCCCCCCAAACCCCTTTCCTCACTCTTCCTTGTTCTCCGGCTTCACTAGCCCACCCCCCACCCCTCCTCTCTCCCCCATCTAACTCGCAAACAACCCCCCCCTCCCAGAGTGTATGGCGATATTTGGTGAGGCGCTCTCACACCTCCTTGCTCTTCACCCCCCTCCCTTCCGAGCTCCCCCAACCCTCCATCCTCTCTTTCTCCACTCCCTCCCTTCTCTCTTCCTACCTTCCCTCCTCTCTCTACCTCCTCCCTTCTGTCTTCTCTTGCTCCACTCCCTCCTCTCTCCCTCGCTTCCCCCTCCACTCTCCCTCCCTCTCTCTCCCTCCCCTTTTCTCCACCCTCCCTCCTCTCTCCCTCCCTTTCCACTCCTCTCTCTCTCCCCCCTTTTCTCCACGCCTCCCTACTCTCTCTCCTCCCCTCTGTCCTCTCTTGCTCTAGTCCCTGCTCTCTCCCTTCCCCCTCCTCTCTCTCTCCCTCCCCTTTTCTCCACCCCTCCCCCCCTTCCCCTTTCTCTCTCTCCCTCCCCTTTTCTCCACCCCTCCCTCCTCCCTTCTGTCTTCTCTTGCTCCACTCCTTGCTCTCTCTCTCCCCCTTTTCTCCACCCCTCCCTCCTCTCTCTCTCTCACCTCCCCTCTGTCCTCTCTTGCTCCAGTCCCTCATCTCTCCCTTCCAACCTCCCCTCTCTGTCTCCCCCTCTTCTACCCCTCCCTCCTCTTTTCCCCCCTGCCTCCTATCTCGACCCCTCACTCCTCTTCTTCCCCCTCCCTCCCTTCCCCTTCCTCTCTCCCTCCCCCTTCTCTCTCTCTCCCTCCCCTTTTCTCCACCCCTCCCTCCCTCACCCCCTTCTATCTCTCCCTCCCCTTTTCTCCACCCTCCCTCCTCTCTCTCCCTCCCCCTTTCTCCACCCCTCCCTCCTCTCTCCCTCCCTTCCACCCGCCTCTCTCCATCCCTTCCCCTTCTCTCTCTCTCCCTCCCCTTTTCTCCACCCCTCCCTCCTCTTTTCTCCCTTCCCCCTCCTCTCTCCCTCCCTTCCCCCTTCTCTCTCTCCCTCCCCTTTTCTCCACCCCTCCCTCCTTCTCTCTCTCTCCCTCCCCTTTTCTCCACCCCTCCCTCCTCTCTCCCCTCTGTCCTCTCTTGCTCCAGTCCCTCCTCTCTCCCTTCCCACCTATTCTCTCTCCCCCCCTCTTCTCCCTCCCTCCTCTTCTTCCCCCTGCCTCCTATCTCGACCCCTCACTCCTCTTCTTCCCCCTCCCTCCTCTCTATACAACCCCTCCTCTTCTTCCCTCCATCCTCTCTCCCTTAATACTTCCCTCAGCAAACCGACGGGTTGTATTTGCTCGTGTATAAATATCATCAGCGAGGATGGATGAGGATGATGTGAGCGAACTTCCGAGCAGATGGATCACGACCTCGGGTTAATGATAGAGAGAATGGAGCAGAATGTTCATGAAGAACAACATGACGTCATTTGATTAAATACGTCAGCGAAGCGACGGGTACTTGGGCTGGTACATCCGATATTTAGATTTCCCACCCTGAAGAAACCCCGGTACTTACCGTGACGAATGGCGTCGCCACCGTCCTCCATTTCGGTTCATTGTTGTGGATCGACAAGAAAAACCGAGGTGAAGGTCAACGACCTGGAGAGAACAGGTAAAGGTAACAACGACCTGGAGAGTTCAGGTGGAGGTAACAAAGACCTGGAGAGTACAGGTAAAGGTAACAAAGACCTGGAGAGTACAGGTAAAGGTAACAAAGACCTGGACAGTTCAGGTAAAGGTAACAAAGACCTGGAGAGTACAGGTAAAGGTAACAAAGACCTGGAGAGTACAGGTAAAGGTAACAAAGACCTGGAGAGTACAGGTAAAGGTAACAAAGACCTGGACAGTTCAGGTGGAGGTAACAAAGACCTGGACAGTTCAGGTGGAGGTAACAAAGACCTGGAGAGTACAGGTAAAGGTAACAAAGACCTGGAGAGTACAGGTAAAGGTAACAAAGACCTGGAGAGTACAGGTAAAGGTAACAAAGACCTGGAGAGTACAGGTAAAGGTAACAAAGACCTGGACAGTTCAGGTGGAGGTAACAAAGACCTGCACGTTTTGAGGCCTCCTGTATCAACACTGACGATCTTTTCCAGCGAAGTCCACGACCAGGAACAAGCGCTGAGAAGTCCGTCACCGTTGACTCCGCCCCCAACATCCGGAAACGGCGGTTTGTGCTCCGTTCAGATGACGTCATCACTTTTTCACGTTTTTTTACTCAAAAACCTACTTTAATCTTATCATCGCACATTTTACTCCTTCAATTCTTTCCTAGATCTACGAAAATCTAGATTTGCCACACTTCCCGTGTTACATCGGTGTTGTGCTGATATTTGTAAATAAATTAAACCTCTGAACTGGCCAGCTGGCCCATCGTGCCTGTGTGACATTTTACACTAATACTCTTTAAATTTACAACTCATGACTTGGTTACCTGTGGTCGGGTAATCTCATGATCGTGCCTTGAACATTCACATTGACCCCATGGATGTACACAACGATGAACATGGGCGTCGCCCGAGGAGGAAGTACTTTTGGCTCGCTTCTTCGACCAATCAGAGTGCCAGGATTGAGTGACGTCACACATTCGGTTCCGTTTCATCACTACCAGGAAGCATCAACATCACGTGTTTAAATGTTCACCATCATGAACCGATTTCCTTCGTAAAGACGTTCTCATGGAGTGTCTGATTCACGTGATGCAGTGCGAAGAGTGTTGGTTGGGGGGCATGGGGGTTGGTTGGGGGCATGGGGGTTGGTTGGGGGCATGGGGGTTGGTTGGGGGGCATGGGGGTTGGTTGGGGGCATGGGGGTTGGTTGGGGGCATGGGGGTTGGTTGGGGGCACGGGGGTTGGTTGGGGGCATGGGGGTTGGTTGGGGGCATGGGGGTTGGTTGGGGGGCATGGGGGTTGGTTGGGGGACATGGGGGTTGGTTGGGGGCATGGGGGTTGGTTGGGGGGCATGGGGGTTGGTTGGGGGGCATGGGGGGAACACTCACCAAGCTGCCCTGTAAATGGTTGAATTTGGATCGACAAGGTCGGGCCATTGGATTGCGCACGACGTGCCGTCAATGTCGATGATTTTTCGATGATCGACATTTGACGTTGTGGGTCCATTGATGTTGAGGAATCTACTGATGTGGACCTGCGATGGGGGTTGTGGACCCGCCGTGTGGAGATGTTCTGGGCTGAAAGGATATGTGTGTGTGTGTGTGTGTGTGTGTGTGTGTGTGTGTGTATGTGTGTGTATGCGTGTGTATGAGTGTGTGTGTGTGTGTGTGTGTGTGTGTATGCGTGTGTATGAGTGTGTGTGTGTGTGTGTGTGTGTGTGTGTGTGTGTGTGTGTGTGTGTGTGTGTGTGTGTGTGTGTGTGTGGTGTGTGTGTGTGTGTATGTGTGTGTGTATGCGTGTGTATGAGTGTGTGTGTGTGTGTGTGTGTGTGTGCGTGTGTGTGTCGTTATGTCTGGCTTTGTTCTTGGTGTGAAGGTACAGCAATTGATCTATGTTTTGATCTCCTCCATAACTCCAAAACCATGAAACCTAACATCCTGAAACTTTGCATGGACATGAAGAAAACTCCAAGGAAGTGCAAGGGTGAAAACTGGATGTTCCGGTTAATTAAAACAACCTTTCTGATGATAATTTACGGCCTTATTTAATTATATCCTTAATCAGGCGACATTTCCGGTCATCCCTCTGTATGGAGTCTGAAGGTGTTGGATTTTTGTGGGATAACGAGTGGGGGGTGTAAACCAATATGATGCTGTGTCCATGTTCGCTCAACTCTGTATGGGATTTTTGTGGGATAACGAGTGGGTATAAACCAGTATGATGCTGAGTCCATGTTCGCTCTACTCTGTATGGGATTTTTGTGGGATAACGAGTGGGTATAAACCAGTATGATGCTGAGTCCATGCTCACTCTACTCTGTATGGGATTTTTGTGGGATAACGAGTCGGTATAAACCAGTATGATGCTGAGTCCATGTTCGCTCTACTCTGTATGGGATTTTTGTGGGATAACGAATGGGTATAAACCAGTATGATGCTGAGTCCATGTTCGCTCTACTCTGTGTGGGATTTTTGTGGGATAACGAGTGAGTATAAACCAGTATGATGCTGTGTCCATGCTCACTCTACTCTGTATGGGATTTTTTGTGGGATAACGAGTGGGTATAAACCAGTATGATGCTGTGTCCATGCTCACTCTACTCTGTATGGGATTTTTTGTGGGATAACGAATGGGTATAAACCAGTATGATGCTGAGTCCATGTTCGCTCTACTCTGTATGGGATTTTTGTGGGATAACGAGTGGGTATAAACCAGTATGATGCTGAGTCCATGTTCGCTCTACTCTGTATGGGATGTTTGTGGGATAACGAGTGAGTATAAACCAGTATGATGCTGAGTCCATGTTCGCTCTACTCTGTATGGGATTTTTGTGGGATAACGAATGGGTATAAACCAGTATGATGCTGAGTCCATGTTCGCTCTACTCTGTAGGGGATTTTTGTGGGATAACGAGTAGGTATAAACCAGTATGATGCTGAGTCCATGTTCGCTCTACTCTGTAGGGGATTTTTGTGGGATAACGAGTAGGTATAAACCAGTATGATGCTGAGTCCATGTTCGCTCTACTCTGTGTGGGATTTTTGTGGGATAACGAGTGGGTATAAACCACTCTTCTGGGAAGGCTTTCCACCAGATGCTGGAACATTGCTGCGGGGATTTGCTTCCATTCAGCCACAGGAGCATGAGTGAGGTCGAGCACTGATGTTGGGCGATTCGGTCTCTTTAATGAAGAAGTAAATGTTCGGCAACCCATCGAGTTAGTATGGAGATCAGTGGGCATACCTTGTTTGGTTGGAAGACATTCCATTAAAATGGCGGCTCTGTTCAAGTTCTGGCCAGGTGGAGATGAAAGGCGTCCTTGTTGAGAAGAAGGATGGTGTTGTTTCAAGAGACGTTGAGGTTTCACAAAAGCACAAACCTCATGAAAGAGGATCAGAGATCAACACGATTGTCCTGAACAATTAAAACCAATCAAACCACAATACAAACGTGTTTCAGCCAAAAAAAACCCCCATCTTTGAACATGAACAGCACTCGGTAGAGCGTATACATCTGCCAGGTTAAACAGTTTCGGCTTTGTATTCCACTGATCGGCTGGTTCTGGATTCGGACCTGAACCAAAATTGAATCGGCTTGTTCTTGTCGCATCACCAACTCACCCACCAAGTTTTGTCATAACTCGTCCATAACTTTTGAAGATACAGTATCCTGTCCACAGACAGACAAACAAACAAACAGGTGAAAACTTCACCTGCGTCCACCTTCGATGGCAGAGGTCATTACAATCGAAGTTTCCCAGTATTCCCCCTTTTCCAATAAAAAAATTGTTCTGCTTACGAGAAAAAAAACTTCAGGAAATGTATACACTCTTTTGGGTTTTCATCAAATGGTCTTGGTTGGCCACAATGTCAATGCTGTAAAAAGAGAGACGAAAGCTCGGGTCCGAGGACCTTCATCTCCGCTCAACAAAGATATTTAAACCGAGAACCAAGTCCCAACATATTGTTTGTTAATATTCTTGATGGTAATGAGTGTCACAAGAGAATCAACTAATTACATAAAGCTTCTATGAATTGTTGCCATGGCAAAAATAACTGTCAGTGATGTCATAGATAGATGTAGTGTGGTACACAAGAGCATTAGCAAACTCGAAGGGCATTCTTCGACGTCGTGACGTCACCAGAGATGCCTCCGCCCACATTATTACATCATTGTACAGACTTGTACCAAGTTTGATTTACAATCCCTGAACCCAGATTCCAAATATTAAATGATTCTGGATGCCAGACCATGCATCTGATCAGGTTGAAATTGAAAACGTAGCGTATATTCCCCCATCATGACTCGATCATAATGATGACGTTTCACGTCGATTGATGAAGCGGTTCCAAAGAAAGAATTTAAAAAAAAAAAAGATTTTCATTCAATCCAATATGGCTGCCAAACCATGTGACCTATTAATTATATTCGTGAATACCCTGGTATTCCCAAGCCTTGGGGAACATGTAGGTGAAGTTTTCCCTCGATCTGTCAAGCAGTTCTGTGGAAGAACATTTATAAAGGTTTATTCTTCAAAAAAAAAAATCATAGCTGACAAACCATGTGACCGATGACGTCATAGATGGAGAACTTTTTGTTCCTCATGGACAGGCGATCAGACCTGTAAAGTTTCGCTTTGATCTGTTCGGCCGTTTCGGAGAGGAGGATTTTTTAAGGTTTTTATATTAAAAACAATGACTGCTGAACCATGTGACCGATGACATCATCAATGTTTCCCCCCATACAATTTAGCCCGAGATTACCCTCAAAATTTCTCATACTGATCGGATAAAGCGTTTGACATTGTGCAATTATGACGTCATAACGAAGCCATCAATGACATCATCATTAAAAAAAAAATCACACTAGTTTCCCATGGGGGTACTTACTTCACATGTGCCAAGTTTCAATTTTTTCCATGCAGCGGTTTCGGAGTTACAGAGGTCCAACGTTTATCATTTTTTCCAACACGGCTGCACCGCCACGTGAACTGTGATGTCATAATCATAAGATTCTGTGATTTTTCTTGGTGAACCGGCTTCGATGTCCGTTGGGTTGTTGTGCTTGTACGGTGATGGTTTGTGTATGGTGGTGTGTAGGTCGTGAGTGTGGATAGTGATGTGTGGGTTCCACGTACGGTGGTGTATGGATAGTGGTGTGTGAATGGTGATGGGAGTTGTAGGTGTGTATTGTGTTGTGTGGATGGTGATATGTGGGTTCTGGTGGTGTGAGAGGTTGTGTTTATATGGTGGTGTGTGTGTCGGTGATAGACGTGGGTGGGGATGATGTGTGGATGGTGGTGTATCGTTAGTGGTTGTGTATATGGTGAGGGTGTGTAGATAGATGGTGGTGTGTGTGTGTGTGTGTGGATGTAGGTATGTGGTTGGTGGTGGTTGATATATGTGGTTAGATATATTTTTTCATTGACCGCCAATGGTTCACAGACAAGGAGCGAGGGGACATGGGATATGAATGTAAAACACCACGAACAGACGCATCGTGCTGGGAATATTGCCTTGTGGGTTGGGAACAGCGGTTAAACCACTATGATCACCGGGGTGTGCGTGCAGTGCACGGAGTCCGAGCAGGCGTGAACATCGGGAATTCTTGCTCCATTGTTTGGAGCATAGGATCCAGCATGATGGCCCAGTGTGTGGCCCAGTGTGTGGCCCAGCGTGTGGCCCAGTGTGTGGCCCAATGTCCCTTGAAGTTCTGTTTGTCGTTCCCTCGGGTTTTCTCTTCATATTGGTTGACGTTCAGTGTTTAAAACGGATCGAGTACGAACAACCATAGGTTGGCAACCATTGCGCAAGCTTGAAGGACCTCATGGCCTTGTGTGTTGAAGTTCCTTGTAAAAGGAAACTCTTATCATTCGTTCTCCTTCCCTCCTTCCCTCTCCCTGTCCTTCCTTAATCCCACCATCACCCCCTCTCTTTCTTTCCTCTCCTCACCCTCCCTCCATCCTTTCCCTCCATCCTTTTCCCCATTTTCCTATTCCCTATTTATTTCATTCCCACGTACTTTCTTTTCCCGTTTTCCTCCCGTCATGAACCCCCATCTCCCCCTCAGGTGATTTCACTTCCATTGGGGTTTATTCAAGTTTCCGGGTTCATTCCCCATCACTGATGTCCCCACATTGTCAGTTCCCGATGACATCTCGGTTAAAGATGATTTCTCTCAGTTAAAGATTATTAATTTAAAACTTCAAAGCGTCAAAGCTGATTTTTCAGGAGAGTTCCCACTTCACCCCTTCCTTTACCTCTTCAAATGAGCCCGGAGCCCGCACTGTCAACGAGGCCGTGGACGAGGCGTTCGGGGCTTGTGGAAGGGGGCGGAGTTAAGGAGAGGGGAAGAGAGAGGGGCGGGGTTCTCCGTCGCGGCTTGATATCAAAACGCGGGGGGCGGGGCCAGGGCGGACGAGCGCGCGCCAGGGCCAGGACGGACACCTGGGACATTGCCATGAAGATCGTGAGCGCTGAGAGGGCTCTTTACGGTCAGACTTGTCCGAAACCGATGTGTCTGTTCTTGTCCGCATGTTCCTCCTCCCCATCGTGTGGTGTTCAAACAGTGAGTGACTTGAGGTGAAGACCCGTGTTCAGTATTTCGCGCTTGGTTGGTCTCATCATCGCGCGTACATCACCGGATCCTCCACAGAACCAAAAGGATTACTCTTTGTCCGACTTGCAGGGACAAGCCACGTACAGAACACAACGTGGAGAACATGACGGAGACTTTGTTGTGTGTCTGTACGTGGCTTGTCCCTGCATCATCACCTGCATCGTTTGGAATGTTTTCTTGATTTAGAATGTTTGTCCACACATAACACATGATGACGCATGGCGATTGTGAATATGTTTACTCGACACCACCGAACATGTGCTGTGGCTGGCAATGATCACAAAATGGCGGCCTCAGTACAAAATGGGGTCCTCAGTACAAAATGGCGGCCTCAGTACAAAATGGCGGCCTCAGTACAAAATGGTGTCCTCAGTACAAAATGGCGTCCTCAGTCCAAAATGGGGTCCTCAGTCCAAAATGGGGTCCTCAGTACAAAATGGGGCCCTCAGTACAAAATGGGGCCCTCAATCCAAAATGGGGTCCTCAGTACAAAATGGGTCCCTCAGTACAAAATGGGCCCTCAGTACAAAATCGGTCCCTCAGTATAAAATGGGTCCCTCAGTACAAAATGGGGCCCTCAGTACAAAATGAGGTCCTCAGTACAAAATGGGGCCCTCAATCCAAAATGGGGTCCTCAGTACAAAATGGGGTCCTCAGTACAAAATGGGGTCCTCAGTACAAAATGGGTCCCTCAGTACAAAATGGGGTCCTCAGTACAAAATGGGGCCCTCAGTACAAAATGGGGTCCTCAGTACAAAATGGGTCCCTCAGTACAAAATGGGTCCCTCAGTAGAAAATGGGTCCCTCAGTCCAAAATGGGGCCTTTTGTAACCTTTTGCAATAAAATGCCCTCGTTACTAGTCCTTCTGGCCAATTTCTCTGTCGTGATATATGCTTATGCCCCCCACCCTGTGACATAAAACATACCAGATGTCATCCGATCTCAGGGAATTCGCATTCTTTTCTTAAAAATAAAAGAAATAAAAGAAAATAAGAGCAGTCAATAAATAATTTTTTTTTTAAAAGGTCCTTTATTTTATCCAACAAACAGCTTGGCATCTATCCTCACCTTTTAAAGCTCAGTTCGAGACTACGCACCTTCCGCGGAGAATTTGTCTGCCTGGGATTGGGAAAACCAAGCATTCCAGCAGAGATTCCTCACTTTTGGCTCCGTTGGCGTCCACCCGTGGCCAGGCAGAATCCTTGTCCGCGGCTGGAGGCTGTCATCCCATCCTCGTCGCCAACTGTCGAAGCAGGTTTTCCAGCTCCCTCAAAACAGTAAAAAAGAGTACGTTTACATGCAAGCAGTTTATTCGATAAAACAAAAGAACACTTCCATGCACAGGAAGGAAGGCCTCAACTCACAATGATATTGCGAGTTGAAGACTTAAAGTTTACGTAGAATCTTGAGTATACGTACAGTTTTTATGATGACATCAGATGGACTTTTGTGGACTTCAAATTTGCAACATAGAGAGGTTTTGGTTTGTTTTGGAGTGCTGTTTTCAGCCTCGGGAAGGGGTGTGGGGGGGGGGGGAAATAGAAAGGAGCCATGGTTTGCCTTGCTGACTAAATGGTCACCAGACAATGGTCATCAAACAGATAAGATTTTACAAGGTTGTTTTCGACTTGAACAGAGAAATGCGTCGTCTGCTCGTTACAAGCTTTCTCAGCAAATACATTTCTTAAATTCTTTTTCAAAGCACTAAACTAAGACAAGTTTGAATTTTACATCATTATAAATTCAATCAATAATTCAGTTTCCACAGTGCCTCGAGGTGGAGATGGAACACTGTTCTTTGTGTCCTTTCATTACATCCTTAAAAACAGTAAGTTTCCTGTTTGTCATAATTTTTTATTTTCTTTCAATTCGGGAGGCAGATTAAAAGTATTATCTTCCTCCTCCATTTCCACGTGCAATCGGGACAGATTCATCGTCAAAGTACTGATGAACTCTCCCTCCCTAACCCTCATTCCTTCCCACATCCCTAGTTTGTCCAAGTCTCCCTCGAATTTGTCCTTTAACTCACCTGTTGGTGTTCACCACTCTCCCCCCCCTCTCTCTCTCTCTTGTTACTTTTGTTCTGATCCCTTCAGTGTTCCAACTCTTCCACGAGCCTCGACTTTGCATACAAAAAAAATCGGCAAAACAATCCAATCCAGATCCCAAAACGTGTGAACATTTTCTTTCTCAGACTTGATCCGTCAGTTGTAGTTCGGATTCTTCCTTTGTTAGACTTCTGTGATGAAGATATTTCTTCTTATGGATCAGACGAGGGGTGAAAGATGACAGAAACCCCTTCACTTATAAATGGGAACAATCTGCCCCTCCCACATCATTCCCTCCCCTCGCATTCCCTCCTGCTCTGTTGACATTCCCTCTCACTCCTCCAACATTCCCTCCCACTCTCCTCGCATCCCCTCCCGCTCCGCTAGCATTCCCTCCCACTCCTCCAACATTCCCTCCTACTCTCCTCATTCCCTACTCCTCTGCTGACATTCCCTCCCACTCCCCCAACATTCCCTCCCACTCTCCTCTCATTCCCTTCTCCTCTGCTGACATTCCCTCCCACTCCCCCAACATTCCCTCCCACTCTCCTCACATTCCCTCCCACTCCGCTGACATTCCCTTTGACTCCCCCAACATTCCTTCCCGCTCCCCTCGCATTCCCTCCTGTTCCGCTGACATTGTCTCCCACTCCCTTTGCATTCCCTCCCGTTCCACTGACATTCCCACCCGTTCTGCTGACATTCCCCCCGCTCCCCTCGCACTCCCTCCTGCTCTGCTGACATTCCTTCCCACTCTCCTCGCATTCCCTCCCGTTCCACTGACATTCCCTCCCATTCCCTCCCATTACGCTGACATTCCCTCCCGCTCCCCTCGCACGCCCTCTTGTTCCGCTGACATTTGTCTCTGAGGGGACACTGGACACCATTGACCAGAGTCGCAGGTCCAGGCTGAATGACACAGCTGAGCTGTTCAGGGAGCAGAGGCATAAAACTGTACGTGCACTAAGGGTGGACAAGGAGGTCTATGGGTGAGGAATCTGTGAGGGAGTAGAGCATCACCTGTGGACAAGTGATTCTCATCCCGCTTACAGGGGAATTCGCGCATTGCGTTCATCCAAGCCCATCCCTCGGAGCACTGCAGTTACAGCAGAGGGTCGTAGGATCTTGACGCAAGAGTCCGAAGTGAAGACCCGCTGGGCCGGTGACTTTGAGTGGTTGTACCAGGCTGATCCACCAGCTGTCGAGTTGGACGTCAGGTGTGTTACAATCCCTGTTGCTGACCCTCCAATCAACTGTGGTCCACCTTCGCTTGTGGAAACACAGACTGCGGGGAACCGGTTGAAACGGGGTAAAGCTCCAGGGATCTGTGGCATCCATGCTGAACTTGTCAAGGCTGTACTCGTGTTTTTGCTGCACCATCCACAACTAGGCCTCTGCTGTCCGCACGCGATTCGAACCCTTCGAGCCGAGCTCGCCATCGCACACTCACGACGCTCGCGTCGCCCGTCGCGTCGTACGACTTTATACCTCGAATAGCAGACAAACCGGTCCCTCTCCCTCCAAGTGCCACCATCTTGACCGTGAACACTCGGTCGACTTTAATCCTCGTCGCCAACGTCACGTCGTCGAGACCAAGAAACACAGAAACCCGCCTTGATTGCAGATCACCACTGCGGCTTGCGGTGCTAGTTTTAATCAGCCATCTTGAAGAGCCTCCTCCTCCGGTGATTGTTGTTGTTGTTGTTGTTGTTGTTGTTGTTGTTGTTGTTGTTGTTGTTGTTGTTGTTGTTGTTGTTGTTGTTGTTGTTGTTGTTGTTGTTTCACAGCTTCGTGACAGCACAGTGGACTTACATGGATAAAAAAACATAATACAAACCATTATCATGATCGTGATGATCAAAATGTTCGTGAATGCTCGGCAATAAATAAATAATGATGAACCAATTTGTTTCCAGCTCGGAGGTTTTTTATCAAGTTATACGCAACTGCCGACGACGATATGATCGCAGTACGTGATGACGTCATTACGTTTTAACGTCATGACGTCACTCGCGTGGCTCGTTTCTCGTTTCTCCGCGGATGTGTCCGTCGTCGCGACTTCCTCAACTCAACATGTCTCGAGATAATTTCTTTCTTTGAAGGTTTTTCTTCGTTCACGATTTCTCTTTGGTTAACGATTTGTGCTGCTGGGCGACGTGCGAGTCGGTGACGTGGACAGAAGGACTGGCTATTGTGACGTCACGACAATCGGGTGTAGATCTGTTAAACGCTCGGTTCGACGTGCATCATCATCCGTGGTTCCTGCAGTTTTGCCGAGTTTCCGCTCAATTCGGACTTTATTGACTTCAAGGAACATCTTGTACATGAGGAAAACGCAACGAAGGTTCGTCACACGGTTTAATTTTCACAACATTGAATGAACTTCAACGTGTCATGTCGAGTTTAACCCGATTTATCCACCGTGACTGTGAAACACCGCCATGGCAGTTTATAACCGGCTCGGGATTCGAACCGTTCCGTCGATGCAGACAAAAGAAAGACAAACAAATGGACGGATGATCAGATGTTCCCGCCATTTTTGAAGATTACATTTTCAGACTTTAGTTCTTCATGATGAAGAGGAACAGATTGATTTGAAGTTTAATCAGAGAATCCCTTTTGTGAATATTTTGCAACACACAAAGGGGTCAGTAATTCACCTTGAGGTGTGCACGTTCACCTCTGGGCAGTCTAGTCTGGGTTAGAATCCCGACCGAGCTATAAACTGCCATCCTGGTGTTTCGCACGTATGGCGAGGCATCATTGCGAGCACCGTCCATCGGGTAGATGTTCAGCCGGAAGACTCCTCAAGCAACACCGGTCGGTGGTGGATGTTAAACGATGTTAAACGAGTGGTGGATGTTAAACGAGACGCCGTTTTACCCAGCGTCTATTACACCACCTTGTGGAACTCGTCACACGAGTTATTCGTGCCTGTTTGTTGTGTCCTTTGTGACGTCATTAAACAGTACGTTTTTCTGCTTGCAATGATTTTTTTTTCCATTATGTTTGACTGACAGGCAGGTAGATAGAGTAAAATACCGTCACTCCTCTCTGTGCAGGTGTGATCGGACAAATTTAGAGCCAAAGTACATTCGTCAAAACGAGAAACTTGTCTTCCCGTTCACGTTCTGATTCGTGTTCAAAATATAACATTCGATTAAAATTAATTGTTCTGCGATCATAAACTCACGACCGTAAACTGATCCGACAGATGGACGGACGGACCGACGTGCACCGATTGCTTAACCCCCACTTTTTGCTTCACGTGCGCGGGGTAATGAACAGTCCCAAGTGGGACAGACACGCGTCTAACGATGGCGGGTGATCGTCGTTGGGTTGCATGAGGATTAGGTCTTAAAGTTGATTTTTAACTTTGATTTGATGGAAAATTATTGGCCCGTTGGGTCTGAAAGGCCTGATCTTCATCGTGCGTATGCAGCACAAGGTCACAGGGTATCACCATTGTCTGTGCCGGCACAGAGGGCATATTGTCTGTGCCGCTGATGTCGTGTCTGCCGCGGTCTCCCATATCTACTGCTTCTGATGTTAACTCAGCCTGGAAATTCATCCACAGACACCTGCTCTCTGTCTTTGGCTCTGTCTGTCTGTCTGTCTGTCTGTCTCTCTCTCATACAGATTCATCCCATCTCATCTTCAATTATCCTTGCCCTCATCCTGCCCATGGTCCACTGAATACTGTGGTGAGGCAGTTGATCTGGAACAACTTTCTCTTTCTGGGAAGGCAAATCTGACCAAAGGCAATCTCAGCTCATTCTAAAAAGTCCACAAGTGTTTGTCCACTCTCAGCAGAGTCAGAAAATAACATCTGTCCAACCTCAAGATTGAATTTTCAAACTTGTCTCCCTCCTCTAAAACCTGATCACACCTTGTAAAGCCTATCGCTGGAGTATGCTCCCCTTCCAATCCCTTCCCTCTCGTCATACGGCATCACAGCCGACTACGCTCATGAGCAGGCCAAATGCCTCAATTCTGTGTTTGATTCAAAATCTTGTGTCTCCAACCCCCCATTCTCGGTGTCCACCCTTCCCTGTCATACACAACTGATCCTGGATTCTGTGTCTTTTGCACATAACATGAGAAGATGGAGAAAATTATTTCACTCCTTGACTCTGACTCTGCGACTGGACCGGACGGCATCAGCTCATGTGTCCTCACAACCTTCTCTGCTGCTCTTGCACATCCTCTCTCTGCCCTTTTCACCCTATCATTTGGCTTCGGTCATCTTTCATCTGTTTGTAAATCCGCCAACATCACCGCATTGCATAAAAAAGTAGCAAAAATTGATTTCCTTAACTGCAAAACTATTGGCTTCCTTCCAATCATCAGCGAGATCATGGAGCATCACGGTTGAAATGAAATCCTTCCTCTTCTCCAACAGCCTCATCTGAGATCACCAATTTGGTTTCAGACCAGGTCACTCCACCTTGTTCATGCTGCTTCGACTCACCCATCAATGGATGATGCGCATATTGCGGTACTCTCCAAACTCTCTGCCTATGGCATCCAATGCCAACTCCACACGTGGCAAACTGACTTCCTCAACTCTTGTAGCCAACATGCGGCTCTCAACAAGATCCTTTCATCTCCACTCCCTGTCATGGCTGCAATAAGTCAAGGCAGTGTTCTCGGACCAATCCTATTCCTGATCTTCATAAGTTATCTCTCTCACTCTCTGGAAGAATCCTCTTTATCTATTTGCTGATCACTCCCCCCTCTGCCGTGACATCCTCAGTCATCCTTGTTACACGCAGGCAGCAGCCTCTTTCCTCTCTTCAGACCTTGACAAAATCACAAGCTGGTCAAACACTTGGAATATGTCTTCCAATCCTGACAAATCTCACTCCGAAAGGACCATCTGGCAAACCCTCCTCTTATCTACTATCTTACCAATCCTCTTGAGGAAGTTCAGTCATTCAAAGTCCTGGGTCTCACCATCAGCCATGACCTTTCTTGGGCAAACCATATTTCAAAATTGGCCTCCAAGGCCAGCTGCTGACTGGGCATCCCACAACATCCTTCCTTGGCACAGCTGAACTCCTATCCACCAACAAGATCCTCATCTGCAGATTGATGGAGGACTGCTCTCCTCTCTAGGCTGACTCCCCTGCCTCACGTCTTGCTCAGCTTGATGCCGTGGAAACGGAGGCCTTTACGGTTATTGGAATCCCCCACGATGAAGCTGAGTCGATGGGCCTATCACTTCACCATCGCCGACAGGTCAGTGGTCTCTCTGTCACCTATCACCTCCTTTCTCGTCTTACCCCCTCTGCTCATTCTGTGCTTTGCACCCCCCCCCAAGGTTTCTCCACGACACACACGGCTTACCATCAACCCCCTTCCAGTGAAACTACCTGAATCCAGTATCACTGCTCTCCTCCACTCATTTGTTCATCCTTTTCCCACCTGAGGAGTCAACTTTCACATCCTCTTCAATCTCATTCTTCCCTCCAGGTCTTCAGGACAGCTGTTCATCACCATCTCAGATCATCCCCAATCCAAACCCATGATACTTTCTACCCTTGTTAACCCCACCTAAACCCTCCTCCTTTCAATTTTTACAGTTTTCCCTCCTTTTGAGCTTCCTTGTGTGTCCATCTCGTCCACTCTATGCATCTCTGTGTCCAACTTCTCCACCCCAAGCATCCTCTGTGTCCAACTTCTCCACCCCAAGCATCCTCTTTTTCCATCTCGTCCATCTTATGCATCCTCTGTATCCATCTTGTTTATCCCAAGCATCCTCTGTGTCTGTCTTCGTAACCCCAACCATCCTCTGTGTACAACTTCTCCACCCCATGCATCCTCTGTGTCCATCTTGTTAACCCCAAACATCCTCTGTGTCCAACTTCTCCACCCCATGCATCCTCTGTGTCCATCTCGTCCACTCTATGCATCCTCTGTGTCCAACTTCTCCACCCCATGCATCCTCTGTGTCCATCCTGTTAACCCCAAACATCCTCTGTGTACAACTTCTCCACCCCATGCATGCGTGTTTTACGTCCTGTTTTTGTCTGTTACGTCCTGATCCGTTCAGTGTACTCGCTCTTCTACGAGCCTCGACTCGGTATGCAAAAATTTAGTAAAAAAAGAGCTTAAAAGGTGCCAAAAATGTTTTAAAAAGTCCAAGCTTCTAAAGGGTCTTCACAGGTCTAAATGTATCTGGGGTCGAAAGGATCGAATGGTCTAAACTCTAAAGAGTATGTCAAAAATGAAGTTAGGATTTAAAGGGTCTAAAACGGTCGAAAAGGGGATCCAAAGGATGTAAATATCTAAACTGTCTTGAAAGGGTCTTAAAAGGTCTGAGGGGTTTTCGTGGTCTAAACTCTCAGGGGTCCAGTGGTCTCAGCAGTCTCACGGGTCTCGAAGATCTAAAGTGTGGAAGGGACCTAAAGGGGTCGGTCTTACTGGTCTTAAGAAGAGTGTTGTTTTCCAGGAAAGAAACGATGAACGAGTCACCGAATTCACAAGACGTTGATGTGAACCAGTCACCACCACATCCTCCTCGACCAACGAAAAAGAAAACTTCTCTTTGGGAACGCCTAAAGTAAATATATTTATTTTCTCCATCTACACTTTTTAAAACTTCTCTTTTGGATATACCTCGGTCAGGAAATGTACAAGAAATTGACTTTTCAATCTTTTTCATCTCAGGTCCTTTTTCAGAAGAAAAAAGAAAGGGAAGTGTAGTGATGACGTTTCACATCCCATGTAAGTAAGAGAAAATCTCCCTTCGGGATGTCGTGACATGAATTGTGATGGAAGTAGAAATAGTTATTCCTGTTGTCTCACGATCACGTGATGATCCTTCATTATTTTCTCCACCATAGATTGGAGGTTTCAGGGTTGTGGGATTTCTTTGAGGTTCCTTCATCGAGATGGTGGGAATCTTGATCCTGATGTTAATGTTCATCCTGGTGTTTTGCATGAAGGGTGAGACATCGATGTGTGCACCATCCCACCAAAGCACGTAGATCGAGAGGACCGTCTGCCAGCGTGGGGGTATTGGTGACGTAAAGGATCCCATCATGTCTCTTGAAAATGGATGGCGAGTTATCGCCGGTTCCCAGAACAAATTACACATTCCTTCCATACAACAGAAGGATTGGCCGGAGACAGTCCGGAGACAAACACCGTCCAGAAACAAACACTGCCCAGACACGCCCGGAGCCAAACACCGCTTGGACGTGTCCGGAGCCAAGCCATCCGGAGACAAACACCGTCCAGAAACAAACACTGCCCAAACACGCCTGGAGCCAAACACCGCTTGGACGTGTCTGGAGCCAAGCCATCCGGAGACAAACACCGTCCAGAAACAAACACTGCCCAGACACGCCCGGAGCCAAACACCGCTTGGACGTGTCTGGAGCCAAGCCATCCGGAGCCAAACACCGTCCAGAAACAAACACTGCCCAGACACGTCCGGAGCCAAACACCGTCCAGAAACAAACACTGCCCAGACACGCCTGGAGCCAAACACCGCTTGGACGTGTCCGGAGCCAAGCCATCCGGAGACAAACAATGTCCAGAAACAAACACTGCCCAGACACGTCCGGAGCCAAACACCGTCCAGAAACAAACACTGCCCAGACACGCCTGGAGCCAAACACCGCTTGGACGTGTCCGGAGCCAAGCCATCCAGAGACAAACAATGTCCAGAAACAAACACTGCTCAGACACGTCCGGAGCCAAACACCGTCCAGAAACAAACACTGCCCAGACACGCCTGGAGCCAAACACCGCTTGGACGTGTCCGGAGCCAAGCCATCCGGAGACAAACACCGTCCAGAAACAAACACTGCCCAGACACGTCCGGAGCCAAACACCGTCCAGAAACAAACACTGCCCAGACACGTCCGGAGCCAAACACCGTCCAGAAACCAACACTGCCCAGACACGTCCGGAGCCAAACACCGTCCAGAAACAAACACTGCCCAGACACGCCCGGAGCCAAACACCGCCCGGGCACGTCCTCGTGACTGTTTTGGCCTCGTGGCTGTTTCGAAAGCAATTTGTGAAAATCGGTGTCCTTTACAAAGGTTACATGGTTTCTCTTTGTGAGTTTTGAAGGAAAATACATTTGATGACCCTCGAATTCTGAGCCGTTCACCACATTCACGTGTTTTCTCAATTTCAGAGCCAAATTTTTCCACCTGTCACATGACAAGTGTGTTTGTGTGTGTGTGTGTGTGTGTGTGTGTGTGTGTGTGTGTGTGTGTGTGTGTGTGTGTGTCTAAACTGAACATCTGCGCTGTCGCCTCAAGCCCCGAAGCCTCAAGTGAACCCACAACCGTTCCAAACATTTGTCGGTAGTATGCACCGTCATAGATGAAGGTCGTGCTGTTCAGATGAATCTCCAGCAGGCTCGCAACATCCTCAGGTGTTCGTTGGCTGTTCTGACAAGCTATTTTCCAATCGTTTGAATGTTTCAACCGGTCGAGCGAGACACTCACCACCAGATCGACTGGGATGTTGGTGAAAAGTGAAACCACATCGAAAGATATCACCGCGTCTCATCTTCCTGGATTCTAACCTCTGTTATCCTTTCGACAAATTTACCATTATTCTAAACCGTTTTATCAGTCTTTCTTGCAAGTCTGCCAATGATACGTACTAGGAAGCCGGACAACCGGTAAGATGGTGCATCGACGAAGGACACGATGAGTCTCAGAAGGACATTCTGTTTGTGGATCTTGGGAAGGCCATGCAGTCTGGGTGCTGAACCCTTGCTGCAGTAAAGCTGGTTGCCCAGCCTGCCTGCTCGTTTGAGCATGGACATTCGATGTTCAAGGACCCTTGGTGCTTTGGAATGGGGTCAGATGCTCCAGTCGTGATATGATTTTACCATGGTACAACTCCTTCTCCATTGCTGCCACTGCGCTGCCCTTGTCTGCTGGTGCAAAGGTCAAATGGTTCCTGTTTCTCAGACTTTTCATTGCCTTCAGCTCTGGCACCGAGAGATTAGGTTTGGGTTTATTGATGTGTATAAAGGTGCCAATGGTCTGAGACACGCAGTTCGTGATCGTGGTCTTCTCCTCCAGCGGTACATGTGTCACGGCAGACTCCACACTAGCCACAGTCAGGGACACAGGTATGGATGGATTCATGGATTATGCTGAAATTCAACCATTTTTCTTGGAACACACATTTCAGCGTCCGATAATGTTTTACTGGATAACTTAACAACCCATTTTTTTTCTCATCGTCAATGTGCCTGAGACCCGGTCTGCTCTTGCTTATTGCTGAAATTAGCAGAGTCCTCGTAGATCGAGTTTACTTTCAGATGGAAGCAGCTTCTTCTTCTTTAAAAAGTTCAGCATGTCTGGTTGATCATGTGTCTGAAGTTTCACATCGATCTGTGAAGTGGTTCTGGAGAAGAAAAAAATTCACATTTTTTATTTTCAATCCAATATGGCTGCCAGACCAAGCGGCCGATGACGTCATAAATTTAATTATTCATTCACATCGGATCAGATCACCGGAGTTTTATATTTTTTGAATAAGGATTTTGATTCATCCAATTATGGTTGGAATCCCTCGTCAGCATTAAGGTCATCTGTCATCATTATCCCTCTCCATACCCCTTGGGGAGGTGATGACAAATGCTGAGTTTCTTTTTCTTTGTTGAGCGGTTTCAGAGAAAAATAAATCAAAATTCTTCCTTCAATCCAATGTCGCTCCAAAACCATGTGACCCATGACGTCCGACTTATCAATAAAATATTCTCCAAAAGGAGTCCTTCCTTTGTTGAAAATTTCACATCAACCAGACAAGTGATTGTGGAGAAAACCATTTTAAAAACACAAATATGTAGTTGGGGACACACATACACACACACACACACACACACACACACACACACACACACACACACACACACACACACACACACACACACACACACACGCCATTTACTCCACAAGTCTGCTCTTCATGAACACCACATTATTTAGATTAATCAGTTGATTGTTCTCCGCTCCGTCCGACCGACCGATCATCCGTCCATGTACGTTTGTGTGCGTGATCTTTCAAAAACCGTTGAACACTGAGCTCTCGTATTGCGGATATCTATTCCTCATGACATCATCTCAACCTGATTAAATCTCGGCTGTGATTGGCTAAATTATGTTACCATGACAACCATCTGAGTAACTTCGCTTGTGCGCGTGATATTTCAAAAAATGTTCAAGATTTAACTTTCAGATTACACAGATCTTTTCCTCATCCCAACCAAATAGAGGGGGATCTCGAGTTCGTGGTTTTATTTCATGTGGAGTTTGGTGGAGGGGGCATTGTCGTGTCAGTTTTTGAAATACAGAATGTGTATGACATCCGGTGTAGCTCACTTGAAGCAATTTGTGTATTTAAATGGAGTGTTGTTTTCCAGGAAAGCAAAGATGAACGAGTCTCCTGGTTCTAAAGATGTTGGTCTGAACTCTTCTGGTTCACAAGACGTTGATGTGAACCAGTCACCACCACATTCGACTCCTCCAAAGAAAAGGAAAACTAATCTTTGGGAACGTCTAAAGTAAATATATTTATTTTCTCTCTCTACACTTTTTAAAACTTCTTTTTGGAAACATCGAGTTGAGAAAATGTACAAGAAATTGACTTTCACAATCTTTTTCATCTCAGGTGCTTGTTCAGAAGAAAAAAGAAAGGGAAGTGTTGTGATGACGTTTCACGTCCCATGTAAGTAAGAGAAAATCTCCTTTCGGGATGTCGTGACATGAATTGTGATCGAGACAGAAAGAGTTATTCCTTTAAACGTTAAAGTTATTGAAGCTAAACTTGTATTTCACGTCATCTTCCATCTTCTTGGAACTCAGCTTACATCAACCTTCGCCAGCCAATGTCACTCATTGCAGATGACGCGAGCCAAGATCACTCTCGCTTTGCTGCAAAGCTGTGTCGCGTGCTTTGGTTTGAACCTTTGCTTAAAGTTAATGAAATTAAACATTTTCTGACTCAGATTTCAACAACATTGCAATGCGAAGTATCGACTTGTTCAAACTTTCTTTATGTCAGCAAATGATGATTTTCAATCCCGGCTATCACCATGTGGTGCAATATGATAGACATTTACCTGGAGAGAATTGGGGCTTCTCCCCACCTTGTACTCCCTCCCCCAGATACACTAGCCAAACTGAAACCACACTTGGGTTATCTTTGGGCAACATGCAAAATTTGATTTTTTTTTGAATCATTTTTTTGAATCAATTTTTTTTTTGATTTTTGAATCAAAAAAAGTTTTTGAATCATAAATAAACATATTTTTTTGAATCATATTTTTTTGAATCATATATATATAGTATATAATACATTTTTATTCTGACGTTGTTTAACATTGTTAACTTTTTTAACTGCAACTTTAAAAAAAACCTTTCTTATTTTTGCAGGAGTGCTGAGCCTCCAATGACAACACAACCTCCTCAGGAAGAGCTGCAAGCTGGTGGTGAGTTTTGAAAATGAATCTTTTCTGAAAATAAATTCGATATCTCGGTTCGTTTGGGTGTTTCAGCACTTGTTGGAGGAAACACCTGAAAATGGTTGTTGTTTTATTTATTTTTCACTGTGATGGTGGTGGCTGCTTGTTAATCATGACAATGACATGAACGACTTTCCTCTCACCGCAGCAACCATTACCGTGCGAGCTCCGAACATTTTGTTTAATTCTCCGTTGATGCCACGGCAGTGGTTGAACAACCTTTCACCCCCTTCTTTCTTGGCGGCTTTTGTCACTTACCTGAAATTTAATATCCTCTTTCAGCAGCTTTCAATTTTTCATATTTGGGCAGAAATCTTGAAAAATATATATTTACATATACATCTTGATACGTTTGTGGGGGTAGATGTAGGAATTTAATCGGAAATTTCGGATGGAATAGAGTTGTTTGGTCCGTGGATGTGTAGGAGACATCTCGATGTAATTAAGTCAGGAAACTGTGAGCTTAAGTGTCACCACATGGGTGGGGGGGGTGGTGCGGTGCCAATAACATGGGGATTAAGGATAAGTTCCCCCAGCATGTGACTGTCCACTGTGACCTATTCCGACGTTTTTGCATTGACGATCGAGCCAGGCGTGCCGAGCAGGCAGAGGCCCCGCCTTCCCGGGGTTTCATGCGAGTAAGCCACGCCACAGAGGTGGAACGGTTGTTCGGTGTGACGTCAGGAGAGATCAAGAGGAACGCATGAGTGCGGAGTGATCGACTCACGCGGTCGAGAGAGAACGTAGCCAGGAAATGGCCTGTAAGAACTCGTATTCGTGCTGAGGCGAATTGGCTCGCATACCGAGCAAGACGCTGGCCATTGGCTCTTGGGAAGGTCCTGAGAGACGGACCCCGAGCCTCGTGTACGTCACCGAAGGGGACGTCAGGCCATTGTGCAGAGTGCCCCGTATCAGCAAGCTTGATGAGTGAGTTTGCTTGATCCTTCCAGAGCGATGTTGCGAGACAGATATTTTGCATGATTGAAGGACGTGTTCCATTTGGAAGACAAGCATCCAATCAATTCCAGATTGGCAGACTGGCACAGCCACATTCTTCCTCTGGGGGTGGTCCATGGTCTATCTCTGTACGTATCTCACTGTTTGTTCATGTGCATGTTTATTAACGTTTCCCCAAATTTCTCTTTTTCTGTGTGTTTCTCAGATGCAAGGGTGAAGACGTTCCTTTTCTTGGACAAATCTGCACGGATTGAGTACCTTCAAGGTCACCGTGATGTGCTGAAGCGGTTCCTTTACTCTCACCCCAATGTGTTGCATCAGTACCTTGATGATCACAGAAATGTGCTGAATGATTACGTGGAAGAAAATGTCAAACTTCAGTCATTAAAGTTCTGGTTTGCTCAGAAGAGAGGTGAGTACCAAAGGCAGACTGTGAAGCTGAGGTCCAGAGGCTTCGGAAAGAGTGGGCAACGCTCATGTCAGTCCGCTGGACAATATTTTGCTTTCATGGTGTTTGATCTTTGTGTCCAATGTCACCACATTCTATTAATTATTTCATTTTTTACTTCTAATCTCTCCTCACAATGAAAACCTATCCCGGAAGCATTTTGATTGTTCTCGCTGGCACTGCTTTGGTCACAAGTGTGCAGTCCCTCGGATGAACCTTGTCCTTGGTGTCCCGTCTGATAGCATTACTTTTGAAACATTAAACATCTCTCAGTATCTTTCACAAAGAGTTGGCAGGGTATTGTTGACACCCAGAACGAATTACAGATTGTTGCCTTTCCCGACTCCAATCAACGCACTCATGTCAGGCCGAGCCAACCGGTTCCTGAAAGACTCGGCCTAATCTTTCATGTTCTGAGCACCAGCCCTCTTACTCGAAGACATGCTGTACGAACAACTGGCTCGCCAATCATAAGAATTTATGAAACTGACGTCTCATGTCCACAATGCACACGCACGCACGCACGCGCACACACACACACACACACACACACACACACACACACACACACACACACACACACACACACACACACACACACACACACACACACACACACACACACACACACACACACACACATAGTGGTATTTTGTCCATTGATATTTTTCTGTTTTAATATCCGTCTTATGTTGATTTTGCTTCGTCTTTCCAGGTTTTCATGTCGATTTTTGGAAAGGTGATGAAGGTGATGACACCTTGTTGAAGAAGTGCAACAACTTTAAGAAGGTTCTTTCCTTGTCCCTGGTAAGAAAGAGATTGGACTACCTGAAGTGAGGTGCAAAATTATGAGGCCACTTAAATTGATGCAAAGGTGGGAGAGCTCGATGGAACACGGTAGATGGACACGATGGAGGGACACATGAAAGAAAGGGACGGGAAGATTCTCCTGCATCGGAATTCGTCTCTTTTTTTTCTCTCGAGATGAAAAGAGCCCGATGGACCTGCACGAACTAAAAACATGCGAACGGCTTATGTGCATGTATACATCGTGGTTATATACCTGGGATTTCCAATTACAATGGGCCATGGACTAACATCTCGGCCGAAGGCCTGAGGCCTGCCACTCTGTGCTGCTTCATGCAATGGCGGTGCATGATTTTATTGGGGTGGAGTCAGGCCAGCTGTGCAGCCAATGGGTGTAAAGCAGTGGGGTGGAGTCAGGCCAGCTGTGCAGCCAATGGGTGTAAAGCAGTGGGGTGGAGTCAGGCCAGCTGTGCAGCCAATGGGTGTAAAGCAGTGGGGGTGGAGTCAGGCCAGCTGTGCAGCCAATGGGTGTAAAGCAGTGGGGGTGGAGTCAGGCCAGCTGTGCAGCCAATGGGTGTAAAGCAGTGGGGGTGGAGTCAGGCCAGCTGTGCAGCCAATGGGTGTAAAGCAGTGGGGGTGGAGTCAGGCCAGCTGTGCAGCCAATGAGTGTAAAGCAGTGGGGGTGGAGTCAGGCCAGCTGTGCAGCCAATGAGTGTAAAGCAGTGGGGGTGGAGTCAGGCCAGCTGTGCAGCCAATGAGTGTAAAGCAGTGGGGTGGAGTCAGGCCAGCTGTGCAGCCAATGAGTGTAAAGCAGTGGGGTGGAGTCAGGCCAGCTGTGCAGCCAATGAGTGTAAAGCAGTGGGGTGGAGTCAGGCCAGCTGTGCAGCCAATGAGTGTAAAGCAGTGGGGTGGAGTCAGGCCAGCTGTGCAGCCAATGAGTGTAAAGCAGTGGGGTGGAGTCAGGCCAGCTGTGCAGCCAATGAGTGTAAAGCAGTGGGGTGGAGTCAGGCCAGCTGTGCAGCCAATGAGTGTAAAGCAGTGGGGTGGAGTCAGGCCAGCTGTGCAGCCAATGAGTGTAAAGCAGTGGGGTGGAGTCAGGCCAGCTGTGCAGCCAATGAGTGTAAAGCAGTGGGGTGGAGTCAGGCCAGCTGAACACTGACCCATGAATAATATGTGATATTTTCCGAGTCTAAAAAGGGTATAACTCTGTGAAAAATGGACGAAACATCTTGAAACTCGAACTTGTTCTGTAACTTGTCGTAATAAAGTAATGTTCCAAGTTTCATTTTAATTTGTCAAAGGGTACGAGGGAAAAAGTCTGAAAAAAATACAGGTGGGACTGATGGACGGATAGATGGAGAGCAAACGTGAAGTCCCATCTGGTAAAACCAGTAGGGGACCAATAACAGAGCAGACCAATCAATCAATAAACTTGTGAATCTTCTATTTCGCAAGTTACAAACGGACAGACAGACAGGGGTGAAAGATCTAATCCTTACTTCCTTACGACAATTTGCAGACTGGTGTGCGTGTGTGTGTGTGTGTGTGTGTGTGTGTGTGTGTGTGTGTGTGTGTGTGTGTGTGTGTGTGTGTGTGTGTTTGTCATGCTTATCCTGCAGTTTGGGCCAATTACATCCAGACTTGATACAACGAGTCAGCACGACCCTATTTCGTGAATGGGGGTGTTTTTTTTTATCTTTGCCTGTGGTCTTGGGGCACAGGGAGTGAGGGGACGACGACGCAATTTCTCCATGGAAACGTGTATGTTGTTGCGCCACCTCCAGGTGGGAGAGGGTATTACAAGTCTCACCCTTTGCAGTTTAGTATTCCTGTCCCGAAGTTTTCCTGCGCAGTGAAGTGTTTTGAATTACTCACGAGAGTTATTTTGGAGACGTATTTAAATTATATGTTTGAAGAACGATAATAACAGAACCCCCCTCCCCCCCCCCCCACAGGCTACTCCTTTGAGCCATGTGTAATTTGTGACATGATGGCTTTGTCAGAAATCTCACCAAAGATAATGGGAAAAACCATCTTGAGGGAAAGTCGGGGGGCTTGTTAATTCCAATAATTATTTATTTTCCCCATTCCTGCCCCCCCCCGCCACCGTCCCCCTAATTCTCATAGTTCCTCCCATCATTGCCTTCCTGCCCTCCTTCCCACGTCCCTCAATTATATTTCTCTTCCCCTTCCAGTTGCTGCCACTCAACGAGATTCACTTGTGCTGTGTCCATGTAATCATCCCACCTGTTCCCCATTTTTATCCTCGGTCGATGTCAAGTTGTTCCTTTCTGTCACTTTTCTCCTCCACAGAGACTTCTGTATAAATGGATGTAATCATTGTACGTCACGACACACCAATATCATATAGTTTAATAGTTTTCCCACATTGTATCGAAGTTGTTATAATATGACCTTTTGTTTTCTCTTTCAGGTTGCTTTGAAGAAGGCGAAATATTTGAACGATTCCATGAAAGTAAGTTTGTGTGAACGTGGAGATTAACTGTGTTTTAATTACTGAACGAATAGTTTAATTTATGTCTGAACTGTCCTGGTGGATCCTTTGTCTGTGATGGATCTTTGTCTTTTGGCCCCTGAGGCTGTGAGTCCCTCTGCGTGAGTTACAACTTTGTGGTTTCAGCTATGGGGTTAGTTAACCTTTATACCGGTTATACAATGAATTTGTTTAATTAATTTTCTTTCCTTGTTTAAATTATTTTTTTTAGCGCTGGATGAAAAAATCCGTCATGTGGAGACTTGATAATTCAAGCTTTAATATCGGTAAGTGTGGATTTCACTCAAACTTATCACATGGTGAGTTAAACAAGTTACAGATTGTGTGTTTCTGTGACATGAATTTATCACTCATCACTCTAACTATTAACTTTTCTTCAACTCAATCAAACCAGATTTAAGATTTGCAAAACACCCTTTTGGATCCGTCTCCTTATACTGCATCATGGAACGTCGGTTTGACGTCCATCCCTCAAGTGTACCTTCGCTGTCATCATTCACGGACCGGCGTTTGTTTGTTTGTCGCGCGACTCCTCCTGCAGTTCTCGGTCGATTCCATTGCTACGTAGAACCAGCGTGACCCCATTTCGTGTATCAGGGTGTATTTCATCTCTGCCGGTGGTTTTGGGTGGAAGGGGGGGTTGGGGGGCGGCGGTGAGGGACACAAATTCTCGATGTAAATTTGTATCACACAGCGCCTCTTCAGGTGGGAGAGGGTATTACACGTATCCACTATTCCCAGTACAGTGTTCCAACGTTTTCCAGTGTCGTCAGGTGTTTTGAATGATAATAAGCAGTCGGTAGGTTTTTGCTTCATAAACATACCCCGGGGTATGAGTCCCCTTCCGGTTTCACAGGAGGGGATTATAGGTTTTTTGTCCGTCTGTCCGTCCCACCTGTGGTTTTTTAAAAACCTTTTTTTTTTCCCTAAAAACCCTTTAACATATTCACCTGAAACTCGGTACCTGGCTTCATGATGATAAGTTTCAGAGCAAGTTCGAGTTTCAGGGCATCTCGTCAATTTCCCAACGAGCCGTGCCCTTTTTGGACTTGGAAAATGTCACGTCGGACGGTCGGGGGGCGTGCATTGCGAAGCAATTCTCACTCTTGTTCTTTATTTTGCTTTCGTGAGCGATTGAAGCAGCTGAATGTTGCCTATACACCACCCAAATAAAGGTATGTGTCAGAAGAACGCGGTGCACGCTTGGAACAAGATCGCCCGTAGAGCGGGTACCCTGCCGGTGTTTATTCCTGTGCCGAAATGTCTCTTGTTTGTGTGTGTTTCTCAGATGCAAAGGTGAAGGCTTACAACAAGTCGAAGTGTTATGTGCAGGCAGCGTACCTGGAGTGTCACTTTCCTGCGCTGTATAAGTACCTTTCCTCTCACCTTTGTGAGGTACGCGAGTACTTATCCTGTCACAGATGTGTGCTGGGTGAGTACATGGAAGACTGTGTCGTCCTTCAGTCACTACTTGACTGGTTTCACAAGAAGAGAGGTGAGTACCACAGGTAGACTGTGACGTTGATGTCCAGAGACTTTGGACGGAGTGGGCAATGATCGTGTCAGTCCAACGGACAATATTTTGTTTTCATGATGTTTGATCTTTGTCTCGAATGTAACATCAATGTATTATTCATCCCCGATGGACTTGGTTCGAAACGTACCTGACTTTAATTCGTACCTGGCACGAAGACAACACGTGACGGTGTCTGTTGTCGAGATCACTTCCAGGATGGCCGACTGGCTGAGATTTTGTCCCTTGAATGTGTCCCCAACCATTTGTCGGACGTGCAAGGTCTGATTTTGTTGAGACTTGCCAAATGTCACATGTCACAAATGTTCTTCCACGTCACATGACCACTCAAGCCAGTTGCACATGGACATAGATCTTGTAAATACGGGCTAGCCCTTAAACTACGGACAGAAAAATTACTAAAACCACGGGGGACGTGACATTTAACCTCTTTTTCTCCTTGTTTATTGTTTACTTTATTCTCATCATTCCTCATAAAACAAACCTGTCCGAGAACCATGAATCCTTTATCCATTTCCTGAACCGAATGTCCCATTTGTAAACTGATCTGTGTCCGACAGGCTTGTGCAGATGCAGCAAATTTACTCCTGGACTGCACAGTCTCCTCTGATTCTCATCCTGACCGGACACTGTCCATTGAAGAGCCAGTCCTGCTCCTGAGGGCCGGTGTCATAATTGTTGTGCTTGTTGTTTTTGGTCCGATGAAGATTTCATGCCAGAAACGTCAGCTTCCCCCTCGCTTCTGACGGCACATCGCATCGCTCGATCATTGTCCTTCCTGGCGGTTCCATCCGTGTTTCATGAAATCAAATTGGTGCTTCACCGGTGGGGCATTTGGTCACAAGTGTGCAGTCCCTCGGATGAACCTTGTCCTGGGTGTTAGTTTGGAGCAGTGCCCGACAGAAAGAGTGTCTGGCCAACTGAACGACAGGTGCCATGCTTCATGCATGTTTGATGTAGTTATTGTTAACGACCTTGTAACATACCTGCCTGTTGTTCGACTTCGGCATTAACTTGCCTTTCACCAAGTCCACGTCTGCTTGGACCAGGGCAGGGATTATACTTCGTTGTGATTGTTATTATTACCAAATGGTCCAAGTCTTATTGTTGTTGTCAATATTATTAGTGTTCATAAATGCTTTGTTACAATGTAATCATTGTTTTTGTTATTTATTTTGTAATTATAACGCCGTGCCATGGAAGGACCGATTCAACTGCCCTTTGCACCTGAACACGGCGCGTGTTTAGAAACATGAGAAATCTTCGGGATTCTTTGTAGTTAATTAGCCTAATCAACTCATGATATCATATCATAACAAAATCGAAATCGATTCTCATTTTAAACAGCTTCCAGGGCTCCGCTGCTGAGCCCGCTGGGGAAGCTTGGAGTTCTTTCCTATGAACCCACCCCAATAGAACCCACCCCCCCCCCAACCCCAATAGAAATTCCTGACGACGTCAGTGCCTTTGGGGATGTTATTATTGACCTTTGGCCCCGGCCGACACAAACCCGAACTAGGTCACTGTCTATACGGCACTGGTTTCGAGACATTAAACATCCCCGGTGTCTTTCATGAAGAGTTGGCAAGGTACTGTCGACACCCAGAACAAATTACAGATTCTTACCTTGAGCAACGCCAACCATGTCAGGCCTAGCCATCCGGTTCCTGAAAGACTCGGGCCAATCGTTCATGGTTTGAGCTCGAGACCTCTTACTCAGGGACATGGTATGTGAACACCTGGCTCCCCAAGAAGAATAAGAAGACTAATTTATAAAACTGACATCTCATGTTCACACACACACACACACACACACACACACACACACACACACACACACACACACACACACACACACACACACACACACACACACACACACACACACACACACACACACACACACACACACACGTCTGAACACGGTGGTATTCTGTCCATTATTATGTTTCTGTTACAATATCTGTTTTATCTTGATTTTGCTTCGTCTTTCCAGATCTGCTTCTCAGGAAGAGTGAAGATGATGAAGGTGAGAGTGGTGAAGATGATGAAGGTGAGAGTGGTGAAGATGATGAAGGTGAGAGTGGTGAAGATGATGAAGGTGAGAGTGGTGAAGATGATGAAGGTGAGAGTGGTGAAGATGATAAGACTGACGGCAGTAAAGATGATGAAGGTGCGAGTTGTGAAGATGATGAAAGTGATTGGAGTGAAGATGATGAAGATGATAGCAGTGAAGATGATGAAGATGATTACATCAAGATGAAGAAGGACGCGGAATCTGAGGAGTATGAAGTGGTAAGCAAGATATTGGATTACCTACAGTGGGGTGCCAAAGTTTGAATGAATGAGTCCACTTAAATCGATGCCATGATTTCTCAAATCACAAATTCAAACACAAATTTGTCATCTTATTAAATTCTTTCAAAGAAACTTGCTCTCCCTCATGTACAGATTTATCCCCTCTCGTCTTCAGTTGTCCTTCCCTTCCACCTGCCCATGGTTCACTGAAGCTTGTGGTGAGGCAGTTTTCCTGAAACAACTTGCCTTCACCTCATGGAAGGCAAATCCAACTAAGGGTAATCTCAATTCCTTCCACAAAGCTCAGAACAAGTGTGTATCTACCCTCAGGAGAGCCAGAAAACAACATCTTTCTCATCTCAAGTCTGAACTCTCAAACCTCTCTCCCTCCTCCAAATCCTGGTGGCGTCTAGTTAAGTCTATTTCTGGTGTATGTTCCCCCTCCAGCCCCTCCCTTACCTCAAATGGCCGCATTGCTGATACCGCACGTGAAAAGGCTGAATGCCTCAACTCGGTGTTTGCTTCTAAATCTTGTGTCCCAAACACATCGCTTTCTGTACCCACCTTACCCAGTCGCACCAAACTGTTCCTGAACTCTGTGTCCTTTTCTCCTGACAAGGTGGAGATTTTGCTTTCAAACCTCGACTCAGATTCTGCAACCGGTCCAGACAGCATCAGCCCACGTGTCCTAAAAACCTGCTCTGCTGCTCTTGCTCACCCTCTCTCTGTTCTATTCACCCTCTCATTTGCTCAAGGTCATCTGCCATCTGCTTGGAAATCTGCAAACATCACTGCCCTGCATAACAAAGGTGCAAAAACAGATCCCTGCAACGACAGAACAATCAGCCTGCTCCCAATCATCAGCAAGGTTATGGATTCCATCATCACTTCAGACTTTAAATCCTTCCTCTTCTCCAATGGCTTGATTTCCGATCATCAATTTGGATTCAGACCAGGTCACTCCACCATGGATATGCTGCTTCTGCTCTCCCAACAATGGATGGAGGTCCTCAATGCCGGACATGAAATCAGAGCCATCTCCCGAGACATATCGTGTGCTTTTGACACGGTGTGGCACCGTGTCCTGCTCACCAAACTCTCTTCCAATGATAT
Source organism: Eptatretus burgeri (assembly GCF_056783735.1). Taxonomy (NCBI): domain Eukaryota; kingdom Metazoa; phylum Chordata; class Myxini; order Myxiniformes; family Myxinidae; genus Eptatretus; species Eptatretus burgeri. Next base: position 425,826 of record NW_028225101.1, read on the forward strand.
CCAAGGACATCTCCACTCATGGCTTGCAGAATTCCTTTCCTGTCACAGTAACCGTGTGGCCCTTAATGGAGTTCTTTCATCCCCTCTTCCTGTCCAGGCTGGAGTTCCTCAAGGCAGCGTCCTGGGCCCTGTTCTTTTTCTGGCTTTCATCAATGATCTCTCTGACTCTCTGGAAAATCCTCTTTATCTCTTTGCTGGTGACTCCACCCTCTGCAGTACCATGTGTCATCCTTCAGATCAGCAAGCAGCAGCTTCTTCACTCATTGCAGATCTGGGTAAAATCACAAACTGGTCCAACACGTGGAACATGTCTTTCAATCCGGACAAATCTCACACTCTTACTCTGTCTCTCCAAAAGGTCTGGAACCCCCCCCTCCCCCAATCCACTTTCTCAACAATCCTCCGGAAGAAGTGCTTTCATTCAAGCTTCTGGGTCTCACTATCTGCCATGATCTTTCCTGGGAAAGCCACATTCCCAAACTGGTCTCCAAAGCCAGTCATTGACTGGGCATCCTCCGTCGTGCAAAGTCCTTCCTTGGCACACCTGAGATCCTGACCACAAACTGTACAAAGCTTTCGTCCACAACCTGATGGAGTACTGCTCTCCCCTCCGGGCTGGTGCTCCTGCCTCTCACCTTTCTCGACTTCACGCTGTGGAAACCAAGGCTTTTCCGATCATTGGTATCTCCCGTGGTGAGGCTGAGTCTTTGGGTCTCTCACTCTCTCACCACAGGCAGGTCAGTGGTCTTTCTGTCTTCTGCCGTCTCCTCTCCGGTCTCACCCCCCTGCTCTATCTGCGATATGTCCCCCCCATATTTCCGCAGGGCGCTCAAGGTCCGCCAGCAACCCCCTTTTGGTAAAAACTACCAAAATCACGAATCATTGCTCACTTTCACTCTTTCATTCCTCTTTTTTCCCACCTTTGGAACAAACTCCCACACTCTGTTCAATCCCATCCCCCCCCAGGTCTTCAAAACAGCCGTTCACCACCACCTCTTATCTTCCCTCATCCAAAACCTCAATATTTCAACCCCCATTAATCCACCCCAAACCCAACTCTGTCAAATTCCCTGCTTTCCTTCCTGAAAGTCCCTGTAATGTCCATCTTGTTTACCCCGTGTACCCCACCTCATCCCTCTCTTTCCACAGATCTCATATCTCTGTTCCCCACTGTTTTGTCCTTCCCACTCCCACCCCTCTTATCTCCTTCTCCCCTTGTTGTACGTTCTGTGTCTTCGCTCTCATATGAGCCTCGACATTGAAAACATTTATTTATATGTAAATATATATATCCCATATTCTTTATTATATTGCACTGTAGTTATTATTGATTGACACTGCAGTGATTATTGAGTTTATGTGAAACAGTCATTCAATCATAGCTGTGTTATTTCTCTTATATTCCATCAGCGTTGTTGTGAATCCCTGTTTGTGCCTTTATCAGATCGGGAACTGGCAGGTCATCTCCAAAATTGGAGAAGGAGACTTTGGATTGGTTTACCAAGCAAAGAACATCAACACTGCAGTGGAGGTACAAGCTTGTGTTATACTTAATATCTTCCTTTCACTTTCTGGAACAGCTCCTGGGAGAGCTTGATATAACACGGTGCAGGGACACGTGGAATAAAGGGACAGGGAGATTCTCCTGTATCTGAATTTGTCTCCTTTGTTTCCGTCGAGATGAAAGATGCTTTTTCTTTAGACTTTAAGGCCCCACGTCATTCCTCCTGAAGATTCCATCATAGATGTCGGTGGAGTAGCTACCTCCACTGGACTGAACAGTTTACGGTTTGGACACCACTGATAGTCCGGATCTGTATTCGAACCTGAACCAGAATCGCATCGGCTTGTTCTTGTCACTAAACCAACTCATCCACCTAGTTTCGGCACAAGTCATCCACAACTTTTTGAAATATGCCATATATCGCTTTTGGCTCCATCTCAATGGTGAATAATCACTTTAAAAAAAAATTAAAATCCTCGCATCCGGATCAGTATTCGGATCGTCACCAAAATCGAATCGATTCCTTGTCACACACTCAATCTGTCCACCACGTTTCGTCCAAATCCGTCCACAACTCTTTGAAATTTCCTGCTCACAGACAGATAAACAAAGAAGAAAGACGTCGTGCAGAGCATGACACCTTGAAAAATCTCGAAAGCAAATTTGACCTCAAAAAAAAAAAATTGTTGGCGAATTCAATGACCAAAGAAGCAAATCCTCTCCAAATTTCAAATCAATCCGATGAAAATTGAGGATTTTAGAAATGTGACCCAAGTTGTTGACCTTTGGCCTGTGTTGACCTTTTATCCCATGCTGACCTCAAAAATAATTGGTGGTGAATTCAGTGACGTGACACACAAACCTTCTTCAAATTGCAAGTCAATCCGATGAAAGTTGAGGATTTTAAAAGTTGACCTCAGTTGTTCGAATATGTTGACCTTTTGACCTCAACAATCAATGAACTCCATGCTTTTTTTTTTTTTAGGCTTATTGCACGTTTTTACTCCGACCTTCGTGAAACTTCACGGCCTGTTAGAGGTCGTCACAAGCTGGAAGCCTCTTGTTTTTGAGGTCAAAAGGTTAGATAGGACAAAGGTCAACAATTAAGGTGAAATTTCTAAAATCCTCAATTTTCATCCAATTGATTTGAAATTTGAAGAATATTTACAGATCAGGTAACTGAAATCAACCATCAATTATTTTCTAGATCATGCTAGTATTGTGCTCTGCACGACGTCTTTCTTGTTTGTGTGTTTGTCGCGCGACTCCTCCTGCATTGCTCGTCCGATTACATCGAGACTTGCGACATAGGATCAGCGTGACCCCAATGTGTCGGGGTGTTTTTTATCTTTGCCGGAGAAAACCGTCTTGAGGCAAAGTCGAGGGGGCTTCTTTATTCCAATCATTATTTATTTCCCCATTCCTGCCCCCCCCGTCCCCCTAATTCTGGTATTTGTTGTTATTATGACCTTTTGTTTTCTCTTTCAGGTTGCTTTGAAGAAGGAAAAATATGTGAACGATTCAGTCGACAAAGTAAGTTTGTGTGAACGTGGAGATAACTGTGTTTTAATTACTGAACGAATAGTTTAATTTAACTCTGAACTGTGAGGCTGTGAGTCCCTCTGTGTGAGTTACAACTTTGTGGTTACAGCTATGTGGTTAGTTAACCTTTATACTGGTTCGAGAATGAATTTGTTTAATTTTAACCATCGCTGAAGGAGAGGGTATTGCGTTTGAGTCCGTTTGTTTGTTTGTTTGTCCGCACAGAACTTTCGTGTTTTTATCAACAACCTCTTGTCAGATTGAGACGATTTTTTTTTCACCATTGGTGCGACGACTCATGTAGAATGTTTTAATGATCATTATGACGTCATGGGTCACGTGGTGTGGCAGTCATGTTGGATTGACCCTAAAACATATTTTTTTAAATATTCTTCTCCAGAATAGCTCGACAAATCGATTGGAAACTTCACCTAAATGTTCCCCAAGGCATGTTTGTAGAAGTTTGTGAAGGAATAGTTGATGTCACATGGTTTAGCAACCATATTGGATTTAAGAAAAATTTATTAAATAATGTTTCCTCTGGAACCGCGGAATCAATCGACGTGAAACTTCACAATTGTGATCTCGTAGTGATGGGGAGTACATGTTTTGAATTTCAACTTGATCGGATGCATAGTCTGGCAGCCAGAATTATTTAATTTTTTGATGTGGGTTTTTTATTATTTAATTTTTCAATAAGGCTCATTTGGCTGTTCCTGGATGGGTTTTGAGGGTAGAGGAGCATCAGCTGAAATGTGAATCCTGTCCAGGTTCCTCCTGATGACTTCATCTTTTCTCTTTGCTTGTTTTTGGTTCCTTCTGATGACTCCAATGCAGGACTCATACCTATTTGGTCTTCCATTTGATCTGAATTTAATATATTTTAATCCCATTCTGAATTTAATCAAATAGTCATGAAAAACGTCATGGATGAAGCTCAGGTGTCCGATCAAAGCGGGATGTCTTGGTTTCCGGTCATCACTGGCAGCAGTTATAAAGTGGAAGTTCTAGTTATGACTATTATTAATTACATAACACACCAGTACACAAACACCACTGCAACACACCACACAAAACAAGTCCTGGCGAGGGTGTGCAATCTCTGATTGCTCTTTTTCTTGTCTTTTATTGTTTTTTTTTTTCTTTTGTAGCTCCACAAGGAAGCTGCCATAATGCAAAGACTTGATGATCCAAACATTGGTAAGTGTGGATTTCACTCGAACTTATCACAGTATGAACAAAACAAGTTACAGTCGTTAAGCCAGAAATTTATAATTTGCTCATGGTGTCGGTGATCGCTCACCTACAGTTCACGAAGGACGCCGTGGGATCCTTAACGTACACCAACTCTTGTCTGCAGACTTAGACGTCGGTTTAACGTCCATCCGAGGGACGGCACACACACTGAACCACCCTGCCTGTGGCACACTATGTTGATTACTTGTCATTGGAAGGGTCACGCGGAATTTGCATGTTCTTCATGTTGTTTAAAGGTGTTTGACTTTGGGTGGGTTTCTTATTCCATCTTAACTTGTGCTCCACTATCTTGTTTCCCCACAGTGAAGTTGATCGACATAATTGAAAATCCGATCTGTAACCAAATGGTCCTCGTGATGGAGTATGTTGCTGGAGGTGAGGTTGCTGAAGTCATTTTGCCGAACATCTACTGTTTGTGTCCATCAAGTTCACTTTTACTTGAGCACTAAAATAATTTAGTTATGGTAATTAGTAAACGTGAATTATTGGGACTTTATTGAGGGGCTCAACAAAAAGAGCAGAGAAGATAACATTGACATATTTATTTTAATTTTCTCATGTTCACAGTGTGAAGTCCCTCCGACCAGTTGTGTTGAGCTCCACCACGAGTGTTGATCCAAACAGGAAAGTCACTAAATTGCGTTTGAACCCGAGACCTAGTGATCTGATAAATGGAACATCTTTCAGGTCTTACAAATCTCAGTCTCACCCTGTCATTCTCTCAAGATTGGCACAACAACTCACCGATGTATTTCCATGGTCAGGCATGAGAAGTGGTTCGGTCTCTTGACTTTATACGCCTCACCATCAGCCACGACGTGGATCATACATCAAAGCTGTCTTCCCAACTGAGCTGCAGACTCCATAGTTACAAATAATTCCTTCAGCTCACAGCCAACAAGGTGTGTCTGTGTTGTTCAAGGAATACGCGTCGAGAGCTTTATATTCCACAGAATCCAGGAAACATGCGGTTTGCGATGAGATGGAAGCATCGCGAACTGATCTCCTGGATTATGTGGCAGATAAAGCTCGAAACGTCGTTCGCATATCACGTGATGAGGCTGAAACACAGGGCCAAGTTCCACTCACACGGCAGACACGGGGTGGCTCCTCGGATTTTTGCGGCCTGTCAAAAGAACAGAGGGTCTTGGAAGAATGAGTTGGCAGAGGGGAACACTCGATTCAGAGTGGGGTCATCGTTGGACACAAACAAGGGAATGAATGAACAGGGAGAGGAAAGACAGATGATGGGACATTGTGCACAGACATGGAGCAACACGTCTGGTGTTCCATTTTTTGCCGATTCGCAGTCGAGCTCCCCTCCGACCACTTCTTGTTCCTCCACTACATACAAGTTCCTCCGAGTTAAACTTGAAGCCCACACCTTCCACACACACCTCCACTCGTTTGTTCCTCTTTTCCACGGACACACTGGTCCACCTGTTGCCTGGTCGGAACTAGGCGGGTTGGTCCGCTGGTTGGCTGGTGGGCCACTGCCAGTCACCTTTTGGGCTTCGGGATGACTGGTCTCGTGATCCGACCGATAGAACGAGAGGCTATGACGTGGGCCCATCGGCCTATCACGCACACAACATGTGTTGCTACAAGTTATCGTTGTGCACGACCGGTTTCCCAGGAAGCATGACAGCGGAGTTTCTCCAATCTTCGTTTCATCAAACGTCGCCTCCATAACTCGATGTCACAAGATCGTCTTGAAGCTTCATGTTGACGTCACTGGAGAGTGATATCCTCAACGTATTCAATCATCGGTCGTCCGTCCACAAAGAGTGTTTGACCGTTTTTACAAAAGACGTTTCGAATTCTCAGTTTCTGCGAATTCCGAGCTCAAAGCCATTTCAGTATGTTTGTACTTCTTGATGGACGTGCGGACAGTTTGCTAAAATCTCTTTGTCCTGCAGTTCTCCCGGGATTCCATTGAAACTTGCTTCTCCCCACTCAGTTTCCATGTTGCGAAGTCAGCATCTCTCGCAAAAAGTAATCCTTTGTCCATGGAATCTCGTTCATAGTTCAAAGGATTTCCCCTTCGCTGCCAGACCATCGAATGATTTTCATTAATTAATTCATTTTGTACTGAACAATCAATCAATCCCTTCTGACAATATCAGTATTCTTGTTCCTATCAACAAAGCATGCTATACGTCCATTATATGACGGACTGTCATTCGTTTTTGTGCTGATGCTAAATGTTGTCATCAAACGACGTATAGAATCCACCATAATCTCGTGGACAGGCCGTCGCTGCTCCTATGGTTGGCAGTGAGTGTCCCGGAATCAGAGGCGGAAAGAGAGTGGCATTTCTAGATGTGGGAGAATTGAATGCTCACAGCCAGTAGGTCTGCCAGATAGCTCAGAGGAAAGAGCACTGGTACGGGTCACCAGGGGGCCCGGGGTCGAGGGTCAAAATCTTTACATATCATGATATCTCAAAAATTTGTGGACGAGTGATGACAAACCGAGGTGGATGAGATGGTCAGGTGACACGAACAAGCCGATTCGATTTTGGTTCAGATCGAGCCCATCGGTGGGGATACAAAACGTAAACTGTTCGACCTGGCGGAGGTACGCGCTCTACCGAGTGCCGTTCTACTTTGTTCTGTTTCACCAAGTGTCGCTCTACGAGTGATTTTTTTATTGTTTTGTTTATCGTTCCTCCACTTGTTTTTTTCTCAAAAATGAATAATCTCATTGCTTTGCCCTTGTATGTCTACGTTCCATGTGTGCAGGTTCACTCTATAACCAACTTGCCCTGCGGAAGACATTTTCTTTAGTTGATGGGTGGCACGTCATGAAGCAGGTGAGACGAAAGAGCTTTTCAGCCTCAGTGTGATGTTGATGTGTTTTGAAACTCGAAATTGTACAATGTTAACAATCACAATCTGTGTCCATGATTTAATATTTTATCTCTTCCTTCCAGATGGTTTCTGCTTTTGCGTATATGCACAGCGAGAACATTGTGCATCGGGATATCAAGGTAACCCACTTGTGTAACACTACAATGAAAACCACATATTGTTCAGCACAGCAAGGATGGAATGGGGGTGGGAAGTGGAGAGGGTAGGAAATAATAAAATTTATATTGTTGGGTCATGATCAACAAGGGGGGAGGTGGTGTTTGGGGGGCTGTCACACATCCATCCTTTTTGTGCTCATTACACAATTCATTAGACCTCCAAGAAAGCTCGAAAAGATGTAAAAATTAAACATCCATTTCAGTTCGGTGTCAGTGTGTGATAAACAGAACTACCCACTGTCGGAGTGTGTATTCAATTATTTATGATCAAAGGTTTGATGTGTCTTCACGGCGACATTGTGAGCGTCGTTCTGAAATCTCAAACTCGTCTTTGCAGAATCCACTGATACGCGCCATGTTATGGTCACCCGTCCATCAATGCTCTTCCATCTCCATCTTCTCCACCATATTCGAGTTATTACCTAATGAGAGGTCGAACACTCCACCCTTCCTCGTGGGATTATCCACAAACTTGATTACAAAGCAATCCTGGACGAGATCGAGAAATTCCTCACCTGCCCATTCCCCGTTCCTCAACCCAATCTATTCCTGGCAAATTAAAATCACCCACAATCAATACTCTTCCCTGACCACATGCCTTTCGGAATTCTTAATACACCTTTCTTCCGTCAAACCAGGAACCTGATACACGAACCTGGAACTATTCTTCCATCTTTAATGTCTATCCACACAGAACCCTCCACATCAATTCGCTCCTTCACATCACCCCCTTTCTCTTGATATAACACATTATTGTTCTTCACCTCGATTGATACACCTCCTACTGTTTTCTCTTTCCAATCACACACCTCTACATCTTGTGGCCTTCTCGTCCCTTCCTCCAGCTAAACGAAGTCTCACTTCCTGCGACTCCATTGTTCGTACTCTTTACTATCCACTCTCGTTTCAAGCTCCTCCATATTATTGTTACGTTTGAGGGGGGGTATGCATTCAAAGGGTAATTAGGATGTTTAATTAGGTATGCCATGCTGTTCGAGTTTACCAGGATCTCGATGTAATAAGTAGCAATTCAGTGGTGATAAGTTGTCCAGTAAATGTTCATTTCTTCAAGGAGGGAAATGATAATTGTCACGTAATTAGATAGGGACACGGGATAGGGTAAGTGTGTCTGCGTAAACCCCTTTTAGTAGTCCCTGGAGGCTGGCCGTGACGTCACAGGACAGTGCAGCGGATGGCTCCGCCCCGTGATCACGATTGGCAGAAGGCGACGGCGGTGGGCCAATAAACGGCTCGATTGGAAGTGACGAGGACAGGAGGATAAAAAGGTTCTGTTCGGGGTCGAAAAGGAAGAGGAAGAAGATCGGGACAAAAAGATCGTGTTTTTTTGGTGTGGAGGCTGTTGCGCGGAGAGCGTACTTGTTGTTGTGCGGATTCGATCGTGTTCTTCATCGTGTCCTGGAGCCTTGCTGAGCCTCGTGCCTCACCTTGGTTGGCTCTGGGGTTCTACTGACTCGGAGTACGGGGTCGAACGGCGGGCGGACCTGCCTCCCTCTCCTGCTCACAACTTGGCGCCAGAACTGGTTCCCTGGTGGCTGTGAGCGGACTTGGGCCAAGACCAGAAGGTCGACAGCACCACGGTTTCTCCTGCCCCCCTGACGAGAGCAAGGCCAGCTCGTCCGACGCCGATCCAGGGACAGTTGCGTCCACACCACGGTCCAGCCTGACCACCAGAAATAGCTACGTTTTGTGTGTGTGTGTGTGTGTGTGTGTGTGTGTGTGTGTGTGTGTGTGTGTGTGTGTGTGTGTGTGTGTGCTTGGCGCCTTAGAGGGTTTGAGATCTGTATATTCATTGGAATTGTCTGTGTTTTTCCCCACGCCCGATCCCACACCATCCCGTCGAATCGCCCCGGATCCCTCTTCTTGCCGAGTCTTGTTATTTCTGGTTAATAGTAAAAACAAATAAACATCATCAACTCAGTGAAAAGCGACTCGTGGCGCCTTCCTCGTCCCGTTTGCGGTAGAGCGATTAGAACCGCCATGTTTGGGTTAAAAATAAATAAACCGCCTCCATCGTTTCGGCTCATTCTACGTTGGCGGGACTGTTCAAGTCCCGTGGACGTCACATTATTGTATTAACTTCTGACATTGGTGGAGGATGTTTTTTTTTTTAACTGTTTCTCTTCCTGGAATTTTTACCTGTGAGGTGTGGCAGGTCCACAAGAGCTCCGCATTGTTGTTGTTGTTGTTGTTGTTGTTGTTGTTGGTGCTGTTGTTTTGGTTCTTGTTGGGGGTGGATTTTTGAAATGTTCACCCCTTAGTCGGACAGTTGCCTGACCACACCCACATTGGTCACTTCATTCCACCCACCACGGCACTCAGGCAGAATTATATGGCCACCATCTTGGTTTTATTTTGGGCCGAACACATGAGGCCTGGAGGACTTTGCTGACCATGCACTGCCCGGGTTATGTTATTTTTTTTTTCCTGCCTGCCTTTCTCATTCAAATTTGGATTTTTATTTCAACACGTTTTATGATCAAAGGTTTGATGGTTATTAATATAATGATTTGTATTTTCTCTTTAGCCTCAGAACGTGCTTTGCAACAATCTGATGGCCGTGAAGGTCATCGACTTTGGCTCTGCTACATTGTTCAAGCAAGGTGAAAAACTTCATGAGGTCTGTGGCACACCTGCCTACATGGCTCCAGAGATCTCAGAGGATGGCTATGAAGGTCCCCCAACCGACGTGTGGTCACTGGGCATCCTGTCCGTGGAATTACTTCTTGGACTGGAATTTGATGAATCTGATATTAACAATGTGAGTATTGCTGATTATGGCGTCATGATCATCATCACAAAGACATGTCATCATTTTTTATGTGCAGGGTTGCCTTTTTGAACATGACCTCTGATTTTTGTTGAACGAAGTGCCACGAAAGAACTTGGCAGGAGTTCTTGGCATGAAAACAGTTTTTGCTGCTGGAAGTGTTTCGGATAGGTTTGAAAAGAACTTGTTTCATCATTCACTTATCTTCTCTTTTGTCATTCTTCTTTGGTATGTTTCATTTCGACTGCCAAAGATTTGAGTTGTCACAAATTAATTTGCAGTATTGAATAAAACTATGGGCTTAATATCCAATGTTTGAGTTGAGATGGTTTGTTTTTCAGCTCATGAAGAAAACTTCTCTAATGTACATCATAATTTATGAAATTGATGAGAATGCATTTTATTCGTTTTGAGTCAAGTCTCGGTGATTGCATCAGGGAGTGCTTGATTGGAATATGCTTATGATGTAAATTTAAGTGTTCGATTGTGACGATTCGTTCAGATTATGTCACAAACACCTTTGTGTTTAATCCTTCACAGGAAAAGTCAGAAATGAACAGGTTCAGGAAAATATTGCGCAAAATGCCAGAACATGCAAGAGGTGATTTGAGCTACCTTTTGATGGGGATGATTCAAGACAATCCTCGGTCAAGATTACCGATGGAGGTGAGGGTTGGACACCGTTTTCAACTGTTTGATTTGCATGAACAAGTATGTTCACACGTGCTGGGGTTGCTGACCTCCTGTTTTGGTGGAGAAAAATGCTGTTGTTCACTGGTGGATGTGTTTCCTGATCGTGTCTATATTGCATTCTAACACTTTCTTTTGCAGAACCTTTTAATGCACTCGTGGCTCAGAAAATGTCCCTCTTTGTAATTTTGAAGGTAAGCAGCCCTCCTCTTGTACTCTTAATATCTTCCGTTCGTATTTTTTTGTCCGAAAGATGGAGCCTCATGGAAGAGCATGGTGATGGAGAGCATGAACTGATAATAGGGCAGCAGGGCAACTATTAGACAAAATAAACATTAATCCTTTGAATCCTGAACTCCGCAATGAACAGCAATGTTGAAGACCTCGAGGGAAGAATGAGATTCAAGAGTGAAGAAGGAGAAAGTGGTGCCAGAGTTTGGCATCAATGGGGAGGAGGAAATCCCTCCTGAGGAAATGCTCCACTGAGTGACATGAGAAAAATTGCTGTGACGTCACTGGTACCCAGAGGATTCCAGGAAGTGACAGCACCGGAAGTGCTGAACAATACGTGAAAAAGTTTGACTGAACTGGACAAAAAGAACCATAAAGCCTCTGAGTTGACTGGAATTGTTGAGAAAGTTGCTTCTGCAAATCATTCCGGTCTACAGTGATAGAACTCCACCCTGTGCAAGTCTTAGGTATGTTTGGGCACCTCATCCGAACCTGAACCCAAAGCCCTTCCTGACTTCCGTCTCATAACTGCCCCATACCTGTCCCCTTCTTTTCAGAAAACTCTTCCAGCATGTGACATTCTCTCTTCAGGTGGAGAAACCTTTCACAATCTGTCCTTACTTTCCAGGTGGTTCCAATAATTGACTCCATATTGCTGACTCTGAATTCCAAGAAACAACACTTTTTTTACTTCCCTGTCTGGATGCTTTCTTTCTTGTCTGTCCTTTTCCAAATACTTCAGTTCCTTGAGCGTTGCCATGATGCAGGCTGGCAGCCTTCAGAGAAATAGCTCCTCAATATGACCTCACCTTTCCCCTCTCAAACGTCTGACAATCTTGCCCTACTTTCCAGGTGACTTCATTAAATGACTCCACAGCTGCTGACCCTGAACTCCAATCATCGAAACTTCTTACTTTCCTCTCTGACACTCTTTTCTCAATATTTATTTGATGGCCATCATGATTCAGGCTGATTGCCATCAGATAAATTTCTCCTCAATATGACATCACCTTTCCCCTCTTAAATGTCTGATAATCTTGCTCGACTTTCCAAGTGACTTCATCAAATGATTCCATGACTGCTGATCCAGAACTCCAATCTTCCAAGCTTCCTACTTTTCTCTCTGCCCCTCTTTTCTCGATTTTTCTCTATGGAGAACATTCTCTATTTTCTTGTATTTTACACCAAAGTCACCTTCCCAAGTATAAACTTAATGCTCACCTTCAATCTTTCTCATATTTTTACCTTTCAGTTAAATTTAATTTGGAAAATGTTTTGGGTTCAGTCTTTCAGATTTTTTCTGCCCTGTCATACCTAAGATTTCCCAGTCATTGTGTCGTAGTTCAGAGAGCCGTCCTCCCATTCTGGTTCAGGTCACGACTCAAGCCGATGAAGCCTTTGTCGCTCCTGTGTGAAGCGGGGCCATCGCCGTGAAATATAAAACACACAGGAAATGGCGCTCTGTGCTGAGGTGCGGCGGTGATAGTCATTGTTCACCCTCGACTAGGCAAAGATCCCCGGGGGGTGAAACAGCACGGTAAGGTCTGCACCATAGTTGTGTGATTCACCTGAGTATAAGATGTATCATCTGGTGGAGGTAGTCGCTCGAGTAGAGATTGTCACCCTTCTGGTCGGGATATAACCATAGTGATATTCATTTTGAGGCCACTCTGATTGGACGCGTACTTGTAGGGTGACCATCCCCATCTTCATTTGATTATATCTGTTGTTCCTCCTCGTTTACAACCTTTAATTTTGCACAGTGTACTTTATTCCACCAAAATTAAACTACAACAGTGGAAAATTAAAATTTACAGCCATCCCGACTTTAAACAATATTTTGTCCTCTGCCAAGAAGTGGACCACAAGAATCAATTCTGAAGGCAACGGCCGATAGTCCAAAATAATGGTTTCATTTTTGACAACTGCAGAACGATGCATCAAGTATGGTTGGGAAGAATAAGTCTGTACTGCAGAGGATCAAACAGAAACAGCCATTGATGTACCCAGGGTGCCCCCACCTCTCCCCACGTGACTTGTGGCACATCTCACGGTACAGAAGGGTTCCAAGGCTTTCACATTCAGTGTTGAAGATTTCCTTGTGGACATCCACTAGCACTTTGACAAATCAGTCAAGATAAAAGGCTAATTGAGGGAGTACCTGACCTTCACCAACAGTGATGTGAGAAAAATAATAAACAAGGAAGAAGGAACTCAGACGCAGGAGGAGGTCATTCAGACCATCATGCCTGCATTGCACCAACACCAGATTAAATATATCCATTCAGCTCAATGAAGCATCCTCTTCATCTATACTAATAAATGTCAGTGTGTGTCAGAAGGTCATTCAGTCAGTCAGCCAGTCAGTGTATGTGTGAGTGTGAGTGTCTCCTCCTTAATTCCAAAACCATGAAACTAAACAGCCTGAAATTTGCATGCATACGAAGGGAACTCCAAGGAAGTGCATGAGTGAAGTGTTTGGGTTCATTAAAACACCATTTTTGAAGACAGTTAACGGCCTTATTTAATTATATCCTCAATCAGGCGATCCTCAGCCACTTCGCTCTCGATGGGGTCTTTGGCACATCCTTAGTGGCCTCGCTGGGGTCTTAATTCGCCATTTTGTTCAGCCTGCTCAACAATGCCTTGAGTTGGAAAGGGCTGCAACTGTTTATTGATGACAAAGTACTCAAAATGTTGTTTTTTTATCACTTTCCTCACTCACATCATCGAATGCTTCATCGACATAGCTTTGAATCGCTGTGTACATCGCTTTTGTAAGTGCTGTAGTTTTCAAATTAGGAGCTTCGAGTGATCACATGCATGACATGATACGATTTTTCCACGATCTACTCTCACGGACAAATTCAATTATATTATGTGATAGAAATATCATTTGAGTTTGGAGGATCGGATAACGTGGACTAAAAAAACTTGAAACCTGGAGTGAAATCTGAAAATGTTAAGCAATCGGCAATGTTTAGTGTTTTTGCGGGTATGTTCCATCACCAATCAGCTTGCTATCACTTACCAAGCCACCCGTTCCTGATGAACCATTTAATTTGAGTGGTTGCTTGAGTGCTTAAGCCACTTTCCACGCACCTTGCAGTCGATAACAGTGTAGTTCATGTCTGGATCGGGATATACAGACCACAATTGCTACAAAATAGAGGTATACCTGTGTAGATTTGGATTTGTAAAGGGAGTCTGTAGGTTTTTCTGCATGTCTGCTGCATGCTTGATTATGGGTGCTGTGGTGGCAAAGTTCCATCCCGTATCTTATGATGATGATGATGTGTGGTGGAGGTTTTGATGATGATGATGGGTCAGCAGTGTACGAGCGATCACGTATTCCTTTGTCCTCGTGGCTGTTTCCAAGGCAATTGTTTACTTTATGTGACTCGGTGTACTTTACAAAAGTTATGTGGTTTCCCTTCATGAGTTTCAAAGCAAAATATTGTTGCGGACCCGGGGTCGGGGACGAGAAGACCACGAAGGGGGGCGGGGAGGGGAAGCGACCTCGGGTTCCCACCAGACTCTCTGGAATCGCAGGCCGTCGCACATGAATAACTCCGTGACACGGCGGGTCGCGAACGACCATCAACGCCAATAACTCGACCACGTGACTTAGGGTCCTCGGTCCAATGAATACCAGTTACCCAATGGTCACGTGATATAATTACCAGGGGAACACCAGCCCGGCTCAGAAAACAGATTGTTGGAGGATAACGTCCCGGCTAAGCTAGAATACGGACCATGTTTAGTTGGACCAATGAAAGAAATGATGAAAACGAGCTGGGAACATCTCCACATAAGCATTTATTTACAATTAAGCGAGGAAATTAATTAATTTACAATTAAGCTGTGGCACAGTGAATGGGGTTTATTATTATGTACAGCAGGGACAGCAAGGAATTTGTGGGGTGTGACAAAAGGCAAGCAATTTACAAAGCAGACACAGAGCAGACTTTTCCCAGGTAGAACTTCTACAATCTTAACTTATGCCACAACAGGCGCCATCTCACACACACACACACACACACACACACACACACACACACACACACACACACACACACACACACACACACACACACATACACACACACACACACACCTAGAATTATAGATAGATGTAGTAAAGTTAATCTCTTGACCATAATTGTCCTCTTCCATGATCGCTCTTCCCGTGACCCCTCCCCCCCTCCTCGCCGCCCATCATGCCACGTTCTGGCGACTGGACGAGAGTCGTATCAATTCCGCGTGCGCATTCCGGGCACCCCCGGCGAGATGCGGTTGGTGCTGCCAACATTGTTGGCTTGTCCCCGCATCACGCAGTCCGAGTAACCCGAGCCGTGAGCACGCCTCTGTTTAGTGGCGAACTGTATCGATACGGAGGTTCGAGGAGGTGCGGGAATATTTTTCCCTTGTGCGGGAGATGTTGGTGATCTTGGTGGTGAGTTTTTGGTGAGCGAAGGTTGAGCAAAGTGAGATGCTGTTGTAAATTTCCATAAAGATTTGAATGAAAGGGCTCGCCATGTGAGCGCCAGGTAGCGTCTTCGTTCTTATGGTGATTCTTTCCCAGGGAGACTGTGCGGGTGCTTGTTATTCATATCGTGTGTGTGTTTGTGTTTGCTTGCTTGCTTGATTTGATTTGACTTGTTTCATGGATAAAAGGAAAGGGTTGGAATGGAAATCAGGATTGAATAGAAGATAGAGATATAATTAGACCGAGCTTTTAGACCCACGCAACGCACTTCGTCCTATTAACCCACTCGACATGAGGGGAAGGTCTGACTGCACGAAGACTAACAAAATAACTGCCTGGGGATCACTGTATGTTGGGTGCCATTGCCTTAGAGGCATGCAGTTTTGCAGAACCGCAAAAATATATTTGATAACACCCCATTTCCGAGCCGTTTGCCGTGTTAACGTGTTTTCTAAATTACAGAAGCAAAGTTTTTTTTTCCACCCGTCACGTGACGATTGCCAGCTGTTTATACAGATTAATATTTATGCACATCTCCTTGAAACGTCGATAATGAAACGTTATTTTTTTATAATTTGTTTGTTCAAATTCCACCAAAATAAGGGTGAAAGCAACTCAAGGTTTTTGGGTTGGAAACAGCACGTACTGTCGTCGGGAATCAAACCTTCATGCTTCTTCACATCGATGGGAAGGACATGTACGTACGGGGCTTGTCAATGCACAGGGTAAGTGTAAAATGATGATATTTACGATTTATCATGTTTGGGAGGTGGAGGGGTGAGGAGTTGTGTGGGCTGAGTGCCGTTATCTCCAATAATAAATGTCAGCGAGTGTCCGATAGTCCTCCATCCATCCGTCTCCTCCATAACTTCAAAACCATGGAACCTAGCGGCCTCAAACTTTGAATGCACTTAAGGAAACTCCAAGGTGGTGCATGAATCAAAATTGGGTGTTTGGGTGAATTCAAACACACCTTTGGAAGATAATTTTGGGGGTGTTCATTACGAAAAACCAAAATAGGTCAGCCCTCCTGTCAGCTTGTAAGTCTAAAGCCACTATTTCTTTTTTTGGCCTGTTCAACAATGCCTTCTCTTGGAAAAGGCCTCAACGATTTCTAAATGATAAAGTATTTTTTCCACTCTCCTCATTCATCTTATCGAATACCTGATCGTCATACCTCCAAATCTCTGGGTACAATGCAATGGTAAAAAACGCCAGGAGACACCAGCGTTTGTGGCTTTATTTTATTTCCGCACATGCCATAACCTCGAGAATCTCTTAAACTAAGCTGAATTACAAAATGTAAGCTGCACAGTTGCACTTAGCAGCACTTTCGACTGCTTAAAAAAAGTGTTAATTTGTCCAATTTGGACATATTTGACATTTCGGTGTCTCCAGGATGTGTTTATTATGATGAACAGCCATTCCTGATAAACCATGTCATTGGAGTGCTTTCGACAGTTGGCGAACGCGATACAATATTTGCACTCTCACTGAATAGTGTACGGGTGACTCTCATATAATCCGTGTTTTGATGACGCAATTTCTCTTTTTTTTGTTTTGATGACACTGACAGCCCACATTTAAGACAACAACAACAACACCAACAACGCTACGTCATCCTGTACGAGTGGTTCGTCCTCCGTGTTTTTTTATATACATTGTCAAGGCTCGTATGAGAGCTACCACACAACGCACAACAAGGGGGGCAGGAGCCAAGAGGGGCGGGAGAGGGAAGCACAAAATAGTGGGGAACATAGACATTAGGAGATCTGTGGAAGGAAGAGGGATGGGGCGTGGAGCACGGGGTAAACATAATGGACATTCCAGGGACTTTCAGGAAGGAAAACAGGGAATTTGAATTGGGTGGGTTTGGGGTGTAATGACGGGCGGTAGTAAATATCAAGATTTTGAATGGGGGAAGATATGAGATGGTGGTGAACAACAGCTTTGAAGACCTGGAGGGAGGAGTGGGATTGAAGAGTGTGGGAGTTTGTTCCAGAGGTGGGGAAAAAGAGGAATGAAAGAGAGAAGGTGAGCAGTGATGCTTGATTTTGGCAGTTTTACCAGGAGGGGGGTTTTGGTGGACCTTGAGTGGCCTGCGAAAATATAGTAGGGACAGATCATAGAGAGAACGGGGCGGGGGGGGGGCAAGGCCGTAGAAGAGCGTGAGTGGTACATTTGATTGGTCGAGATGATGTAATATTTTTCCCAAGGTACTGTACTGTTAATCTGAAGGTTTTTGGAAGTGAAGACAAGGTGATTTGTGTTTTGAAGTTTTCAAGTTTATACTTAAATTTAAATAAAATAAAGATTTTAAAGGTGGAGAAAAACACAAAATAAACTTTTTTCGGAAGTTTACCACCGTTGTTGCACCGTTTTTTACACCACCCTATCCAACACTTTAAACTCTATCGAACACCCATAGTACAGGCATTTTAGCAGAAATATTTGGTCAACCTCACACAAATTGCAACAAAAGCAAACTCAACAGATTTTGGTTCCTGAATATGTCCTCAGTGACAGAAAAAAGTCCGAAGGAATCCTCCGGGTGGAAAGTCCTGAAATCATGGAAATCCAATTTGGCCACCACCCGGATTCGGCGAAAATGAGAAAATTGTAAAGATTGATATTTTAAGATATAAATATGTTTTTCTGCATTATAATTGTTTCTAGTTATGGTCAGTATTTTGATATACAAGAATAATTATAAAAAAGTGAAATGCGTTGAGGGTAAAATAAAAAAATATAGCTTTTTTGTCCAAAAATGTCAATATTTTTTCCCTAAAAATTTTTTTGACTTGACAAAGTTTGTTCATATAAGAACATATATATCCCCAGGCATACATACTATATATTTCCAGATACAGGGACATTAGTACTATCCTCTGGTGAAAAAATTAACACAATATTAATTTGTCAGCACATGCAATATTGACAGCACCTGCATATTCTCGACCCTGATATTTGTCAGTGAACATGCACAACGCCACGGTGTCACTCCAGTAATCACCTTTGATCAGCCCCTCTGGTGGAAGGCCCTCATGATCATCAACTCGGAGCCTATGGGAAGTGATCTGAAAGGGATTGTCCTACGCTTAGGCGGCTTCCACGCAGAGATGAGTTTCCTCGGATGTATTGGACACCTCATGGTGTCATCCGGGCTTCAAGAACTGATGGAGTTGATATATGCCCCCAATGCAGTGATTTATATGTTTAGTGGCAAGGCCACCTAATTGTTGATGCAGCCCTCATGCCTTGCTGTTGGCAAATGTGCTCAATGCGCCTCTACCATGCCTACCTGAAACATCAGACGACAATGGGAATGAAGATCCGGACTTAGCCGAAGCAGCTGCAAGGCCGCTACATGACCAGCATACAGATCTAAGCAATAATCCAGACTTCAACGAAGCTTGTACCCTCTATGAGAAACTGATGGTTGGGACACTGTCTGTGGAAGAAGTATGCAAGTCTGACGTCTTGAAACGAATCAAAGACCACCTTCAGAAGCATGCCGAGTCTGCAAAGATATCTTCTTGAACTTCAGCGCTCTGGGTTCAGTGTATGGACATGCTAGACATTCTACACAAATACATCCGGGGCAGAGCGCACTGGGAACTGGGCACTACATCTACAGGCCATCCAGGAAATGCTGTCTTACCTGGCAGCCTCGGGCCACAACCTGTATGCCAAATCTGCGAGGGTGTATCTGCAACAGATGTCCAACCTCAAAACTCAACATCCCAATGTCCAACAACGTTTTGATGAGGGGTTCCATGTGGTTCGACGAAGTGATCGCCTGTGGGCAGGTCTTTCATCTGACCTGATCATCGAACAAGTTCTGATGAGAAGTTTGAAGACCAGCGGGGGGCTCACACGAGGGCGAGGAATGACAGAGCAACAACGGCTGGTATGGCTACCATCAATGCCTGCCTGTGCAGAAATAAACCAGGCAATGCAGGAGCTCACAGGTGTGAACTACAACACTGGAGAACAGAAGAAGGACACGACCAAGGCAAGACAATCTCGTGATTGGAAGGACACACTATCAGCTCTTCAGTATTTACAGGAACGGAATCCATTCAGTAGTGATCCACGTCTGAGGAACATTGCCACTGGAGTTCATGCACACCCCACCATCAATGTCGATACAGCACATGCTGTAGGAGCCAAAATATTGAAATCTATGGATGGAAAAACACCTGCCGAGTACACATTCAAGAGGAAAGACCAAGTTGTCACCCTCGGCATGAAGTCATCTGTCAAGATTGATGGAGAGCAAGTCCAGGTTGACCCACAACTCCTCTTCCAGAGACTGATCACTGTTGCACAGACAGCAGAAGGACTGCACAGACAGTCGGCCTTCAAATATGAACTGTGCAGCTATCTACCAGCCCTCTTTGATTCCTCTCTTCAGCTCCGAGAAGCACACAAGCCAGTCTTTGCTGATGCCATCTGGGATCTTCTTGGATCAGATGTCCCAGCCGATATCCCCAATGATGGGCAACAGGATGTTTTGGATGGTGGGGCACTTGTTCAACGCATTCCATGGTCTCGTGGATCTACATACAGAGACATATGCCACCAGTACACTGATTATGTAACGAAGAAGTACGGAGATGCCAGAGTCGTGTTTGATGGTTATGAGAGTACCAACACGAAGGACATGACACACCAGAGATGATCTAAAGGGAATGCTGGCACTACTGTGACATTTACAGCTGACATGCGTCTCACAATGAAGAAGGAACAGTTTCTTGCCAATCGGCAGAATTAACAGCGATTAATTTTTATGTTGAGTGAAGAGCTTCAGAAGAAGAACTGTGAGACACACCATGCCTCAGGGGATGCTGATCTCCTGATCGTACTGAAGGCCGTGCAGTCTGCTACTGTCACCAACACTGTGTTAGTTGGTGATGACACAGACCTCCTCGTCCTCCTATGCCACCATGCAAGCTTAGAATCCCATGACCTCCTCTTTTGTCCCGAGCCAAAGAAGAACACGAAGAAGCCTCGCATCTGGAACATCAAGGCTCAAAGAAAATGATTGGTACAGAGATATGCAAGCACATACTGTTTCTACATGCAGTTCTTGAGTGCGACACGACATCTCGTCTTCATGGGATTGGAAAGGGAGCTTCCCTCAAAAAGTTCAAAGCAAACAACACATTCCGTGAGCAGGCCAAGGTTTTTGATACATATCCAGCTTCCGTCTGTGATGTGGCAGATGCAGGAGAAAAAACATTGGTGATTATAATCTACAACGGAAAGTCAACCAACACCCTGGACACCCTCCGGTGTCAGCGGTACTGGAACAAGGTGGCTTCGAGCTCCTCTCATGTGCAACCACAGACGTTACCACCAACATCAGAAGCAGCAAGGTATCACAGCCTGCATGTGTATCTGAAAGTCCAAGAATCGAAGGGATGTGCAGATGAACTTCTTCCGACAGACTGGGGTTGGCAGAAGTGTGACGAAGGTTTTGTGCCACTTCAGACATCAATAACTCCAGCTCCTGAAAAGATGTTACGTGTCATTAGGTGCAACTGCCAGGCTGAATGTCGCACCATGAGATGCACATGCAAGAAGCACAACATTGAGTGCACTCCAGCTTGTGGAAACTGCAGGGGCTCTGGCTGCACAAACACTCCATGTGACAATGATGAGGATGATGACGACATTGTCGAGTTCTAACTTTAATACGCTTGATTTTTCTCAACATGTATAGTAAGTTTATAATGGATGTAGTTTCTGAGTTTAATGCGAATTTTCATTTTCATTTCGAAACCTTCGTCAGGCAGATGTGATTGCCCAGAGTGGAATTGTGAATTTTGTCATGTTTCAATTATTTACATAATTATATTGTATTGCCATAGACTTGATTTCATCTTGTGTCTTCAACATTTCTTTTTTTTTTTTTTTGTCCAGGAGCCAAAATCAGTATCAGGTAAATATTTTTTCTTCGGGACAAAAAAATTGACATTTTTGTACAAAAAAGCTATGATTTTTTATTTTACCCTCAATACATTTCACTTTTTTATAATTATTCTTGTGTATCAATATACTGACCATAACTAGAAACAATTATAATGCAGAAAAACATATTTACATATTAAAATATCAATCTTTACAATTTTCTCATTTTCCCCAAAGCCGGGTGGCGGCCATATTGGATTTCCATGATTTCAGGACATTCCCCCCGGAGGATCCCTTCGGACTTTTTTTCTGTCACTGAGGACATATCCAGGAATCAAAATCTGTTAAGTTTGCTTTTGTTGCAATTTGTGGGAGGTCATCCGACATTTTGACTCTACGACTCCATCAATTTATAATTCCAGCAATCTGTGTGTGTGTGTGTGTGTGTGTGTGTGTGTGTGTGTGTGTGTGTGTGTGTGTGTGTGTGTGTGTCTGTCTGTCTGCGACCGCCGTTTCTCGACAACCGCCGGTTAGATCTGATTGAAACTTGCCAGGAATATTGCCGGGGACCCGCGGATGTGCTTTTTCAAGATTTGATATCAATGGGACGAGCGGTTCCCAAGTTACGTCCATTTTATTGCTTTTTTCAGTGTTGGAAAGGTGTATATATCGCAGCTGAAGTGTCGTTACACCTTATCACCTTATCATGCCATTTTCCCCCAAAGATATCTCAGAATAATGATAACAGCATATGAATAATAATAATAATACTAGCACAATAATTGGCAGTATTAAAAAGAATAACGTGATTCAATGGCCAATGTCTGTCAACCAATAACGACCTATGTATTGTCTGTCAACCAATAATGACCAATAACGTCTGTCAACCAATGAGAGGACACGGTGATATGACGTCACGAATGATGTCACAATTAATGGTTATTCATTTATTTGCACGATTTATGTCACAATTCTTCTTCTTCGTTTGGTATGACGTCACAATCGACGCTGGGGACCTGAGTGTGCCTTTTTCAGGTTTGATATTCATCGGACAAGCGGTTCCCAAGTTACGGCCAAATGGCCATCTGTCAACCAATGACAAGACACGGTGCTATGACGTCACGAATGACGTCACAATTAATGTTTATTTATTTATTGGGGTTTTTTTGCACGATTGACGTCACAATTCTTCTTCTTCGTTTGGTATGACGTCACAATCGACGCTGGGGACCTGAGTATGTGCCTTTTCAAGGTTTGATATCGTTCTTCATCCGTTTCAGCTGTTTCCCAAGTATTCCCCAAGGTTTGAAAACTGTTTTTTTCCCAAGGTTTGAATTAATTGTTAAAATTATAAATTTATCCCAAGGTTTGAATTTTCCCAAGGGAAAGAGCTGTTTCCCAAGGGTTTGAAAAGCTGTTTTTTTCCCAAGGTTTGAATTAATTGTTGTGCTTGGCAGACATTTGTGAATACATTTACAGAGAGAAGGGCGAGAGAGGAGGGGGCGAGATAAGGGGGGCGAGATAAGGGGGGCAAGACTAGGGGGGAGAGAGAGGGGAGGCGAGAGAGAGAGGGGGCGTCACAATTCTTCTTCTTCGTTTGATATGACGTCACAATTGACGCTGGGGACCTGAGTATGTTTCCCAAGTGTTTCCCAAGTTATGGCCATTTATGAAACGGTTCGTCTGATCTAATTGAAACGATGCCCCAATCCAGTCGTCGTTTACGAGAGCGAAGGAACGAAGCTGCACATATTGGCACGCACCTACGGGCCCGCACTAGTTTTGTCAATTTGGCTAACCGACTAATTTTACTCTGACCCCGGGGTCCATTGAGTTGGAATCACTCCTCCCCCCAATCACTCATCGCACCATGCATACCACATTCACTCCATTCACACGGGCCCGCTGGCCCTCACTCACTCAACATGTTTCCTTTCAATTCTCTTCTCTCACATCGCTGAACACTGCCATTCTTCTTACTAAATCCCCGAGCTACCTCGTGCTTCCTCGTCATCCCTTATTCTCATGCACATTCCTTTTAATCCTACGTAGCTGAGCTACGTCCCCACAACACATTCAAAGTCTGTCCTTGTCTTCAAAATCCATTTTCCCATTCTACATCTAAACTGACGTTCCCACCAACTAACCATTCCACGGGCCCCATGAGGACTTGTCCCTGCCCCGTGAGGCAGGGACAAGTCCTCACACACAGAGGACATTTTGCCCCACACACACAGAGCCAAGAGCGGGGTTAATCAATTTGTTCATTTTGTCCGTCTGTCCATCAACAAACGTCAGTTTATTTGAAAAGGAATGCAGTGAAAGGAATTTGAAAATCATTCCAAACAGGAAGGCAACTGTTTTTAAGGATGTGATAAAGGACACAAACAACAAGCTTGCAAAGCGGTTGATACGGAACGGCTGGCTTAGTAAGCAATATCAAGCTGCTTGATAAGAGAACACACTCCCAGGTTATATTTGTCAATGTGAACACAGAGGATCCCTGTAATCCTGCCATTGTTTGATATTGCCAACTTGCATTCTTGTACGCTGTGTCGGAGTGGCGACCCGTCCAGGATTGTGTCCAATAGCCAAGGAGACTCCTTTGGCAGCACCTACGCTCTGCACAGAGTTTGGTCCCAATCTCCTCCTCCTTGATCCAAAAGAGATCAAAGACTACCTGTCAGATCGATTGGCTTCAGATTATTCGAGCTGATGGATTGCCCATCTTGACCAGGCCGGAGATCCTCACACCCACAAAGTCCTGTGAACTACCTGCAACCTCCACTTCCAGCAGGACCACAACCACGTACCAGCACCTGTCGCCAGGCGAACGTCTGGCAGACATTGTAAGCTTCCACATCAAGTGGAGTGTACTTTTGTTTTTTTGTGTCTGCAGACGTTCCACCCACTTAAATTTAATAAAGACAACACATCATGCTTGGTTTGTTCCCTGGATGCATCCATGAGCACAGCACGGTATGCATAACTATGTCATCAAACTAAGAGGGAAAAGTAGAAGCAGGATTTCCAAAAATATAATTCAAATACAGTCTCCACTTATCACTGAGATAATGGAATATTCTGCACACATTGTTTTGTAATTTTGGGGAGGGGTGTATACCAAATTCCACACCTCATCACCGTGACGGTCATGGGTCGGATAACTCCGAACCAGACGATTCTATAAAAAGACCACAGACGCCGTCTATGGCCGGATTGCAGCACTCAGAGTCGGTTTACCATTCCTGTGAGATGAACAAAGCAGATGGGGAACCGTGCTTGCGACTTTGTGGCAGCGACTCTTTGGCCGAGCGAACCGATGCTACGTGTCGCACGATTATTAACAAACGAGCCGATTGGGACTTGAGCGAGCACTCTCAGAAGCACAATCTCAAACCAAACTCGAGCAGGACAAGTCAAGACACGTTAATAAACTTCCACGTACTTTATTAGAATGAGCAATTGAGTGGGAAATGACGGCACGAACGGTGGTTGGGGAATTCATTTGGGAAAATGGTGGGAGAATTCAAAGAGGGACAGAGCAAAGCATATTCAACAATTTACAACACTCATACCTTCCCCTTGTCCCCTATGCGACAATACCTGCCCTCGGATGCCTTATTACTCTGACTATTAGTGTTACTCTAAACTGTCCCCGGGGTTATACCCTGCCAAGAGGACTTTGTTAAACTATGGGGTTCTAAAAACCCAAATTCCCATCGCCTACGTGTTGGTGCTCTTACAATTTTGGAAAAAGTTGAAAATGTGAGGTGGGGGGAGGGGGCTGTTCGTCACATGATCCTCCATTGTTGTTTCGAGCCCATTTCCCCTCTCAGTCTCTTCACCCTCCTTTGAAATATTTTGCGCCCATTTTATATCTTGTACTTCATGAAACAACTGGAAGCTTATGGAGGATTGTTTTTTCATGTCATAAATCATGAAAATGAAATTGTCTTTTAATTTTGCAGAAGATTTTTCCATGAAACATGGGTGATAATGACTATGTTCTCATTCAGTTGAATTGTAAGGCCAGAGATGCGCCAAAGACACGACCGGTCACGAAGAAGCTCGTGCGTGAACTCTCGCAAGAAGACCCTCTGTTTTATTTGTGCTTTCAAACGAACATCAAGTTGGGTTCGAATCCTGAACGAGTGTAACAAGTGTTGTCTGTAAAGCACCGGAGACGGGACTCACTCATCGGGTGTTTATTTGTAAATCACAAACAACAATGGAATGATCAAACACGAGAAATACACGTAGAATAAGCACAATTGATCAACAACAACATCTGAACTTTATTTATTCAACAAAAGCTAAAGGATCAGTTACTGAAGGTCAAACAAAACAAAGGATGAAAAGGTGTTTTGACACCATTCAATATGGCGGTTGATCACCACCTCGAGTCATCCCCCCCATCAATACTCATCATATTTTTCTCCCCTCGTTACCCCTCTCCAAGCCAACCTCCCTCACCCTCCTTTCCGTTTCATTCCAGGTTTTTCCCTTCCCCTTCTTGCTGTGTTTGAACTTGGATTCCGCTTGTTAACCCCCTGTATGTTTGAGCTTGTTCACCCACCTATTCTCTCCCCAACCCCCTTGATCTCATTCTCTCATCCTTCCTCCAAGTGTCCCTCTCCTCTACTGTTGGTGCGTTTCTCCCCTTTCCACCCTCTTCTTGTTCTCTCATCTTCTGCTCCTCTCTCTGTGTTCCAGCTCTTCCAGGAGTCTCGACTCAGGAGTACAAAATGACCACAAACTTACAAACCGGGATGAGGTTTTTAACACACACAAAACAATCCGATCGAGTTTAAAACGAAGGGTTCATTCGAAAGGTCAAACAAACGAGACGCTCACAATGGTCCGAGACGCGGTTTTATTCACCTTCAAATTTTCAACTTTTTAATTAGTTTGTGAATATAAATGTGCTTTATTTATTTATTTCACTCATAACTGCTCGTTGCACGTATTGGACCATTGTGTCTCGTTCATTGAACGCCGCTCGGAAATAATCAACAAAACGTTATTTTTGATTTGACAACAACAACAACAACAACAAATTGTTTGTTTCCATGACAACAATAACCTTTGTTTCCAATACCGATGCACACTAACTCGAGGAGTACTAGTCGCGGGTTGTGGAATCGCGTTCTTCGACCTTTCCACACCTCCCACTGCGGCGTTTGAACTTTTTCAGGTGCTTCAGCCAAGTCTTGTGCCAAGGTACTACCGTCTCAACACCCAGTGAGTACACGTCCTTTCCGGCAACGCTCGAGTGTGTCACGTTACCCAGAATTAAGTACTTCATTTCAGGGTGTAGATGAGGAGGACATGAGCAAGCCAATTGCTTGTTAGACAAGTAAAGATAGGCGTCCGTGCCGGCTTGTACGCTGATCCCACCACCCTTGAACACTTCCTCCAGGGACACGTCGTAGCGAGTCGACTCGCTCAAAGGATCCGCAGCAAGCACCTTTACCTGTATCACTGCAGACAAGAAAAAAAAAACAGTGATGAGGAAAGTTGGATCTCTGCCTTCGGCCCTTGAGCTACCTTGAGCTATGTAGCTCAAGTGAAGTGCTGATGACGGTCTTCAATGACCGACATGTTGCCCAGCGGGTAGGACACAAGAAAATCTGTGTCCGCCAGGTTAATTTGGCGCTAATTGCCATTTGTGCTCACAAAGGGGGTGGAAGGAGATGGGGGTGGAAGTCTGGATGGAGAAACACACACTTGGACGGGGAGGACCGAGCTTTCTGAACACGTGCTTGACAAGTTTTACCATTTCAGGTGATACACCACACTTACGATAACACGTATTATGATATAACTATTCTCATCCATCTGCCGGTTTACCCCCTACACCCCGACACCAGGCTGAGTTTCAGTCTGTGAAAAACACGGAACCGTCCTCTGCAAGACAGTCACAGCTGTTCCACCGCGAACCACACGACCCGAAACTTACCGACTTCTCTCTTGCAAAACTCTTTGAAGTTCGTCTTCACAAAGGTCTTCTGTGTTGTGCAGTAATCGCCGCAGTTGTCTTCACAAAAGCACACAAACGCACATATCAGAGGAGGTGAGGTCCCACAGGCACACACACACACACACACACACACACACACACACACACACACACACACACACACACACACACACACACACACACACACGCACGCACACACGTTTCAGAGGTGGTGACTACCATGGCAAACATGTCTGTTCATAACCCAACTATTGTGATGATGATGATGATGATGATTATGATGATGGCATATACGATGAGGATACTGATGAACATGACGAGGAAACACTTTGATGGAGGATTGAAGAACTGACCAGTCGTGTTGTGCATCTCAGACTCCTGTCCCCCAGGAACATCGTGAATGGCTGAGGGGGGTGGGATAGTAAGGTATAACAATTAGATTACGGACATTGTTCGAGCAGAACCAACAAAACTTTTTTGCTTGATTTGTGCAGATGGAGAAGCATATAAAAAGTATAAAGTTGAAGCACAAAGTATTTGGCGATTCGCAAAGGTGGAACCATCATGTGGTTTTGGTGGAGTACGTAGAGGGAATAGGTGGAGTACGTACGGATGCAGGGAGTGTTGGTTGAACCGTGGTGTTCATAACCCTTCGCACATCGGTTGCATCTGAGACTCTCAACTCCATCTTTACAATCGCATTGCCCGGTTCGTTGGTTGCACATGTTGGATTTCGATCCGACCAGATTGCAGGCACAGACTACCGAGGGACACGGAGGCAACACCAAAATAGGTTAGTCAAACAAATGCACATTCACTGCGATTATGGTTACAATCCACGAGGATTCATTCACGGTTACAATCCAATGGGGTTCATTCACGGTGAGTCCGCTGTGATTCATTCACGGTTACAATCCAATGGGGTTCATTCACGGTGAGTCCGCTGTGATTCATTCACGGTTACAATCCACTGGGGTTCATTCATGGTTGCAGTCTGCTGGAATTCATTCACGGTTACAATCCACTGGGGTTCATTCACGGTAACAGTCCACTGGGGTTCATTCACGGTTACAATCCACTGGGATTCATTCACGGTTACAGTCCACTGGGGTTCATTCACGGTTACAGTCCAATGGGGTTCATTCATGGTTACAATCCACTGGGGTTCATTCATGGTTGCAGTCCGCTGGAATTCATTCACGGTTACAATCCAATGGGATTCATTCATGGTTACAGTCCACTGGGGTTCATTCACGGTTACAGTCCACTGGGATTCATTCACGGTTACAGTCCACTGAGGTTCATTCACGGTTACAGTCCACTGGGATTCATTCATGGTTACAGTCCACTGGGATTCATTCATGGTTACAGTCCACTGGGGTTCATTCACGGTTACAGTCCACTGGGATTCATTCACGGTTACAGTCCACTGGGGTTCATTCACGGTTACAGTCCACTGGGGTTCATTCACGGTTACAATCCAATGGGGTTCATTCACGGTTATAGTCCACTGAGATTCATTCACGGTTACAATCCACTGGGATTCATTCACGGTTCCAGTCCACTGGGGTTCATTCACGGTTACAATCCACTGGGATTCATTCACGGTTCCAGTCCACTGGGGTTCATTCACGGTTACAATCCACTGGGATTCATTCACGGTTACAGTCCACTGGGGTTCATTCACGGTTCCAGTCCACTGGGGTTCATTCACGGTTACAATCCACTGGGGTTCATTCACGGTTACAGTCCACTGGGGTTCATTCACGGTTACAGTCCACTGGGGTTCATTCACGGTTACAGTCCACTGGGATTCATTCACGGTTACAGTCCACTGGGGTTCATTCACGGTTACAATCCACTGGGGTTCATTCACGGTTACAGTCCACTGGGGTTCATTCACGGTTACAATCCAATGGGGTTCATTCACGGTTACAGTCCACTGGGGTTCATTCACGGTTACAGTCCACTGGGGTTCATTCACGGTTACAATCCAATGGGGTTCATTCACGGTTATAGTCCACTGGGATTCATTCACGGTTACAATCCAATGGGGTTCATTCACGGTTAAAGTCCACTGGGGTTCATTCACGGTTACAGTCCACTGGGATTCATTCCTGGTTACAGTCCACTGGGATTCATTCATGGTTTCAGTGAGGGGATTCATTCACGGTTGTAGTCAGCTGAGATTCATTCACCATCACATTGAGCTGGGATTTCTTCAGCAATACAGTCATTTGCTCATTGAAATGTCAGGTGGACATAAAGGACGGTGGATAAACAGAAAATATTTAGTGAAGGGAGCAAAACGTTTTCTCATCACAGTAATATCAGGACAATGTCCAAACTCACCCACAATAGATGACCCTTTAATAATTCCTTGGTTCTATCCCCACCTGATACCCCATTTTCCATGTAGATCCCCCATCACTAGAGTACTCACACTTGCAGGCCTTGCGATGATTATCCTCTCGGTGTTTGTTTCGGTAGAATCCTTCAGAACAAAACTGACAATGCGATCCGACTGTGTTGTGTCTGCAACCGATGCACCGACCACCACGTCCGGAGACCTTGTACAACGTTGGGTCGAACTCGCACCTGCGTGAGTGCTCGTTACAGGTGCACTCTGTCGAGGTATGAGTGGGAATAACGAGAGAATTGTGAGATTACAATGAGAGGTACACGAGTGGCCGCACGGTACAGGTGCACCATTCAGATTGCGGGTATGGGTGAGTACACGTCCAGAGACTCAGGAATAGTTTCGTTGGTCATGATAGACCGGAATGCAATCAATTATTTTATTTTATTTCCCATTTTCTGCCTTCGCCATTCAACGCCAACTCCACACATGGTTTACTGACTTCCTCGACTCTCGTAGCTAACGTCTGGCTCTCAATGGAATCGGTTCAACTCGTCTCCCTGTCAAGGCTGGAGTGCCCCCAAGGCAGTGTTCCGAGCCCAGTCCTATTCCTGATCTTCATAAATGATCTCTCTTTGCAGAGAATTGGATCTCTGATTTTGGAAAATCCTCTTTACCTCGTTGCTGATGTCGTGGGGCGGCTCAGCTGATCAATTGTGCACTTTCCCTTAAAAGCATGAAACTTGGCACATGGTTAGAGTAATACAATACAAAGATTTTAATCCAGGGGCCACCGGAAATTGCACCCAGTATGGTGGCCATCTTGGATGTTGTGTTTTTACCCCTGTCTGTCTGTGAGCATGATATCCTCAAATAGTTGGCGACGGATTCAGATGAAACTTCGATTTTGGTGAAAATCCGAATCCGGATATTTTAAATTCCAAAGTGATTCTTCATAATTGAGAGAACGGACCAAAGACGATATACTGTTGGACACCGCTATGCGCGGGGGATGCGTTCCCAGAAAAAATAGCAAATCCGCAAATAGTGGGGCATTGTTTCAATGGAAAAAGCGGGGATAGGTTCCCGGGGATTTCTGATTGTTGAAAAACACTGCGAACGGTGAATCCACGAATGTCATGCACTGTTTCAATGGGAAAAAGGGGATCGTTTTTTTTTTAAATATCATGAAACATATCATTTTTGGCCCCATCTCTCAATGGACCAGATTAATTTGGAAATTAAAAAAAAATTCTCCGATCCAGATCTTCACCAAAATCAAATCAATTTGTCCTTGTCAAACACCCAACCTGCCCAACCAAGTTTCGTCCAAATCTGTCCAGAACTTTTTGAGATATCCTGCTCACAGACAAACAGACGAAGGTGAAAACACAACCTCCATCCACCTACGGTGGTGGAGGTAATTACAGATCACTGAACAAAAGAGAATTCAAAGAGAATTCAAAAAGTTCAAAAAGAGAAACCTCAAAGAACAAATTGAGACAATAGAAACTGAGTTTAGTATGAATAATAGTCACAACCTCTTTTAAAAAGTGAGGGAGATGGAGGGAAAACGAAAGAGGACCTGCATGGCCGTAAAAAACTCTCACGGTGATGTCCAAACAAACATGGACAAGGTTCTTGAGTGTTGGAAGAACTACTTTGAAGCACATCTCAACACTTCTCTGCAAAATAACTTGATCAACACCCTGGTTATATACAAATACCATGATAGGACGACAACTCACAGAGCAGTTAAAAAATTGGCAAAATGGCCGAAAAGATGGCGGACGACAAAGACCGGTGGAGGAAATGGGTTGGAACGCAGATAGTGAATGGACGACCATAGCCCGGTGCAATCAGGTCAAGTCCATCAGGTCAAGATAAATTAAATAATCACATTTTATGGTTGCCATGTTTCTCACACAAGTGCATTTCCAAAGGAATCTCGTTTTCTCCGTCTTTCGATTTTGTAAGGGGTCTCCATGCATGTGGTGGGTCCATTCCCACACTTGAAAAAAAAAAAAAAACTTAATAATTCTCAAACCACAACCACTCTGGTGCAACTCACTGATGCACTGGTGTGGGTCCTGTGGGGTCGCCCGCTTCCACGGTCGGTCTTGGTGGAAGTCTCCGCAGCGCTCGCAGTCGGTCCCCGCCGTGTTGTGCTCACAGACACACTCGTGACGTCCGTCGGCTCCGGGCAAGCAGCGCGAGGCGTGTCCATTACATTTACACCTGGCTTCCACCTGTACAAGGGTCATCAATTACCGTGGTACACCATCGAGGGTGATCAATAAATACGGAACCTGACACACGAACACAAACAACCACCTTTTGTGCATTTTTACAACAAAACTATTGAATTACAGATCTACATAACACCAGGACCTCTTCCCATGAACAATCGCAATGAATAAGAGACGCGTGCAAGAAGTACGACGGACCAGATACAAAGTAATCCTGATGAAAAATCACTCAAAGAGCGACAATTGACAAATAATAACAAAGTGGAACGCCACTCGGGAGAGCGCATACCTCCACCAGGCTCAAGAGTTTACGTTTTGTATCCACTGATGGGCTGGATCTGAACCAAAATCGAATCGGCTTGTTCTAGTCACCCAACCAACTCATTTACCTTGTTTCGTCATCACTAGTCCACAACTTTTTGAGATATCATGATAGATATAGTTTTGGCCCAATCAAATTGAGAAATTAGGCCTATGTTGGCCTTTTGACCTTAAAAATAATTGCTGGTTGAACTCATTGACCTGATGTGCAAATCCTGTCCAAATTTCAAGTCAATCGGATGAGAATGGAGGATTTTAGAAATTGCAGCGAAGTTGTTTGCTTTCGGCCTATGTTGACCTTTTGGCAAATTCTGACGTCAAAAAATAATTGGTGGTTGTATTCAGTGAGTTGATTTGAAAATCTTCTTCAAATTTCAAGTCAATCGGATGGAAAGTGACAATTTTAGAAATCTGGCCCATGTTGACGTTTACGCCTGTGTTGTGACCTTTTGGCCTCTTTGACCGGAAAAATTATAGGTGGTTGAATTCAGGAAACTTATGCGCAAATGCTTTTCAAATTTCTAGTTCATCGGATTTAAATTGAGGATTTTAGACATTTGGCCTATGTTGACCTTTTGGCCGATGTTGACCTCAAAAATAATACGTCATTCAATTCCGTGATCTCGTGTTTAAATGCTCTTCAAATTTCAAGTCAATGGAATGAAAATTGACAATTTTAGAACTTTGGCCGATGTTGACCTTTTGGCCTATGTTGACCTTTTGGTCTATGTTGACCAAAAATCAATAGGTGGTTGAATTCAGTGACCTGATGTGTAAATCATCCTAAAATTTCAAGTCAATCGGATGAAAATTGAAGATGTTCGAGATTCCAAAAAGTTGTTGACCTTTGGCCTTCGATGACCTTTTGACCTCAAAAACGAATGGGATTCCGTGGGACCACCGTTTGGTGAAGATCGGTTTCAAATTATTGTGACCTGCAGGCGATTAAAGGTAAGCCGAGAAGCGGGAGTGATAAAATGGGTGAAAACAACCTGCTGTCAGCTTTTTCTGGCAGAGGCAACAAGGACGCTTGCGTACGTGCATTGTGACGTCACAAGTTTGAAACGTCACACGCATCTCCGTCGATGACGTGCACCGGTCACTCTGGTTGGTTATCTTGATTTGTTTGTTCCTTTTCCGTCAATCTCGGGCTCGTGGAGGACCTCGTGGACATTGTCGGACACTTGAGTGGGACATGAATATGAATTACAAGGACATTGTAGGAAATAAAATGGACAAACGTTTCAGGTCAATGAGATTTGAACCCGGGCTCGGTCTTCTTCTCACGCTTGAGTAACTTCCCCGATTCAGCTGTTTGCGATTTTTTTTTTTTTTAACCACATCTTCATTGCAAGTCGACAGGACAGCCGGCTTAAAATATATCTTTAATGACCACCCCGGGTTCATCATCATCACCATGGTTATTATTAGTGTTGACAGCGAACGTAGCGAGCCTCATACTCAAGGCGTGCACATGAGAGAATAGGAAACAACAACACGATACCCTCGCAATTTGGAATCCGTGTCGTTGGTTATGACCCTTTTGCTTCCGGTTTTTGGCATGGGGAATGACGCATGCCGGGAGATCATGACCGGAAGTGTTTATTTATTTATTCAATTATTTTTTTTTTTCCCCAAAGGTAATTTTATACTTCCGAAAGTGATTTTTTTCATGACAGGAAGTGTTTATTTAGTATTTAACATTACCGGGAGCGATTTTGAAACTCTTTCCGGAACTTTTAATTTCTTTTATTCTTGACCAGAAGTGATTGTTAATTTATTTATTTATTCAATTATTTTTTTCCCCAAAGTTTATTTTAATAAAGATATCTCCCGCATCATCAAAAATATTTTTTTCTATCGTGATTATTTACATTATTTGTTCGCTGATCCCGAATCAAGGCCGAAGTAACCGGAAATTGCGTCAAAATCATCAGCTGTGCGGTGCTAACATGTACCACGGTATCGTTGGCAAGTATACAGGTGTGAACAAGTTATAGGTAAAGTCAGAAGCGAATGTAAGAAGAATTCTACGTTCGCTTCTCGGCTTTGCCTACTCCATATTAAAGTTGTTAATATCTTTATTATCGGGTGAATGGAGAACACGAAACTCACCTGGAAGTCGGAGACCGCAAAGAAAATGGACGAGGAGCCTCGATCACGTGTCTTGGGGTCGGGGTCTCTCCGCCGGAAGACCACCCGGATGTCGGTGGCGGTGACCCAGTCGTGCAGGGTGGGACACGAGTCGAAGCGGGACGCCGAGGGTCGTCCGCCCAGCGTGTAGAACTTCATGGGTCCGCCAAATAAGACCCCGTCCCAGGGTCTTGAGCACAGCACCTCCGTCTCGTTCCTTCGAGTCGCGGCGGTCTTCGTCGCACGTCCGTAAAACCCGAAGCAGTCTCTCGAGTAGAACTGAAGGGGCCGCCAGGTGTTGCCGAAGTCCGAGGATTTGAAGATGGCCGTGCCTTCGGGGTGTTCGGAGTACGTGCGGATGTTCCTTGTGATGGCGAAGATGAATCGGAGACTCACCGAGGTCACTTCGAACCTCCTCCCGAGCGACAAGGACAGAGACACGTTGTTGTCGTCCGAAGAGGACTGCCACCAGGTCTCCTGGTCGGGGTCGTGCAGGTCGGTCAGATAGGCCGCAGGGTGGGACCGTTTGGGGTCTTGGGCATCGCATTGGTAACACGTGATTACCCTTCGGTCGTCGTCTTCGTCCTGATCCTTGATTTCAGTTGCAGACGTCTTGACGTTCAACTTCTTCAAGCGGCAGAAGGTCTTGGAGGGGTTGTCGCAGGTGCTGGTCGCGGTCACGGACCGACCGAACGCCACGTTCTCCAAGTCCGGAGCACAAAAGCGCGGGTTCCGAAGATCGTCATAGCATGAGGGACCGGCACGGGTACCTGGTGGGGGTGGATCAGCCCCGAGGAGGATCTCCCTCCCTGGCGTGTGGCGGGGTCGCGACATGGACAGGTCAGCACACCACGTGGTCTGCAACACCAACATCACTACTAATATTAACATCATCCCTGTGCGTTATAACTACAGTACTATCACGTATTACGGCGGACAAGGTTATGATCCAGAAGGGGTGAGGGGGGGAGAAACTACCGAGGAACTGTGAGGGGTTACGGGGGGTTCGACCTCAACAACCACAACATTCACGGTTAAAGCACAAGTCAATACCAAGTCGAGAACTCCTCAAAATAGCTTCCTTCAGCTTCATCATGTGATGCCCTCACCCCGCCTCCAAGCAACCACGTGACCACCTTCACCCCGCCTCCAAGCCATCACGTGATTTCCTCACCCCACCTCCAAGCCATCACGTGATACCCTCGCCCCGCCTCCAAGCAACCACGTGACCACCTTCATCCCGCCTCCAAGCCATCACGTGATTTCCTCACCCCACCTCCAAGCCATCACGTGATACCCTCGCCCCGCCTCCAAGCAACCACGTGACCACCTTCATCCCGCCTCCAAGCCATCACGTGATTTCCTCATCCCACCTCCAAGCCATCACGTGATACCCTCGCCCCGCCTCCAAGCAACCACGTGACCACCTTCACCCCACCTCCAAGCCATCACGTGATGCCCTCACCCCGCCTCCAAGCAACCACGTGACCACCTTCATCCCGCCTCCAAGCCATCACGTGATTTCCTCACCCCACCTCCAAGCCATCACGTGATACCCTCGCCCCGCCTCCAAGCAACCACGTGACCACCTTCATCCCCACCTCCAAGCCATCACGTGATACCCTCGCCCCGCCTCCAAGCAACCACGTGACCACCTTCACCCCGCCTCCAAGCCATCACGTGATTTCCTCACCCCACCTCCAAGCCATCACGTGATACCCTCGCCCCGCCTCCAAGCAACCACGTGACCACCTTCACCCCGCCTCCAAGCCATCACGTGACTGCCCTCACCCCGCCCCACCCCACTCCATACCCCCAGGATTCTGCAGGACACACGAACCCCTTCTGATTAAACTACCTAAACCCAGGATCACTGTTCACCTCCACTCATTTGTTCCTCTTTCCCCCACCCGTGGAACCAACTTCCACACCCTCTCTTCAATCTCATTCTTCCCTCCGGGTCTTCAAGACGGCTGTTCACCACCATCTCAGATCGTCCCCAATCCAAAACCATGATGATCTCAACCACTCGCCCCCCGCATCCCAATCCCACCTCTTCCTAAATTACAGGAGATCTCCCAGTTTTTCCTTCCTGTGACTTTGCTTCCGTATCCATTTCGTTCTCCCCCGTCCTTTCCGACTCCTCATTCCTCCCCACACCCATCACTTGTCCAAGTCTCCATCGATTTTGTCCCACAACCCTGCTGTTGGTTGTCCCGGTCTCTCTCTCTCTCTCCACTGTAACGTTTGTTCTGTTGCGTCCTGATCCGTTCAGTGTTCCAGCTCTTCCATGAGCTTTCACCTTGAAAAACAAAAAGTGGGGCAATACCCCCTGGGTGCTCACCTGGTAGAATAATGATACTGAGCAGGTCGTCAACCTGGGACGAAATCAGCAAGATGAACCCAGGATCACTGTTCACCTCCACTCATTTTATGTTATTGCAAGTATTTTTTGGGGGGGAGGGGCAACCCCCCTAAAATACCCCCTTAGATCCCGATTGTTTTTAATGCCATGAACAAACTTTGGTGCGGACAAGGTGGTGAACGTTGTGCTGACGTTTCATAAAAATGATCCATGTGTAGTTTCCGAGAAGAAGTTGAAAGTATTTGTGAACTGACGGACGACGACCCGCCATGCCATAAGGTCCACGGAACGACGTCACAGGTGAACGAAAACGACAATGGAGCAATCGTTGCATCTGTTAATTTTAATACATGGCCTGAGTCGTTAGCTCTAACTTCGTGAATATCTACGTTTGACAACCATGAATGTATACTGTTCATGAATGTATACTAATTATGTTATGGTCACATGACCCTCCCTGCTCCTTAACTTGAACGATGCTCCATGTTCAGGTTGGTTCGGTGGAATTTCAGCCCAATTCTGGAACCTCAGCTGGAGAACAAGAAGCCTTGAATGAAGATGGTTCCGATGAAGTCGTGACAATCTCTGCCCCCATGTCCAGTGGTTGGTTGATTTTGCTTCAGGATTCCTCTCGAGAAGGCGTCTCTTGAAGGTCGAAGGCGGTTGCGCAAATTCCTACCAAAATCTTCTTCTTTTGACCCCTCCCGTCAGAATGCCACCAAATTTGGGTTACAACATTAGAACAGGGTCGTGATGTTAAATTGTGGAGGTCATGCCGATAGCATGACCGGAAGTGTGTCAAAATGGAGAACTCAGGAAATTTTTTTGGGAAAATCATGTAAATTCCTTCAAAAATCTTCCTCACCATTCAAACCTGTCGGAATGATACCAAATTTGGGTTCCAACATTAGGCCAGGTCCCAGATAAGCTACATGTCCAGTGGTCCTATTTTTTCATATTGTCTTTTCCGTTAATGTACTCCTGTTGTGAAAATGCCCCAATTACACTCTGTGGTCCCAATACTACACTGTCTGTGACCACCGAATTGTAGGCTGCAACTACGTCCTGTTAAAGAAAATGTGAATATTGTCAGGCCCCGACATTTGTGGTGGATACGTTCCTGAAAAATTCCGCGAATGTCAGGGCATTGTTTCAATGGGAAAAAGGGGGATAGGTTCCCAGCGGTTTGTGATTCATAAGGAAAAATGAGGAGTTCATAAGTTCCATAAGTTCCCTGGAGTGTCAGAACCTGAACGACCCTGTAATGTCCATCTTGTATACCCCATGTTCCCCACCCCATCACTCTCCCTTCCTCAGATCTCCGAATGTCTCTCTTCCACACTGTTTTGTCCTTTCCTCTCCCATGCTCTTTTCTCCTGCTCCGCTTGTTGTACATTCTGTGTGTTCGCTCTCATACGAGCCTCGTCAATCCAAACAAAATAAAAATATTAAATGGCTCCGTGTTTGTTTCAAAAGGCTGAATGCCGAAACTCCATGTTTGCATCGAAATCTTGTCCCCAAAGATCGCTTTCTGTCCCCACCTTACCCAGTCGTACCCAGCTGTTCCTGGACTCTGTGTCCTTTTCTCCTGACAAGGTGGAGAACTTGCGAGCAAACCTCGACTCAGATTCTGCAACCGGTCCAGAGGGCGCAGCAAAGCTTGGAAATTCCGAGTGATGGCAAGCGATTAAGCAAACTTAGAGGAGATAGCGAGCAGGCAGAATCACAACCATGGCATGTAGCTCCTTGTCACTACTCTGAGTGTCATCGGTAACCCCTGTTAAGTAGCCGAGGTCCCACGGCCTCTTGGGGAAAGCAAAATAGCTGGCTGCAACAAAAATATGCCGTCTCCTCTCTGGCCTCCCCTCCCTCTCTGTGATCTGGTGAAACTGCCAAAATCACTCAATCACTGCTCACCTTCACTCTTTCATTCCTCTTTTTTCCCCGTCTCTGGAACAAACTCCAACACATTTCTCAATCCCACTCCTCCCTCCAGGTCTTTAAAACAGCTGTTCACCACCATGACATGTCTTCCCCCATCAAAAATCTTGATCTTTGCTACCCCCGTTAATCCACTCCAAACCCACCTCCTTCAAATTCTCTGTTTTCCTTCCTGAAAGTCCTTGTGGTTCCATCTTGTTTTCCCCGTGTTCTCCACCCCCATCCCTCTCCCTTCCACGGATCTCCTGTTGTCTCTGTGCCCCACTAGTTTGTCCTTCGCTCTCCCGCCCCTCTTGTCTCCTGCCTTGTTATATGTTCTGTGTACTCGGTCTTCCACGAGCCTTGA
The DNA here is from genome assembly GCF_056783735.1 of Eptatretus burgeri. NCBI lineage: Eukaryota > Metazoa > Chordata > Myxini > Myxiniformes > Myxinidae > Eptatretus > Eptatretus burgeri. Next base: position 464,971 of record NW_028225101.1, read on the forward strand.
CGTGGTGCACAAAAAAAAAACAATGACGAAAGGGACACAGACCCCTCATAGGCTGAGGCCTAAATTTGTGAGGCCACTCCGAGCAGCAGGAATGTGTGCTGAAAAGGAGAATGACTGCACCTTCTCAGGTGAGGAAGGGGAGGAAGGGGAGGAAGGGGCCTGTTCCACAACCAACAACTATAACATTCCAGACGAATCGGAGATGAATACTGTTGTGGAGCCGGGGTCGGGCGAGAACACGAGGGATGGAAGGCAACCTCATGTTCTCACCAGACTCTCTGGAATCGCAGGCCGTCACATGAATAACTCCGTGACGTGGTGGGTGGCTAACTGACCGTGAATGTCAATAACTCTACCATGTGACCTTGTGTCCTCCGTGTCATGTTAACCGGTTACCTAACACAGTCACGTGACCTAATGACCGGGGGACATGCCCTCAGTACGCCTTGTCCCAAACCGGGTCACCTTACCGGATCAGATGCAGCCGAGCGTTACTGCCAAGGAACGTTGAGGCTTGAAGAACGGATCGTTGGGCGATAACGTCCCGGTTCGGCCAGGATATGGACCATGCTGCACCAATGAAGGAAAAGGCGAAAACGAGCTGGGAACATTTCTGCACAAGCATTTATTAACAATCAGGCGAGGAAAAGTATGTGGCACAGTCAATGGGGTTTATTGTTATGTATAAAAGGGATAGCAAGGAATTTGTGGGGTGCGACAAAAGAAAGCAAGCAACTTACTCAAGCAGACACAGCAGACTAGTACGTTATATCTTCGACAATCTTAACCGTAGCTCGGACAAGCGCCATCAAACACACACACACACACACACACACACACACACACACACACACACACACACACACACACACACACACACACACACACACACACACACACACACACACACACACACCCGATGAAGATGAGATAATCAGAAGGAAGGAGAGGAGATGAGGGCTAACGGCCTCACAATATCTTGCGCGGTGGACCGACCGCCCTACCAAGTATGCTTTGGGGGACGCTCTGCTGAGCGATCCCACCTTGAGAGTCGGCACGATGTCTCCTGCTAATTACTGTGCCGGGGCTCGTGGAAGCGCGTGCTCCACACTGGTACCGAGGGTGGGCGGAGCAGGCAGGCGGGCGGAGTGGGTGAAGTGGCAGGCGGAGCAGCAGGCGAATGTAGAGATCGAGAGAGCGAACGGCTTCGCGATCCTCCTTTTATAAGCCCCGTGGTGTGGGGTGGGTTGACGACCTGAAGCGATGCGTAGTCACCGGAATCGTGCGCTCCTATTGGCTCCCGGACCCGCGCTACCAGGCTCCTTCGGCCATTTGTACCATTTGTGGTGGTCCCATTTGTACTTCTGGCTCAACATGGCCGAGCTGCGGAATTGACTTGCACCGAACCACGCAACATGAATCTCCTTGTACCGAACTCCCGGGCCGCGTTCCAGCGACTGACCAAGGGTCGCGTCGGTGCCACATACCCATTCTGGCACCCCCCCGGCGCTCTGCGGGTGGCGCTGGTCAATGCGCTTGTTCTGGGCCGATCGCCCGAGTGATCTGGGCCGTGCAGCATACCTCTGCTTGGTGGCAACTGCATCAAGGCGGAGGTGCGAGGAGGCGCAGGATGACCTCTGCCATTTGCGGGAGATACTGGTGGCTGAGGTGGCGAACGAAGGTCGATGGTGAGATGCCGTTGTAAATCAGCGCGCAGACCCGAATGAATATGTGCGCCATGCGCGCCCCGTACAATGCGGTGACGATTATCACAGGGCTGTGTGCGTGTCTGTTATCGTGCACTTGCCCATGCTTCGCTTTGTATCATGGATTGAAGGAAAGGGTTGGATGTAAATCAGGGTTGAAAAGAGGACAGATATAATTGTTAGATGCAGATTCGAATGAAAGGGCGCGCCACGCGCGTCCTGTACAGTGTAGGTGGAGGGTTTTTCATCGTGATTTTCACAGGCGGCCGTCTGGGTGCGGTGCCTGCTTTGATTTGTTTCATGGGTAAAAGGAAAGAATGGAATGAAATGAAATAAGTGTTCAAAAGAAGATAGAGATATAATTAACCTCGCTCTAAGGCCCACGCAACGCACTTCGTCCCATTAACCCATTATACATGAGGGGAAGGTCTGACTGCACGAATACTAACAAAATAACTGTCTGGGGATCACTATGTTGGGTGACATTGCCTTAGCTTAGAGGCATGCGGTTTTCAGAACCGCAACAATAAATTTACAGAGCGTGAGCTTTGAGGAGAAAGAAATCATCCTCTCCTGCAAAGTGTATTCTACGCACGAAGCATGGAGGAGAACGGTCGAGGAGAAAGATTCATGAAGCAATTGAAACAAGAGAAGCTGTCAGCCAAGGCCAAAGGTATTCCATGATTGAAATTCAATTCAGTAACATGACTAAGGGAAAGATACTTCAGCCAGGAAAGAATAAAGGAAATGACTGATAAAGCAAGACAACAAGCAATGGAAGACATAAATCGGATGATCCAAGGAGAGAGAATCAGCGTAAAAATGAAATACTTCACAAAGAAGGAAAAATGGACCTTAGTGTGGGCAATGGGATAGTCCAAACGAAAAGTTGTGAGAAAAGGAAGTGTGAACACCTGGGAACAGATATTCTGAAGACCGGTCACCGATAAATGGTGACCGACCACCAATGTCACAACTTGGGTTTTTGAGGCGACGGCTGGTTCTCTCCAGGGGTCTCTGCTGACTTTCTCAAAGATAACTTTCCGGTCGTTGTTCATCGCGTTTTGACTTTATTTTGTTGTCTCCATGTTTACTGTGTGTTCCTCGTTCGGTTTTGATTCATAGCTTGTGCTATTTGGTGAGTTTTCGTCGATCTTGTCATGTCAGGTGTCCCTGATGTTTCCCCGTCGATGCGCTCGATCGTGTTTATTTGTATTTTCTCCTTATTACCATCAGTTTCTATTTCCTCCACTTTTCCCTCCACCCTCCATCTACCCCCCCCCACAACAATACCCTCTGTTTCATGTCTTAAAATATAAAAAAATACAAAAAAACCCTTTTCTCCTCTCACCTTATACTCCACGTAACCATGCGACTTCCTCTATCGACTGTTCTTCTTCTTTCTCTTCCGTGCCAATCCCACTCTGATCGTGAAGGTGTTCACCACTCACTTTCACAACCTTTTCTTCAAACTTTTCCTGCACTCTTGATTCAACTTCCCCTCTTTGCTCAGTTCTTCTTGTTCAAAATCTTGTGTTCAATTCGACCTCTAAAAATTCCATCTGTTTCAACGTTTTCTTTCTCCACTCTATCAATTCTTCTGCACTCCGTCCATCTTACAATGTATTTAAAGGAATCTGTGATCTACAAATTAAAAAAATCCCATTTTGCAATGTTTCTTCATCTTTCATCATTCATTGTTCTGTTTTTTCCAACTTCAGTGCAAATTCATCCACCTCCTCCTCACTTCTTCCCTGTTATACCCCCTCCCTACTCCTCCCATCTCCCCTCCCCATCTTTGCATCTCTCCACTGTTCTCAGCCTTACTAACAGTTCATCCTCTGGCATCCCAAACTCTGGTTTTCAAACATCTGTGTTCTCCGTTCTAACCTCACAAATGTCTCACACTCATTCAGCACACTCCTCGATATCTCAAACATGCTCTCTCTTTCCTTTCATCACATCCCCCCCCCCTCTTCCCATCCCCGAAATTTTTGTTCCTCCCCCCTGTTGTGGAATTTTTGTTTTTACCGATTCCGTGTAAATCCTGTTACTCAAATTATAAGACACAATTAAGTCACTGTCCACAACGAGAGTACATTTGATCAGAGAACCTTTATTTTAACATGGTACCACGGAGTCCAAAGCACTGAGATGGTAAACATCGACAATGATTTGCACTAAGCTAAGTTTACATTTTTTCTGACATTTGTATGCTTTCATTGGGAGTGGAGAGGGCTGAGAGAACAGACAAGAGAGAACATGGTGACTTTCGACTGGCCTTGGGGAGAATCAGACAAAATAACTCATAGCAGACAACCGAGAGGAGTACAGGATAACAAGTGGGTTACAGGTTTTAGACAGAATGTGATTATATATTTTGAATACAAAGAAATGAATATACTGGAGTAATTCGACTGCGCGCAGTCGACGGGTATGCCTCCGCTCTCCCGCACAAACACTTGAGTATTGACATATTTGACCCTTGACCTTTATCATATCTGGCTCAAACTCTAATCAGTTAATTGCCCTGTCAGACTTTACCTTTGTACCAAGTTTGATGAAATTCTGTCCAATATTTCTTGAGTTAGGGCGAAAACAGTAAAATTTCAGAGTTTGACCTTGACCTTTGACCCTTGACCTTTACCACATCTGGCCCAAAATATAATCACTTAATTGCCCTGTCTTACTTTACCTTTTTACCAAGTTTGATGAAATTCTACAATTTGCTTCTTGAGTTATCTCGTAAACGAAAATCCTTACGGACGAACGGACGGACGAACAGACGGACGGACAACCCAGAAACATAATGCCTCCGGCACCCTTGGTGCGGAGGCATAAAAAGGAAGTGAGTACATCGGTGAAACCAGTAAGTGCAGTCGTAATCAAAAGGAAACTTGTTTAAAAAGGAATATTTCCCATCACCCCACTCGCTTCCATCTCCACAATACCTCTACGCACTGTCATCCTTCCTCTCTCCACATCCCTCCATTCTCCCTCCTCCCCCATGGCCCTGCCTGCTCTCATCTCTCTCCCTCAAAGCTTCCTTTTCACCGCTCCTCGCAAATTACCCACCGCCTCCCTCTTCAAAGCAAACTTCTCTCTTCCCCCTTCAAGCTTCCTCTCAATTGTCCCCCCTCACCGCTCCCTTTCAAATCTCCCCACTCACTCCCCCTTGTCAAAGCTGTCTCCCTTCACATCCACAAAGTTGTCTCCTTCCCCCACGCTCTTTCCTCCAGCTCATTCCTCCACCTCCTCCAATCTCCCACTTCCCTTTGCCACCTCTCTTTTGACTCCCTACTGCTACTCATCCCTTCACCACCCAGCCCTTTGTCCTCCTCCTAATCCGACCCTCTCCCCAAGCTCTTCCACAATCTGTTATCAACTGTCAACAACTCTCACTACCCTCCACCTCCCTTTCGTTCCACTCAAAGCCTCCTCCCCTCCCTCTTCCTTGAAAAGAAGGTGTTCGAGGATGTGCTTGATTCAGGATATAATTAAATGAGGCCGTTAATTATCTTCAAAAGGGGTTTATAAATTAACCAAAACACTCATGCACTCCCTGGGAGTTCCCTTCGTGTGCATGCAAACTTTCAGGCTGCTTGGTTTCATGGTTTTTGGTGGAATTGAGGAGGAGACATACGCACTGACTGGCTAACTGACTGAATTACCGACTGACACACTCTGACATTTATTCGTATCGATGAAGAGGATGCTTCATTGAGCTGAATGGACGTATTGTTAAGGATTCCGCGGTGGCGGGATTCGCACCCTCCTCTTGACAGCCAAATGTTGAAGATTCGACGTCACTTCACAGCACCGCCTTCTCCGGGGTTATAACGCCGGCTGGCTCGGCACAGCTCTCGGGTTACGCGCCCCAGGTCACGATACCAAAATACACCTGTGCCTTGCCAGGTGGGGAAATAGACCCCGGTGACAGACTGGGTTTGTCAGAGACCGAGCGAAGTCTGTCGGTCCGTAGCCCGTTTGGGATTTATATACAAATCGAGCGAATTGTTCCTCAGCACGGCACGAATAAACTCAATCGCGGAAACTTTCATACAAATCAGCCAGATTTATTGGGGACACATCGGGGAACACAACACAAGCAAAACATTCACGAACGTTATCATTAATCTATAACCCGCTCTTAACTAGCGAGCTACGGATTACGGGTTTCGAAGGGAACCCAAGCGAGATAAACCTTAGACAACATGCAGACAACATGCAGACAAGACACAGAGTACTTGGTGATGCCTCGTGAACGAGGGGAAAGTGTCAAAGGCACGAATGCGGCTCGTGACAAGCCGATGTCAACGGATTCGAGCACCTAGCTCGAACACGCTGCTTGGAAAAATGGCGGCGTCGTCCTTTTGTCGCACCGCCCACGCACGCAGCCTCAGCGCGTTCAGCCACTGTAAGGTCGACGGCACAAGAGCGGAAGATCCACGGTGTGCTCCAGCTGGCTTTTCACAAGGTCCAGCATACAAATCCAGGTCTGGCCTGCTCACCAGATCAGGCCAAATCGGGGTGTTGGGCTCCGCAGGCGGATCGATGGGATTACAAGACGTGTCGAGCCGTACCGTGAGTAGGGACAGTCAGAGGCTCCGTCACTGGACTCCGGATGAACCTGTTGAGGACCTCCTCAAAAAAGTCATCGCCGTCTCCCTTCATGCAGCTCCTCTTGCCTCTTTCACGAAGCAGATCGCAGACAGACACAGCCGTCCCTTGCACAGCAGATCGCGACTCCCACTCGTCGTTTCTCTCTTGCCTTCCCGGCGCTCGCTCTCTGGACACTCCCCTGGGTACGCGTGATTGGTCCATCGCTCGAGACCGCAGCTGCCCTCCACCAATCGGCTGTCGACACATCTCGCCGACCGACACTCTCAGAGCACTGGGCGGGGCCAGCTCGGAGAGGGGACGGAAAACGAAGCAAGGCGCCTCCCGGTACACCACCACTGTACGAACACTGGACAGCCTGCTACACCTCCCGACACACATGTAACGTCCAATTACCGAACAACCTGACTAAACATGCATTTAAGGGGGAATTTGGGATAATCCTATATTTAATAACCACGAAGGGCCATTTTCCGCAACAATATTTCATCTGGTGTTGGTGCAGTGCAGGCATGATGGTCCGACTGACCTCCTCCTGTGTCTAAGTTCCTAATTCCTTGTTTATTCTTTTTCTCACATCACTGTTGGTGAAGGTCATGTTAGCCCTCAATTAGCCTTTTATCTTGACTGATTTATCGAAGTGAAAGTGGATGTCCACAAGGAAATCTTGAACACTGAATGTGAAAGCCTTGGAACCCTTCTGTATCGTGAGATGTGCGACAAGTCACGTGGGGAGGAGTGGAGGCACCCTGGGTACATCGACGGCTGTTTCTGTTTGATCCTCCGCAGTACAGAGTTATTCTTCCCAACCATACTTGATGCATCGTCCTGCCACTGTCAAAAAATGAAACCATTCTTTTGGACAATAGGCCATTGCCTTCAGAATTGATTCTTGTGGTTCACTCCTTGGCAGAAGATAAAATATTGTTTAAAGTAGGGACGGCTGAAAAGTTGAATTTTCCACTCTTGTAGTTTAATTTTTGTATAATAAAGTACACTGTGCAAAATTAAAGCTTGTAAACGCGAAGGAACAACAGATAATCAAATGGGGATGGTCACCATCCAAGTACAAGTCCAATCAGAGTGGCCTCAAAATGAATATCACTGTTTGGATCCCTACAAGTTGGGTGACAATCTCCACTCAGGCGACTACCTTATACTCAGGTGAAGCACACAACTGAGGTGCAGACCTTAAATAACTAACAGCACAACTGAGGTGCTGTTTCACCCCCTGGGGATCTTTGCCTAGTCGAGGGTGAACAATGACTATCACCGCCGCACCTCAGCACAGAGCGCCATTTCCTGTGTGTTTTATATTTCACGGCGATGGCCCCGCTTCACACAGGAGCGACAAAGGCTTCATCGGCTTGAGTCGTGACCTGAACCAGAATGAGAGGACGGCTCTCTGAACAACGACGCAATGACTGGGAAATCTTTGGTATGACAGGGCAGAAAAAATCTGAAAGACTGAACCCAAAACATTCACCAAATTAAATTTACATGAACTATAAAAATAGGAGAAAGATTGAAGGTGAACTTTAAGCTGAAACTTGGGAAGGTGAATTTGGTCGAATATACAAGAAAATAGAGAAATATTCTTCATCGAGAAAAATCTAGAAAAGAGAGGCAGAGAGGAAAGTGGGAAGCTTGGATGATTGGAGTTCTGGATCAGCAGTCATGGAATCATTTAATGAAGTCACCTGGAAAATAGGGCAAGATTGTCAGATATTTAAGAGGGGAAAGGTGATGTCATATTGAGGAGAAATTTATCCGACGGCAAGCAGCCTGCATCATGGCGGCCATTGAAATAAATATTGAGAAAAGAGCAGAAAAGAGGGTCAGAGAGGAAAGTAAGAAGTTTCGATGATTGGAGTTCTGGGTCATCGGCCGTGGAATCATTTCTTGGATTCACCTGGAAAGTAGAGCAAGATTGTCAGACATATGAGAGGGGAAAGGTGAGGTCATATTGAGGCGAAATTTATCTGACGGCCATCAGCCTGCAACGTGGTGGCCATCAAATAAATATTGAGAGAAGAACAGAAAAGAGGGGCAGAGAGGAAAGTAAGAAGTTTCGATGAATGGAATTCCGGGTCAGCAGCTGTCGAGTCATTTCATGAAGTCAACTGGAAAGTTGAGCAAGCTTGTCAGACATTTGAGAAGGGAAAGGTGAGGTCATATTGAGGAGCTTTTTCTCTGAAGGCTGCCAGCCTGCATCATGGCAACGCTCAAGGAACTGAAGTATTTGGAAAAGGACAGACAAGAAAGAAAGCATCCAGACAGGGAAGTAAAAAAGTGTTGTTTCTTGGAATTCAGAGTCAGCAATATGGAGTCAATTATTGGAACCACCTGGAAAGTAAGGACAGATTGTGAAATGTTTCTCCACCTGAAGAGAGAATGTCACACGCTGGAAGGAGTTTTCTGAAAAGAAGGGGATAGGTATGGGGCAGTTATGAGATGGAAGTCGGGAAGGGTTCAGGTTCGGATGAGGTTCCCAAACATACCTAAGACTTGCACAGGGTGGAGTTCTATCACTGTAGATCGGAATGATTTGCAGAAGGAACTTTCTCAACAATTCCAGTCAACTCAGAGGCTTGATGGTTCTTTTTGTCCAGTTCAGTCAAACTTTTTCACGTATTGTTCAGCACTTCCAGTGCTGCCATTTCCGGGAATCCTCTGAGTTCCAGCGACGTCACAGGAACTTTTGTCATGGCAATCAGCTGGGCATTTCCTCAGGAGGGATTTCCTCCTCCCCATTGATGCCAAACTCTGGCACCACTTTCTCCTTCTTCACTCTTGAATCTCATTCTTCCCTCCAGGTCTTCAAGATTGCTGTTCACCACCATCTTAGATCATCCTCCATCAAAAGCCTTCATCTTATCCTTGGTGAGGCCAGACATTCAGAGGAACAAAATGCCCCAAGAAGATCCGATTAAACACAGAAAAAAATAACATGAAAATACAACAGCACAGGGATAAAAATACGGAGAGACACGACGGATCTGTTCTGAAAACTCAGCTTTGATAAACTGGAAAGAGGAAAGAACTCTGCACCACCAAAGTCTAACACACTCAGATACAGAACCGGATGTTAACCCTTTGAACCCTCGTGGCCGTTTTCCCAGCTGATATTCAAACTTCCATACACCTGAGCGGTTGTATTTTTCTCTCGGGAGCCCAGGGTGGTGGAGCCAAAAGTCCAAGGAGTTCACGGTTCAAAGGATTAATGTTTATATTGTCTAATAGTTGCCCTGTTGCCCTATTATCAGTTCATGCTCTCCATCACCATGCTCTCTCATGAGGCACCATCTTCCAGACAAACAATACTAACGGAAGATATTGAGAGTACAAGAGGAGGGCTGCTTACCTTCAAAATTACAAAGAGGGACATTTTCTGAGCCACGTGTGCTTTGAAATGTTCTGCAAAAGAAAGTGTTGGAATCCAATATAAACACGACCAGGAAACACGTCCACTCGTGAGCAACAACATTTTGCTCCACCAAAACAGGAGGTCAGCAACCCCAGCACTTGTGAAACTCCTTGTTCATGCAAATCAAACAGTTGAAAACGGTGTCCAACCCTCACCTCCATCGTGAATCGAAACAGAGGCTCGTCATCAGTCATCCCAAACAGAAGGGACGTCAATTCTTCACTTTCCAATTGTGACAGTTTGGAAAACACTTTCAAGTAATTGCTGGAATTTGAAATTTCCTGCGAACAATCAAAACAAACGTGTTTGTGACATAATCTGAACCAATCATCACAATTGAACACTTCAATTTACATGTGATGCAATCACCAAGACTCGACTCAAAACGAATAAAATACGTTCTCCTTAATTAATAAATTATGGTGTACATTACAGAAGTTTTCTTCATTCGGCGAAAAACAAACCCTTTGGATACTCAATCAACTCAATCATTGGATATTAAGTCTATGGTTTTATTAAATAAATTCGTGACAACTCAAAATCTTTGGCAGCCGAAATGAAACGGACCAACGAAGAATTACCAAAGAGAAGACAAGTGAATGATCAAACAATCATTTGTTTCATTGCACAGTCTGGAAGAAAAGGGATCACGACGTCCAAACCGGAATGTCCAGCAGAACGCGCGCTCATCAACACTAACATATCTTAACATCAAAAGTATCGCCGTGAGCAATGTGTCCATGATGGTATCTGCTGAACAAGCCAAACAACAACATTCCAGCACCAAACCATCAACACTCCCTTCACCCACCACACCTTCAGCATCCCCTTCACACCAAACAGTCACACCTCCCTTCACTCACTCAGCACACCCTGACACTCTCAGCACTGTCAATCTCCTGTGCAGATTCTCTCCACAAACTTAATCCACTTTTACCTACAAATTGTTCACATCCCGTTATCTCCTGCCAAGTTCTTTCGTGGCACTTCGGACAACAAAAATCAGAGAGGTCATGTTCAAAAAGGCAACTCTGCGCATAATAATGATGACATGTCTTTGTGATGATGATCATGACGCCATAATAAACAATACTCACATTGTAAATATCAGATGCATTAAATTCCAGTCCAAGAAATAATTGGATGGACAGGATGCCCAGTGACCACACGTCGGCTGGGGGACCTTCATAGCCATCCTCTGAGATCTCTGGGGCCATGTAGCCAGGTGTGCCACAGCTGTCATGAAGTTTTTCACCTGGCCTAAAAAATGCAGCCAAGCCAAAGTCGATGACCTTCACGGCCATCAGATTGTTGCAAAGCACGTTGTCAAGCTAAAGAGCAAACACAAATCATTATATTAATAACCATCAAACCTTTGATCATAAATAATTAAATACACACTCCGACAGTGGGTAGTTCTGTTTATCACACACTGAAACCGAACTGAAATGGATATTTAATTTTTACATATTTTCGAGCTTTCTTGGAGATCTAATGAATTGTGTGATGAGCACAAAAAGGGTGGATATGTGACAGCCCCCCAAACACCACCTCCCCCCTTGTTGATCATCACCCAACAATATAAATTTTATTATTTCCCACCCTCTCCACTTCCCACCCCCATTCCATCCTTGCCGCGCTGAAAAAAATATGGTTTTCATTGTAGTGTTACACAAGTGGGTTACCTTGATATCCCGATGCACAATGTTCTCGCTGTGCATATATGTAAAAGCAGAAACCATCTGGAAGGAAGAGATAAAATATTAAATAATGGAGACAGATTGTGATTGTTAACATTGTCCAATTTCGAGTTTCAAAACACATCAACATCACACTGAGGCTGAAAAGCTCTTTCATCTCACCTGCTTCATGACGAGCCACCCATCAACTAAAGAAAATGTCTCCCGGAAAACAAGTTGGTTATAGAGTGAACCTGCACACATCGAACGTAAACATACAAGGGCAAAGCAATGAGATTATTCATTTTTGAGAAAACAAGAGGAGAGGAAAGATAAAGTGGAGGATCGAGAAACGAAACAATAAAAAAAATCATTCAGAGTGACACTTGGTAAAACAGAATAAAGTAGAACGGTACTCGGTGGAGCGCGTACCTCCGCCAGGTCGCACAGTTTACGTTTTGTCTCCCACTGATGGGCTCGATCTGAACCAAAATCGAATCGGCTTGTTTGTGTCACCTGACCAACTCATCGACCTCGTTTTGTCATAACTCGTGCACAACTTTTTGAGAAATCATGATCTGTAGAGCAGGGGTTATAACGCTGGCTGGTTCGGCACAGGTCTCGGGTCACGCGCCTCAGATCACGATACCAAAGTACCACTGTGCCTTGCCGGTTGGGGATACACCCCGCGGCTACAGACTGGGTTTGATCAGAGACCGAGCGAAGTCTGCCGCAGTCCGGAGCCAGTTTGGTTTAAATACAAGTCGAGCGATTGTTCTTCAGCGCGACACAAATAAATTCAAGGCGGCAAATTTCGCATGAATCAGCCAGATTTAATGGGGGAACCTCGGGGAACACGACCCAAGCAAAGCATCCACGATAGCGTTATCATTCATCGATAACCCGTCCTTATCTAGGGAGCTACGGATACGGGTTTCGCAGGGGGGGGCCAGCAAAATAAGCCTAAGACATGGACAACATGCATACAAGACCCCTCAGAGGTCGACGGCACAAGAGAGAAATATCTTTGGTGTGTTCCAGCTGGTTCTTCACAAGGTCCAGTATGCAAATCCAGGCGTGGCCTGTACACCAGACTGTGCCTGATCTGGGTGTTCGACTCTGCAGGTGGATCGATGGGATGAAAAGACGTGGTCGCGCCGTGCAGGGAGTAAGGACAGTCAGAGGCTTTGTGGTTGGACCCAGGACGAACCTGGGGACGACCTGCATGCTGGATCCATGGCCAAGGAGGAATCGCTGGTCAAGTCATTCCTCACGAAGCAGATCGCAGACCAGAAAAAAAAACAGTTCCTCTTGCCTTTTGGGGCGGGCTCTTCGGACCACCTCCGGGGACACGTGATTGTTCCATCGTTCGAGTTTGCAGCAGCTCTCCGCCAATGGGTTGCTGGCACGTCTTGTTGACTCACTCTGTCAGGGCGCTGGGTGGGGGCTGGTTGGGAGGGGGAAGGAAAAAGAAGGCGCCTCTCGGTACACCACCACTGTATGAACACTGGACCGCCTGCTACACCTTGCGACACACATGTAACGCCCGATTACCAAGCAACCTGGCTCAACATTTAAGGGGGATCTGGGCTAATCCTATATTTAATCACCCACTAAGGGCCCACAATACATCCTCCACCTTCGGGGCATGGCCTGCACGCCCCAAACCCGGGATGGCAGGGCTTCTCCTGTCCGGCCAGCATCTGACGTCAGTCGTCCCTCGGGGCGTGACTTCGCTTGTTGTCAACCTTTGAAGGCGGTGCCTTCTGCCCGTTTGTTGTTGTTTCAGGGATGCGGTCCCCACCTTTCTTGCCGATCTTGAAATATATCATGAAACGGAAAAACCACAGAGGGGAATCGCACATTGGGAAACTTATTCTTACTCCCTCGGCTAATTAACACCACAACACCCCTCGTGTGGTGACACGTAACACTTAAGCTCACAGGTTCCCTACTTCCATCAAGATGCCTCCTACACGTCCACGGACCAAGCAACTCCACACAATCCTGTATTCCATATTAGCTTCTTCCATCCACCCCCACAATCGTAACATTATGTAAGTGTTACCTTTTCTGCTCTTCTTGTTGAGCCACTAAAAAGTCCCAACAATTCACGTTTACGAATTACCATAACGAAATTATTTTAGTGCTCAAGTAAAAGTGAACTTCACGGACACAAACAGCAGAATTTCGGCAAAATGACTTCAGCAACCTCACCTCCAGCAACATACTCCATCACGAGGACCATTTGGTTACAGATCGGATTTTCAATTATGTCGATCAACTTCACTGTGGGGAAACAAGACAGTGGAGCACAAGTTAAGATGGTAGAAGAAACCCACCCAAAGTCAAACACCTTCAATCAACATGATGAACATGCAAATTCCGTGTGACCCTTCCAATGACAAGTAATCAACATAGTGTGTCACAGACAGGGTGGTTCAATGTGTGTGTGTGTGTGTGTGTGTGTGCCGTCCCTCAGATCGACATTGAACCGCCATCCCGTCTACAGACAGAAATTAGTGGATGTGAAGGATCCCACGGTGTCCTTCTCAAAGAGTCGGCTGGCACCCTGAACAAATTACAAATTTCTGCCTTAACTAATGCAAGGAAAGCAATGGCAAACTACCCAGTGTAACCCTTTCTCAGGAAGCTGCTTCAGCGGTACCGACGTTCCATGACGCAGTATAAAGAGACGGATCCAAAAGGGTGTTTTCAAACCTGAACTCTGGTTTGATCGAGTTTAAGAAAAGTTAATAGTTGAGTGATGAGTGATAAATTCATGCCACAGAAACACACAATCTGTCAGTTGTTTTGTTCATACTGTGATAAGTTTGAGTGAAATCCACACTTACCAATGTTTGGATTATTAAGTTTCACCATTTTGACAGCTTCATCCCAGAGCTCCAAAAAGAAAGAAACAAGAAAAGAAAGTTAAACAAAATTCATTCTATAACCTGTATGAAGGTTAAACTAACCCCAAAGCTGTAACCACAAAGTTGTAACTCACACAGAGGGACTCACAGGCTCAGGGGCCAAAAGACAAAGATCCATCAGGACAGTTCAGAAGTAAATTAAACTATTCGTTCAGTAATTAAAACACAGTTAATCTCCACATTCACACAAACTTACTTTTTTGGAATCCTTCATATATTTTACCTTCTTCAAAGCAACCTGAAAGAGAAAACAAAAGGTCATATTATAACAACTTGGATACAATGTGGGAAAACCATTAAACGATATGATGTTGGTGCGTCGTGACGTACAATGATTACGTCCATTCATACAGAAGTGTCTGTGGAGGAGAAATTTCAATTTTCAACTGATTGACTTCTTCTTTGTTTTATCCGTCTGTGAGGGAGGATATTTCAAAGAGTTGTGGACGTTTATCGACGAAACTTGGAGCACAAGTTGAGAGTGTGTGAAGGACTAATTGGTTCCATTTTGGTGACGGTCCGTTTCTGGTTCACGAGATATCCAGTGATTCTTCACCATTGACGGATTTATTAAATCTGGTGTTGGTGAAGTGCAGGCATGATGGGTCGAATGGCCTCGTCCTGGTCAAAAATTTCCTTGAAATTCCTTATAATTGAGATATAAGGCCAAAAACGCTACATCACACAACGTCTCAAAAAGTTGTGAACAGATTCGGACGAAACGAGGTGGATAGGTTGAGTGTGTGACAAGGACGAATCTTTTTGATTTTGGTGAAGATCCGAATCCTGATCCGATACGAGAATTAAAATAAAAAAAAATTAAGTGCTTCTTCACCATTGAGTGACGCGGCCAAAAACAATATATCGCATGATATTTCAAAGAGTTGTGATTGAGTTATGATGAAACGAGGTGGATGAGTTGGTTTGGTGAGAAGAACAAGATGATTCGATTTGGGTCGAGGTTTGAATCCGGATCCGGCCTGTCAGTGGTGTCCAACCCGTAAACTGTTCACCCGAGCTCAGGTGTGCGCTCTACCTGGAGCCGTTCTCGTTTATATATTTATTTATATATAAGGGTGATGGAGGAGCTACGTCACAAACTCACAAACCACAAGGTACACGGTACGCACGTGCCAACGAATAGATGAGCACGCTAGTCTTTCACGAACCGGTTGGCCAAACCTGACGTTCGACGAAGGTTCGGACAGGGGTTTGTAACTTGTTCAGGGTGCCGGAGATAGCTCGCCGACTTTTCGCGACAGACACCGTGGGGCTCTTTAACGTCCACCAACGGATGCCGGAAGACAGGACGGCCGGTTTAACATCCATCCGAGGGACAGCCTGTGAAACACCAGGATGGCGGTTTATAGCTGGGTCGGGATTCGAACCTGGCCTCCTCAAGGCCATCCTGCCAGCACGGATAACATAATGTGTGTTTGGTTGATTGAGACAGGAAGAAGGAATAAATTCAGTGGTTGTGGATGAATTGTAACCCCCCCTACCCCCTCCCCAAATCTCCTCTGGATGTGAGAACCGGAAACAATAAAAACTTCACTTTCACATCGAACATTGTTTTTCCCCCAAGATGTCATTTTCAAGTATCAAATATATATTTATTTAACTCTTCGGTTGGTCACGTGATTTACGGGAAGCATCTGTTGAAATCAAATCAATTTTACAAATAAATAAAAAGTTAACGGATGAAGTCGAGTGGGAAACTGATCGGATAAACCCCCGAAAACTTGCTTTCCCTTTCCCTCATCCGGAATGAGGTTCGTCACGTGATCGGTGGCGAATCTGCCGCCGAGAAATCGTGACTCATCAAGCCTCTTGATCACGTGACTCGGCAAGGTCGCTCACGTTGGAGGAAACTCCTCCGATGGAGGAAACGCGCTCGGTCCGGGAGGTTCTCCCTCGTCCCGCGGGTCCATGGTCGGTTCACCCGAGGATCAGGAGTCCGGACCCGGTACGTGACGTTCACTCCGAACCGAGAACTTGTGGTTCCTGAAAGTTTGTTATTTATTTAATGGATTGTTTTGCGTTTCAGATTCTGTGGTGAAAGGGAAGATCGAGTCCGAGTTTATCAATGATTCGTTCCCTCGATATGAAGGTTTGAACCACAAACTCATTCTTCATGTTATCGTTGTATTGTGTAAAATTAATGACAATAATAATAATAATATAACTCCACATAGTGAATGTAACAACAGTATACCCGGTCCTTGTTATTCCCCCCAAGGTACAAATCCCCATCAAGTTTGGTAATTAATTGTTAATGGGAATCCCGATCCTTGTTATCCTCCCACTTGGACATCCACGATACCTTGTTATACCTCGTGACGTCATCATTCCATTCCTCTTTACTCTCGTTTCACCAAATCTGGTGAACATTTACTCTCTTTGTGGGACCCCTGCACCGGCACACAATGGCCTCGTCCTTTCGAGGACTACGGTGGGATCTTCCACCTGCCCGAGGGAATTCTGGCTGATGAGACGAGTGACTTACCTCGACGTACAGGTGAAGGTACGCTCATTGATTGTGAAGCACCAGGACGAGAGTTTGTAGTTTGTCCTGTATTTATCATGGAACGGAAAGTTTAAACCTGATGATGTTTCCTTCCGAACATTCACTACTGAAACCACTGCTTGGAGGCCTTTTTGACCCCCTACCGTTAGCCCGGTGTCCCCAATGCAGCGGACGCCGCAGGACACCAGGTTGGCATCCCCGGTACAGTCCGGCATCATGGCCATGCTGACTCAGCTTATGGCTGACTTGAAGGGCAGGATGGGGACTCAAATTGGCGGGAAATTTGACGCGTGTCTTGGGAAGCTGCGACAAATTGTGGAGCATGGCATGTGCACAGCGTGAAAAGGTAGTCGATCGGGTGAGGGGTAAAACAGAAAGGATTGCTCAGGGGGGCTAGAAGGGAGCGGGTAACTAAAATACTACGCGAGACAGAACCACGGGAGATAGATTCATATAAAATTGAGCCGGAGGGGGGAGACAGAGCCACGGGAGATAGATTCATATAAAAACGAGCCGGAGGGGGGAGACAGAACCACGGGAGATAGATTCATATAAAAACGAGCCGGAGGGGGGAGACAGAACCACGGGAGATAGATTCATATAAAAACGAGCCGGAGGGGGAGACAGAGCCACGGGAGATAGATTCATATAAAAACGAGCCGGAGGGGGGAGACAGAACCACGGGAGATAGATTCATATAAAAACGAGCCGGAGGGGGGGAGACAGAACCACGGGAGATAGATTCATATAAAAACGAGCCGGAGGGGGGGAGACAGAACCACGGGAGATAGATTCATATAAAAACGAGCCGGAGGGGGGAGACAGAGCCACGGGAGATAGATTCATATAAAAACGAGCCGGAGGGGGGAGACAGAGCCACGGGAGATAGATTCATATAAAAACGAGCCGGAGGGGAGACAGAGCCACGGGAGATAGATTCATATAAAAACGAGCCGGAGGGGGAGACAGAGCCACGGGAGATAGATTCATATAAAAACGAGCCGGAGGGGGGAGACAGAACCACGGGAGATAGATTCATATAAAATTGAGCCGGAGGGGGGAGACAGAGCCATGGGAGATAGATTCATATAAAAACGAGCCGGAGGGGGAGATAGAGCCGCGGGAGATAGATTCATATAAAAACGAGCCGGAGGGGGGGAGACAGAGCCACGGGAGATAGATTCATATAAAAACGAGCCGGAGGGGGGAGACAGAACCACGGGAGATAGATTCATATAAAAACGAGCCGGAGGGGGAGATAGAGCCGCGGGAGATAGATTCATATAAAAACGAGCCGGAGGAGGGGAGACAGAACCACGGGAGATAGATTCATATAAAATTGAGCCGGAGGGGGGAGACAGAGCCACGGGAGATAGATTCATATAAAAACGAGCCGGAGGGGGGAGACAGAGCCACGGGAGATAGATTCATATAAAATTGAGCCGGAGGGGGGAGACAGAGCCACCGGAGATAGATTCATATAAAAGCGAGCCGGAGGGGGGAGACAGAGCCACCGGAGATAGATTCATATAAAATTGAGCCGGAGGGGGGAGACAGAGCCACCGGAGATAGATTCATATAAAAGCGAGCCGGAGGGGGGAGACAGAGCCACGGGAGATAGATTCATATAAAAACGAGCCGGAGGGGGGAGACAGAGCCACGGGAGATAGATTCATATAAAAGCGAACCGGAGGGGGGAGACAGAGCCACGGGAGATAGATTCATATAAAAACGAGCCGGAGGGGGGGAGACAGAACCACGGGAGATAGATTCATATAAAAGCGAGCCGGAGGGGGGAGACAGAGGTATTTAAAAGAAAGAGTGAGGACGAAACGGTAAAATATGTGACAGCATGGGGCCAAAAGTTAAAATAATAGACTCGTGCCTTCGGCCGTGGTCCTGGTCGCTGCGTTGGAGGTTACCTGGCCAGTTTACAAACGGTGTGCTTCGGCATGCGGTGAGCAGCTGTGCTGCGAAACTACAATCACGTGATCCGTGCATGGGGGACAGGCGAGCGCACAAGTTAAGGGTGATGAGCACGTGTGTGAGTGTGGTGAGGAACTGGGTGAGTGTGGCGCCGTTGTATGAGGACGCGGATTCGGGAAGCCATCAGAGACGGACGATATTGCGATCGATTCAGAACGGCTTCCCCATGTTGTGGAGGGTACGAGTCCGATTCGGAGTGAGCCGACCGACGGCGAGGAAACGATGCCTGCCTTGTGCGAGCAAGTATAGGTGCAGGACTTGGTCAGATCCACAGCTTCGTGATGATTAAATGACATAAAGTCTCGAACGTTGACGTCTTCGGGCGTTTCCAAGCATCACAATGTACCCAGCGAGTCGGGCTATGATGAACAGGCATTCGATAACATGAGTGAGGAAAGTGAAAAAAATACTTTATCGTTAAGAAATCGTTGCGGCCTGTTCCAAGTCAAGGTGTGGTTGAGCAGGCCAAAAAACATGGCGGCTTCAGACCCCACGAGGTAACTCAGGAAACGCCTTAAGACCCCAGAGAGCAAGGTGGCCGAGGATACGTCTGATAAAGGATATTTTTCAAAAGGGGTGTTTTCCCGCTCCGGCTCGTTTTATTTTCAAATAATTAAATAATGCCGTTAATTATCTTCAAAGGGGTGTTTAAGTCACCCAAACACCCAGTTTTCACTCTTGCACTCCTTTGGCGTTCCCTTAGCATGCATGAAAAGTTTCAGGCTGCTAGGTTTCATGGTTTTGGTGTTATGGAGGAGACACACACATTGACACACATTGACATTTATGAGTGCAGATATATGCTTCTAAAACTAAAAAAAACTCCGGAACCAAATCCAACCAAATGTTTGCCCAAGGGTTTCTGTCTGGGTCGCGTGTCTCGGAGAGGGGGATCAGGGTGGAGGAAACGTCCCAATTCTCTCCATTTGAATGTGTATCATATAGTATCAGCCGGTGGTATCTGACGTGACAAATCATCTCATAAAAAGAGTTCAAACAACTTGACAATATGCATGACGGTGATGATGAAATCTGAGTGAGAATAATTCGAAATTCTCAAAATGTTTCCTTTCACTCATTTCAAGCGGACGTTCAAACCAAAGCAAACAACAATGAGCTTCGCAGTGAAGTGGAAGTGATTTTTGCTGACGCCATATACAGATGTAAGCAGCAAGGATGGTTGATGAAGATGATGTCAGCTGACTTCCAAGCAAAGGGAAGATGACCCCGGGAAAATGTTAGAGTGAATCGAGCAGAATGTTTGTGAGTACAACGTGCAGTCGTTTGATTAAATCCGTCAGGGAAGCGACGGGTACTTCTACTGGTGGAAAACGTAAAGCTCAATTATTTATTTTATTTTATTATATTTGTAACCGCACGCACACGAAGCGAATAGTGGGGTTAAGCAATTGGTTCACTTTGTCTGTCTGTCTGTCGACAAACATCAGTTTATGTTCAAGGAATAACTCAATTTCAGTTTAAAGTTGTATCTTGAACATCAATAGGAAAACAAACCTGCTGTTTTTCAGTACTTTCGCGATGAATCCGTCCCGATCGCACATGCACAGAGAGGAGGAAGATAAAAGTTTTAATCTGCCTGCAAAATTGAAACAAAATTGAAAATCATTCCAAACAGGAAACTTGCTGTTTTTAAGGATGTTACAAAGGACACAAACAACAGTGTTACATCTCCACATGAAGGCACCGAAGCGAGTGCACCAGTTACCCACCCGGAGGATGTCACGGCAGAAAGAAAATAAAGACACCAATGTGCCCTTTGTGGTGTTTTATAGGTGAAACCTCCAGTGCCTTCAGCAAGTATTCAAACCCCTCGACTTTTTCACATTTTGTTGTGTTACAGCCCAACTTCAAAATGGATTAAATTTACATGTTTTGTCACTAATCTACACAAAATACCCCCTAATGACAAAGGGAAAACATGTTTTTAGAAATTTTCACAAATTAATTAAAAAGGAAAATCTGAAATGTCTCCTCAAGACGTATTCAACCCCCTGAGTCAGTACTTCGTCGAAGCGCCTTTGGCAGCAATTATAGTTTCAAGTCTTCTTGGGTATGTCTGTATCAGCTTTGCACATCCGGATTTGGGGATTTTCTCCCATTCTTCCTTGCAGATTTGCTCAAGCTCTGTCAAGTTGGAAGGGAAGCATCGGTGAACAGTAATCTTTAATCTTCACCATAGTCTGAGGTCTTTTACACTCTGAAGCAGGTTCTTCTCATGGATTTTCCTGTATTTGGCTTCACTCATTGTTGCCTCTATCCGTGCAAGTCCCTCAGTTCCTGCCACTGAAAAGCATCCGCATAGCATGATGCTGCCACCACTATGCTTCACGGTAGGGATGGTGTTGGATGGATGATGAGCTGTGCTCAGTTTCCGCCAGATGTAGCGCTTTGCATTCAGGCCAAACAGTTCCATTTTAATCTCATCAGACCACAGAATATTTGCCGCATGCTCTCAGATTGCCTTTTTTAAACTCCATTCGTGCTGTCATGTGTCTTTTTCTAAGGAGTGGCTTCTGTCTGGCCATTGTCCCATAAAGCCTAGATTTGTGAAGTGCTGCAGAGACTTTTGTCCTTCTGGCAGGTTCTCCCATCTCAGTAAAGGAACTCTGTAGTTCTGTTTGAGTGGTCATTGGGTTCTTGGTCACCTCCCTGACCAAGGACCTTCTTGCCCAGTTGTTCAATTTGGTTGGATGGCCAGATCTAGGAAGAATCTGGGTAGTTCCATATTATTTCCATTTCCTCGTGATGGAGCTCACTGTGCTCTTGGGAACTTTCAACACTCGAGAAATTGTTTTATTTCCTTCCCCATATCTGTGCCCCCTCACAATTCCTTCTCGGAGTTCTACGGACAGCTCCTTGGGCGTCATGGTGGAGTTTCTGCTCTGACATGCACCGTCAACTTTGTACTTAAAATAGAAAGGTGAGTTTGTTTCTAAATAATGTCCAATCAATTGAATTGGCCACAGGTGGACTGCAATCAATTTGTGGAAGCATCTCAAGGATGATTGAAGGAAATTGGATGCACCTGAGCTCAATTTGGAGTGTCTGAGCAAAGGGGCTGAATACTTATTGACGCAAGACATTTCAGATTTTCACTTTTAATTAATTTGTAAAAAATTCTGAAAACACGCTTTCACTTTGTCATTATGGAGTATTTTGTGTAGATCGGTGACAAAAAATTTAAATTTAATCTATTTTGAATTCAGGCTGAAACAACAAAATGTGACAAAAGTCGAGGGGGTGTGAATACTTTTTGAAGGCACTCCACACACGACAAGAGAAAGAAAGATAATTTTCGAAGTAATATTCATTCATCGCTTCTGTCCATCTGAAAAACCTAATACTGACTAAAAGTAACACTTAATGATTTTCCAAAGATTTCCCAAACTGCTAAAGTACAAATGTCACAGATATCAATGCAGCTTTGAGTTAACTCACGACTCTCAAGTGTTGGCAACTGATCTCAGGTAACCAGTTTGTAAAATAAAGCACAGCAGGTTATAAATGGATGAAAGGTCGGCTGTAAGAATGTTCCAAAGGATCTTGTCCATTGGGTGTACACAGAATGAATCCGACAGGCTAGTTGTGTCGCAGAAGTTTTGAGAGGGTGAAAGCTTTGTTACACCCCAGCATGGAGAAGGATCCTAGTCCACAGGTCAAGCTGTCTCAGAGAGAGGTTGAATTGGGGTTCTCCAAGCTATGAAGGACAATGTATGACTGGAAGAAGGTGAGGAGAGCGTGGAGGAACGGGCAGGCTGCCTTAGCGATAAGGCCAGCGAGGAGATGCCTGCTTTGAAGTCATCTCCAAGACAACAGCAGGGAAGTCGATTTGACGAGTATACCGACCAGGAGATCAGAGCGACCAACATACAGCGGGGTGAAGTTGGTTCTTTGTAGTCAAGGAATGGGGTCGCTAAAGCATCCCAGGCTCGGCGTGCAGTGGACTCCCGATTCCTCCTTCACTGTTTGAGTCAGTATTAAAATTTATTTTGCCACATGAAATTCAGAGCAACTCCGGAGAATGTGCCTTTCTTGCACCACATTAAATTGAGCAGCTCAGGGGAAAGCCTTTCTCCCCTTTGTCTCCTCCGTTCCGTCTCTTACATTATTCCTCTCTCTTGTCTCCTGATCTAAACTGTCGTTATTTTATATCAACAGATATTTTATATCTGTTGGCAGCCATGTTGGAAAAACTTTGGACCTTTCCATCTCTGAAACCATACCAAGGAAATAATTGAAACTTTGCACACGGCAATTACTCCTCATGGGAAATAAGTGATTTTTTTTTACTGACGTCACAGGTGTCTTCCTTATGACGTCATAATTGCATATGTCGAACGCTACATCAAAAAAATTTGAGGGCCATCTCGGGATAAAATGTGCCACAGAAATTTTTCGGTGACGTCATCAGTCACGTGATTCGGCAGTCATATTGTTTGTGTTTTTTAACCTTGAAAATTTTTCTCTGACGTGGCTGAACAGACTGATGTGAAATTTTACACATATGACCGCCTATCCATGAAGAACAAAAGGTTCACACAAATGACATGGTTTGGCAGCCATATTGGATTTACCCTAAAACCTCTAAAAATCTTCTTCTACAGAACGGCTGGACAGATCGAGGGGAAACTTCACACAAATGTTCCCCAAGCCATGGGTGTACAAATTTGTTAAGGAATAATTGATAGGTCACATGGTTTGGCAGCCATATTGGATGTGAAGAAAAATATTAAATAATGTTTTCTCTGGAACCACTTAATCAATCGACCTGAAACTTCACAATTATGATCCAGCTTTGATGGTGAATAAATGTTTTGAAGAGATGGTGAATAAAATTTCATCTTGATCGGATGCATGGTCTGGCAGCCAGAGTTATTTAAGTTTTTTTTTTTAATCTGGGTTCTTTTTGATTTTTTGGGGTGTTTTTTATATAGCTCACTTGGCTGTGCCTGGATGGGTTTGAGGGTAGAGGAGTAACAGCTGAAATGTGAATCCTACCCAGGTTCCTCCTGATGACTTCATCTTTGCTTTTTGCTTGTTTGGGTTTAGTTCCTTCTGATGCAGGACTGTACCTATTTGGTCTTCCATTTGATTTTATTTGAATTTATTTTAATCCGGTTCTAAATTCAGTTGAATAATTATGAAAAACGTCATGGGTTAGCGTCAGGTGTCCAATCAAAGCAAGGTTGCATCAAAGTGGGACGTTTTGGTACCCGGACATCACTGCTAGCAGTTCGAGAGTGGCAGTTCTAATTATATCTCTATTTATCACAAAACACATCAGTTCACAAACACCACACAAAAGTCCTGGTGAGGGTTTGCAATCTCTGATTGTTCTTTTCCTTGTTCTCTATATAATAATACACACAAAGTGTGCCGTTGACCAAAATAAACCACATCCCCGATGCCTTTCACCCACTGCAACCCATCCCGATGGACCGGGGGCCCGCTTGCTGCGGAGCACGATATTTCGATTTTGGTGTCGCAGTCGTCGTTCTCCGTGATCTATTGCAATCGACATCGACTGAAATCTGCTGCAGTGATGTACTCCAATCTACTCGAAACACTCGGAAGGGAGTGTTTTTTAACTTCCGGACAAGTTGTACAACTTCCGTGAGTTTTATTTTTTATTTCACGACAACATCCGGTTTTCAAGTTACCCTGTCCAGCGGTTTATAAAGGTTTTCATCCAGAGAATCTTCTCTCTCCGTAATAATTTCATAATTAAATTTCTTTCAATTACTTTCTCGTGAATAGTTCCCAAATTAAAAATTACGTCAATCAAAGTATCTAGATTCCGGGTGTTCGGTGGAGCCGACCCTACTGCTCCACCTAGTGGTCTTGCTCGCAGCCGACACCCGGCTCCACAACAATAATACGGTGCATGGATGATACGAGCAACAATAATACTCTGAGCTGTTTCCTGTTTGCAATGGTGTTGGACAGGTTGACTGACGAGATCAGACTGGAGTCTCCATGGACTATGATGTTCGCGGATGACATCATGATCTGTAGGGAGAGTAGGGAGCAGGCTGAGGCGAGCCTTGAGAGGTGGAGGTACGCACTGAAGAGAAGGGGAATGATAGCCAGTTGGAGTAAGACGGAGGGTTGGCGTAAATTTGGTTGGTAAGTAAGTTGGCGTAAATGAGAGGGAGAGTGGTGGTATGGTGCGGTTGCAAGGAGTTGAGGTGGGGAAGGTGGATGGGTTTAAATACTTGGGATCAACTGTCCAAAGTAACGGAGAGTGTGGGAGAGAAGTGAAAAAGAGAGTGCAGACAGGATGGAGTGGGTGGAGAAGAGTTGCAGGAGTGATTTGTGACAGAAGGGTAGCTGCGAGAGTTAAGGGGAAAGTATTGTTACGAATTCTGGCCCGCCTGGCCTGCGATCGGCAGCGTACCTCTAAAAGCAGCCGCGTCACCCACCGGACGGACAATTCAGTCGTGACCCTCCTGGAACTACCGCCAGGAGCCATTCACGGGTGGGGGTTTAACCTCACCACAACCCAGTCCGCATTCTACCCGTGCGAAATAGGGTGAATCGCCGAATGTCGAAATACCCGCGCGGGTAACCTGCCGAGTGGTTGCACCACGCTGCAAGTCGGCTTCGGACACGAACCGCTTAAGCGGTTCGTTCCGTGCTACAGGGATAACCGAGCGGTGTTATCGCCGACCTCGACGGTTCAGATTATTTATCGGGTGTTCAAAACCCACTACTCATTCCACGATGCAAGATGGCATTTTCAATGGGGAAAGAAGACGCAACGAACGAGATACATTTCACACAAGGACATTTATTATTTCACACACAACACAAGTAAGGCAGTCATGCAATTTACAAGCAACAAATAGAAAGTACTACTGCCGACGACGATTATTATTTACAAGCACAGTCACTTACACAGTTTCTACTTGGCAGGACACGGCGCCACAGCATGCATACGAAAACAAAAGAAATGACCCCCTCATAGGCAAGGGGGTAGACGGGGTTCGTAAACCTTTATGGTCGTGGGCCGTGGATGACCGAAAAGGCCCGCGAGACCGAAGGGTCTTCCCCGCGCCCTCGTGGCACGACGGTGGGCAGGTCGCGACGTCGACTCCCCACGGCCTTGCGTAGTCGCGCCTGACCTCGGGCCCTGGCGTGGTCAGCGAGCTCTCTCCGGCATTGCTGCTGGTGCTTTCACGACCCACGACCGAACAAGAAAAGACTGAAGGGCAGAAGGGGCTTCAGGACCAGAGAGAGAATGACGTCGACGACCCAGACAAAGAGCTCATGGACCAGAGAGAGAACGACGTCGACGACCCAGACAGAGAGCTCATGGACCAGAGAGAGAATGACGTCGACGACCCAAACAGAAGAGAGGATGACGTTTATGACCCCGACAGAGAGAGGATTACGTCGATGACCCAGACAAAAGAGAGTGAGCCTCGCGCGTGGTCCGCCTTATATAGCGCGGGGCTCCGCCCTTCGCTCCTCCCCGTTTTCGGTCCACCTTCCTTCGAGAAGGTTCCCGAAAAGGGGCGTTCCCTCACCCCGACCGCCTCACGCTGTTCATCCACCAATCGGCGGCGAGCTGCCCTCCCTCTGCCTCCGTCACACTCCTCGGAGAAACAGGCGGGAAAAATCCGCGCGCCCATCGGAACTCTTTTGGTTGCCTTTTTCGTTCGACGGTTTTCAACGCGGCTTGTTGCTTGCATGGAGGTTTCAGCCCAGTGAACACGAAAAATTCCCTTTAAACAACGGTGGGGAACTATCTGCACATAAACTTAGCGTCATAACTGATCGAAGGACCCTTTATGGTGTATTGCGAATTTCCACAGCCGTAACAGTATACAAGACGGTAGTGAGACCAGCTATGTTGTATGGTTTGGAGGCGGTGGTGCTAACAAAAAGACAGGAAGCGGAACTGGAGGTGGCAGAGTTAAAGATGCTGCGATTCTCGTTGGGAGTGACGAGGATGGACAGGATAAGGAATGAGCATATTAGAGCGACAGCGCAGGTAGGACGGTTTGGAGACAAAGTGAGAGAGGCGAGATTGAGATGGTTTGGACATGTGCACAGGAGGGAAGCGGAGTATATCGGGAGAAGGATGCTGAAGATGGAGCCACCAGGCAGGAGGAGAAGAGGAAGGCCAAAGAAGAGGTTCATGGATGCGGTGAGGGCGGACATGCGGGTGGTTGGAGTGTCAATGGAAGATGTGGAGGATAGAGCGAAATGGAGACGGTTGATCCGCTGTGGCGACCCCTAACGGGAGCAGCCAAAAGAATAATAAGAAGAAGAAGGATGATACGAGCATCTGGGCCATGATAGTAGTGGGCTATAACAGTGAGGTTTTCAGTTAACAATGATAATATTGTGACGTCCACGGGACTTGAACAGTCCCGCCAACGTAGAATGAGCCGAAACGATGGAGGCGGTTTATTTATTTATAACCCAAACATGGCGGTTCTAATCGCTCTACCGCAAACGGGACGAGGAAGGTGGCACGAGTCACTTTTCACTGAGTTGATGATGTTTATTTGTTTTTTTATTAACCAGAAATAACAAGACTCGGCAAGAAGAGGGATCCAGGGCGATTCAACGGGATGGTGTGGGATCGGGCGTGGGGAAAACACAGACAATTCCAATGAATATACAGATCTCAAACCCTCTAAGGCGCCAAGTACACACACACACACACACACACACACACACACACACACACACACACACACACACACACACACACACACACACACACACACACACACACACACAAAACCTAGCTATTTCTGGTGGTCAGGCTGGACCGTGGTGTGGACGCAACTGTCCCTGGATTGGCGTCGTACGAGCTGGCCTTGCTCTCGTCAGGGGGGGCAGGAGAAACCGTGGTGCTGTCGACCTCCTGGTCTTGGCCCAAATCCGCTCACAGCCGCCAGGGAACCAGTTCTGGCGCCAAATTTCGAGCAGGAGAGGGAGGCAGGTCCGCCCGCCGTTCGACCCCGTACTCCGAGTCAGCAGAACCCCAGAGCCAACCAAGGTGAGGCACGAGGCTCAGCAAGGCTCCAAAACACGATGAAGAACACGATCGAATCAGCACAACAAGTATGCTTCCGGCGCAACAGCCTCCACACCAAAAAAACACGATCTTTTTGTCCCGATCTTCTTCCTCTTCCTTTTCGACCCCGAACAGAACCTTTTTATCCTCCTGTCCTCGTCACTTCCAATCGAGCCGTTTTATTGGCCCACCGCCGTCGCCTTCCGCCAATCGTGATCATGGGGCGGAGCCATCCGCAGCCCTGTCCTGTGACGTCACGGCCAGCCTCCAGGGACTACTAAAAGGGGTTTACGCAGACACACTTACCCTATCCCGTGTCCCTATCTAATTACGTGACAATTATCATTTCCCCCTTGAAGAAATGAACATTTACTAGACAACTTATCACCACTGAATTGCAGCTTATTACATCGAGATCCTGGTAAACTCGAACAGCATGACATACCTAATTAAACATCCTAATTACCCTTTGAATGCATACCCCCCCTCAAACGTAACAATATTGTTCAGAATGAACGTCCAAGGTGAGACTATGTGCTCTACGAGTGTCGTTCAAGTTGTAAAAGTGATTTATTGATGTTTTTCCTCAATTGTCTCTTTGCAGAGAAAAAAATTGAAACGTCTTCACGTGTCAACTGTTCCTCATCGGTGGACAGAGAAGTTTCCTTCGATCATCACCGGACAGAGACTTTGTGTCGGAATGGTGACAAGTTTAGGGGTGTGTCTCCAAACAACAACTGCGACACGTGTATCAATGTCTTGCAACAGGAGAACCAAAGAAATGAGAAGACAAACAAGTTTCCTGTTACCAACAAAGAGGACACCTCCTCATCGTGTTTAAAAGGAGGTGTAAAAATATGCACAGGTGAGACGTCACTCAGGTGCACAGTGTGTAACAAGGGATTTGCTTCTTCTTCATGTCTGTTGACACATCAAAGAACACACACCGGTGAGAAACCCTACAAGTGTTCACAATGCAGGAAGGCCTTTTTTTCTTCATCAAATTTATATCGTCATCAAAAAATACATTCGGGAGAGAAACCCCACAAGTGTTCTGTTTGCAACAAAGAGTTTAATCAGTCAACAAACTTACATCAGCACCAGATATTGCACACCGGAGAGAAACCTTACAAGTGTTCTGTGTGTAACAAGACCTTTGCTCATCCATCAAATGTATCGGAACATCAAAGAACACACACCGGAGAGAAACCTTACAAGTGTTCTGTGTGCAACAAAGCGTTTTACCAGAAATCGTACTTACGTAAACATCAAAGAATACACACCGGAGAGAAACCCTACAAGTGTTCTGTTTGCAACAAAGAGTTTAATCAGTCAACAAACTTACATCAGCACCAGATATTGCACACCGGAGAGAAACCTTACAAGTGTTCTGTGTGTAACAAGACCGTTTAATCATCCATCAAATGTATCGGAACATCAAAGAACACACACCGGAGAGAAACCTTACAAGTGTTCTGTGTGCAACAAAGCGTTTTACCAGAAATCGTACTTACGTAAACATCAAAGTATACACACCGGAGAGAAACCCTACAAGTGTTCTGTGTGTAACAAAGCGTTTAATCAGACATCTTACTTACGTAAACATCAAAGAATACACACCGGAGAGAAACCCTACAAGTGTTCTGTGTGTAACAAAGCGTTTAATCAGTCATCATCCTTCTTGAAACATAAAAGAATACACACCGGAGAGAAACCCTACAAGTGTTCTGTGTGTAACAAAGCGTTTAATCAGTCATCATCCTTCTTGAAACATCAAAGAATACACACCGGAGAGAAACCCTACAAGTGTTCTGTGTGTAACAAAGCGTTTAATCAGTCATCATCCTTTTGGAAACATCAAAGAATACACACCGGAGAGAAACCCTACAATTGTTCTGTGTGTAACAAGACCTTTGCTCATTCATCAACTGTATTGACACATCAAAGAATACACACCGGAGAGAAACCTTACAAGTGTTCTGTGTGTAACAAAGCGTTTAATCAGTCATCATCCTTATGGAAACATCAAAGAATACACACCGGAGAGAAACCTTACAAGTGTTCTGTGTGTAACAAGACCTTTGCTCATTCATCAACTGTATTGACACATCAAAGAACACACACCAGAGAGAAATCTTACAAGTGTTCTGTTTGCAACAAAGCGTTTAATCAGTCATCATCCTTACATCAGCACCAGATATTGCACACCAGGAAGAAACCCTACAATTGTTCTGTGTGGAACAAAGCCTTTGCTCATCCATCAACTGTCTCGGCACATCAAAGAATACACTCCGTAGAGAAACCTTACACGTGTTCTGTTTGTAACAAAGCGTTTAATCAGTCCTCAACTGCATTGGTACATCAAAGACGACACACCGGAGAGAAACCTTACAAGTGTTCTGTGTGGAACAAAGCATTTAAACAGTCATTGTCCTCACATAATCATCAAAGAAAACACAACCAACCCTAACCCTAACACACGTGCAAAAACGTCAATATCCCAGTCTCAAAAAACTCTTGCAAGCACGAACCAAATATGATTCCAGGATCTGGAAAAGAAAGTCAAGAGAACCTGGAAGTTGAAGAGCACCAACATTGCGCCAGTGTTAATCGGAGCAACAGGAATGATGAAGAAGAAAACGAGAACAATTATCCAAAGCAATTTACGAGAAGAGAAAAGAGCAGAACAAGTATTTGGACGTGATTTAAATCCTGAAAAAGGAATAACAAAACATCCAAAGGAAATGCCTCAAGGGATAACTTTTGTCTTCATGACGTCATCATTGCATCGCTTCACAGCATAATTGTTGATTTCATAATAAGATGGAGATTTCCATTTGATGTTTTACTATGTTGTTGTATTGGAGGACCTCACCGTATTGGAGGATAATATTATCTCACCGATAATATTATTGGATGATAATAATAATTAAAACGATCTCTTATAATGCTTCATCTTCCTCTTCCTCACGTTGACTTCATGAAAAGGTTTTGCGTGGAAATTCGGGAATTTCACTGCATTCAACTCGGGAGTGAATATAATGTTGGTCTTCGGGATTTTGTGAGCAATCTTCAGCACCACGGGCAAAAAAAATCCAAAATGTCTGCCCTAACCTCATGATCCCCCTGTCCCAAGGGAACGACATGTAAAAGGATCAATCCAAAAAAGGGTATTGCTGCACCCTTTCAGCTGGACATATGAACTAGTTGTGATAGTTGTAATAGTTTTCAGGATTTTCCATGGGATTCCCAATTTTGGTGCTTGTTTGGTGTTTGCACTTCTCAGCTTGATTTGATTGTTTGTTCTTCGATTTTCTTTCCCAGCACGATGAGATGTTGCGCATCTAATGAACTTCTCTGTCATACGTTTTAAATGTAATAATTTTATGAATGATTTTACACAATGACGTCATAATGTGACAAGTACAAGTGAGTCATTAAATTTTGGCAACACTGCCTCACCTTGCACTTTTTGATGCCATGGAAAGCAAGTCCGTCACAATCATTGGAATCTCCAGCAATGAAGCCGAGTCTATGTAATTTTATTAATTACATTACATATAAAAATGTTACATATAAAATATTTAAATTACATATAAAAAAATATATATTACATGACATATAAAACATTTAAATTACATATAAAGAATGTTACTCTCACACCGGTGGTCACAAAGTCTTCTCCAGGTTCATTTCTGGTCCTGCACCCTCTGCCTTGCTCTGTACTCCCATCCCTGAATTTTTGCTCCAAAGGGCTTTCTCAGTTTTCCAGTAACCAACTTCTGTTGAAACTCCCAAAATCCAGGTTCTTTGCTCACCTCCACTCATTTGTTTCTCCTTTCTGCAGCCTGTGGAACCAACATCCTCAGACTGTTCAACCTGACTCTTCCCTCGTCAAGATGGCTGTTCACCAACACCCCCATCCATACTCATGTTCTTTTTTCCCCTCTCTAAGCCCTCATTTCCTCCCCAGTTCTCTCAAAAATAAAATCCCTCCACAAGCCGACCCTTTCCTTTCCAGATTAATGTGCTTTCCCCCTTATTCCTCACCATCCTTTTCTTCTGCCATCTCCAGTTTTCCTTTCCCCTTTTTGCAGTGTTTGAGCTTGCTTCCAGCTTATTCACTCCTTCTCCACCCATCTCCCTATCATCTCATTCTTCCCCATGAGAATTGTGTAAGTTTCGGAAAAGGAAAGGTTGAAGTAAAATTGTGGAGTTGTATGGTAAATTTGGAACGGTAAACGCAGAGTGAAGCTGATGGATCAATGAAAAGTACCAGGAAGAGGGTAGAGAGATACGTGGTTTCAGATGTATAGTTAGGAAGGATACAAGGAAAATTATTATTTTCTCACCATAACCCTAACTCCCTTATTCCTCACCATCCCGATGGACCGGGGGCCCGCTTGCTTCGGAGCGCGATATTTCAATTTTAGTGTCGCGGCGGTCGTTCTCGGTGATCTACTCCAATCTATATCGTCCAAAATCTGCAGTGATCTACTACAATCTACTAGAAACACCCACATGGAGTGTTTTCTTAACTCCCGGACAAGTTGTTCAAGTTCTGTGAGTTTGATTTATTATTTAGCGATAACATCCTGTTTTCAAGTTATTCTGTTCAGTGGTTTATTTTCTCAGGGTTTTCACACAGAGAGTGTTCTTTCTATTTTATAATTTTACAATCAAATTTCCTTCAATTATTTTCTCGTGAATAGTTCTCAAATTGAATTGAATAGTTTGACTTCCGGTTCTGGGTTTGGAGCGATGGCAGCTTCTCTCAGGGGTCTCTGCTGACTTTCTCAAAGTTAAGCTTCCGGTTGTTATTTGTCACGTTTTTACTGTTTATTTTCTCAACTACATGTTTACTCTGTGTTCTTAATTCAGTTTTGTTTCAAAAATTGTGCTATTTTGTGAGTTTTCGTCGATCTTGTCTTATCGTGCTCCTTGAGGCCAACCCATCCTTCCCGTCAAGGTGTACGATCGTTTTTCTTTGTATTCTCTCCCGATTACCATCAATTCCTGTTTTCCCCACTTTTCACAACACCCACCATTTGTCTCTCTCAACAACACACTCTCTTTCTTGTCTTAAATTAAAAAATTAACAAACAAAAACAGCAACCCCTTCTTCCCCAGACTCATGAGAACTGATCCTTCTTCTTCTTCCTCCTCCTTCTTTCTTCTTTTTGAGCTGACCCACTCTCACCATTACCTTCACGATTTCTTCCTGCAACCTCCCATTCCCCAATCTCACCTCATCTTCAAATATCCATCAAAAAATAATAATTTCCTTTGTATCCTCCCCAACTGTGCGCCTCCTGAAACCACGTGTGTCTGTCTACCCTCTTCCTGGTACTTTTCATTGATCCATAAGCTTCACTCTGTGTTTACCATTCCAAATTCACCATACACCTCCACGATTTTACTTCAACCCTAATTTCAAAAATAATCACAATAAATAAATTCACTTTTACCGATACATCTACTGTAACCACGTGATCTGTTTCCATCTTCTGTGTTTACCGATCAAAATTCACCATACACCTCACGATCTTTTCTTCAACCTTTTCTTAACCGAATCTTATGCAATCTTTATCAAAAAAATGATAATAATAATTAAAACGATCTCTTATAATGCTTCATCTTCCTCTTCCTCACGTGTGGTTCTCATTACTCTCTCATAATTCACACTTCTTCTTCAACAGACTGCTCAATTGGACCTTTCATTCATACCTTGTCTAAAAAATCCAACCGTTACAACGTTTCTTCTCTCCATTCTCTTAATTCACCTTTATTGCATCCATCAAGAAATGTCTTTTGTCACATCTCTGAACCAAAAAAATTAAAACCCAGTTTGCTTTGCTTGTTCGCTTTCCATCAACCATTCTTTTCTTCCAACTTCAGTGCCAATTCACCCCTCCCTCTCAAAGCAACCGTCACACTCTTCTCCCTCCAAGCCTCCCTCTCACCTTTCTCCCTCAACTCTCCTCACTCACTCTTCTCAAAGTTGCCCGCCCCTCCCATCCACAAAGCTGCCTCCTTCCCCTGCCCTCTCTCCTCCATCTCATCACTCCACCTCCTCAAATCCTCAACTGCCCTCTGTCCCCTCTCTTATGACTCCCCACTGTACCTCAACCCAGCATAACAGTCTTTTCTCCTCCTCATCCGCCCTCCCTCCTCCCCAAGCTCTTCACCAATCCGCCACACTTTCAACAAATCTCCTTACCTCCCCTCCCTTCCTCCCTTGTCCTACTGCCCCCCTCCCCTGCACCCAAAGCCTCCCCCTCCTCCCTCTTAATTTACAGTGTGGACCTCAAATATCCGGGGCCTTCGCTCAAACCTGACAGATCTTTCCATTCAGGTTTCTCTTGACAAACCAGACATAATCTGCTTAACAGAAACTTTCCTCCATCAAGACATCTCTGACTCCCTAGTATCTCTCTCTGGTTACTCCCTTCGTCCGGTATGACAGACCTGAGCCTCGTCCTGGTGGAGGAGTTGCTCTCTTCATCAAAGACTCTGTTCCTCACTCTCCATGCACTGCCCTCACTCCACCACACCCCCAGGAATACCTCTGGCTGCGGCTTCCCTCCACTCCCACCTCATGTTTATATGTGCACTGCACCGTCCACCAAACAGTGATGACTCCATCTACACCTCACCATCCAAAAACATGGACCAACTTCTATCCTCTCATCCAAACTCTTCCTCAGATGTGGTGATTGCAATTGTCATCATGCCAGTTGGCCAGGTGTGGGTGTTGGGATTTGCGCCTTTTTCTTATAAACTTAGTTTCGTGCTTACTCAATTCACGTCGCCTGCAGTTAATTTAAATGTATTCCTGCTTGTTGCGGAATGAACATTGTGCACTGAGATTAGAAAGGTTTAACCTTAAGTGAGTCAAGGGAGCATTGTGCAGCAGAATCTGGAGGAAAACCTTTGATCTTGCTTATCGATTTGATACATATCGCCAGCTGGATTGCCAGCTGGTCCAAGGATGAAAGAAGGAATTTTTGCGTTGATATTGTTTAAGATAAAAAATCCCATATATATATATATATATATATATATATATATATATATATATATATATATATATATATATATATATACATATATATATATATATATCTATCTATATATATATATATATACATATATATATATATATATTGTTACGGATTCGCGCCCGCCGGCGTGCTGACGGCCACGTAACTCGAATCGCAGCACGTCGCCCATCGGACAGACAATCCAGTCGTGACCCTCTCGGACTAACGCCGGGAACCAGTCACGGGTGGACCTTTCGGTCTCACCGCGATCGAGCCAATCGGCCCCCGCGTGGGATAGGGTTGCTCGCCAAATTCGACCTACCTAAGTACCCACACGGAGGGTAGACCGGGCGATCGCACCTCGCCACAGGTCGACTTCGGACACGGGCCACTTAAGCAACCCGTTCCGTACTATCGGGATAACCGAGCGGTGTTATCGTCGGCCTCGACGGTTCGATTAATTATCGGGCGTATTCAGCCCACTACCAACCCTTTACGTGAAGTAAGATGGGGATTCAATAGAGGAAAAGACGAAGCGAAGCGGGAGAACAGTTCAATAATAAAGCACATTTATTCGCGATGAACGGAAGGCACACATATACAATTCCACCAAAAGCACATAGAAAAGAAGAGAAACACAATGCAATTCCACCAAAAGCACATAGAAGGAAAAGAAACACAATGCAGAGCTAATACCGACTACGCGAGCACACGGCAACACATACAATTTTACTTCACAGACGGCGCCGACAACACATATCCAAAACCAAGAAAAAGAATACCCTCAAGGATGAGGCGGGCCTGAGGCCGAGACCGGGTCGGGCCTACCCGTCTGGTGATGAGACGCGGAGCGGCGATGGTGCCTCAACTCCGCGGGCCTCGCGGGGAGTGTCTGGTAGGGGGTGGGAAGGGGGCCCCCTTGGTCGCACTATCTCAGCGCGGGGGGAAACATGAGGGGGTTGCTGATGCTCGGGGGAAAGGAGGATTTCTACTCTGCCTCGAGTCCCGCGACGAGCGTCTCCACCTCGACCAGGTCGCGCCGTCGGCCTCCCTGGTGTGCAGCTCCCGGCACGACGCGAGCACCCCCTCGTCTGCCCTCGCCGCCTCTCCACAGCTCCGTCCCCTTCGCTCCGACTCCAACGCACACGACGACGACCAACTCCTTCTTGCTTCTTCTTCCCAACTCCACCGACTGCGAAGTCTTAACTCAGCTCTACTGACGAACGCGGTCGCTTATATAAGCCCCGTGGCTTCGCTTTTGACCCCCTGCCTTCGACCTTTCACCTCGCTCCCCATTGGCCCGAGAAAAAGTGGGCGTGAATGCTTTTTGATCCATAAATTTGCATATATCGATCGCCCTCCAACGCCCTGGAGGCGGGGCCAAATCGCCCCTCGCTCACCGATTGGACGGCACAAAAGTGGGCGTGTGTCGTTTTTGATCCGTTTTTGAAGCAGAAAATCCGTGGTTTTGTACACGCTGTTCGGCGCGCGCCCTGCACGAGTCCAACACCGGTACCCACAAGCGGCGCAAGAACGGTGGCGATGCGACGGTTGCGAGGTGTGACGTGAAGCGGCGCCGCGGTGGGTGGTTGATGTTGTGGTTGGTGGTGGTAACAATGGCGGTTGGTCCAAAATAAAGATAGTAAAAGAAAAACGGCTATCCTGAAGAGTCGCAGCACGCATGAATAACATTTATTCCCTCTAGACAACGGGTTTGGGCCTAACTACACATATACTTACGGAGATATCTCACCTAAGGGACCTGAATGGTGGTTTGCGAATTTGGTAACCACAACACTACCCCCTCCCCTTTTTACAGACTCGTCCCGAGTCGTCAAAATTTCGTGTGCCATCATGTGTAGTTTTCCCCTTGTACATTTTACCTACGGATCCCTGAGTGCGACATTCATGGTATTCGTGTCCCCAAAATAAATAACCTGAGGGCTGCGTAACTACCTCAACAAACTCACTCACACGGACGACTTAAATAAAATTGCCGGCGCGAGGACATACATGCCGGGGGCGCACTCATATGTACAGTACATCTTAACCTTAACTTACAAATTTTACACTAAACCATGGCCCAGGATCACTGAACTCTGCAAAAGAAAAGCAGTTAGCAGGGAGCCAGGCTGCTCACATGCAGTCTCTGGCTCAAAACAATGCAGGTGACAGGGAACGTGGCTGGCTGCTCACACGCAGTCCAAGGCCTTCCCCCCTGAACTGAACGCAGTGAACCACAACGGTGCATGGGCTGCACAAACGCAGTCTCCGTGCCAGCTCAAGTGGCACACGCAATGAACACAACGAATGGATGGATGAACACAAACACGGTGCACGGGCCGCCACTGCAGGCCCGTGTTGTAGCTGCCAACAGGGCAGTTCTTGCAGCGTGCAAACTGTTGCCTTGATCCTGGCGCACATTGCAATGAACAGGGGGGGGCAAAGCAAAAATTGAACGGGGCTGGTGAACGTGGGCAGTGGGCATGGCAAAGGCAGAGGCAGCAGGCAAACACAGCCTGCAGAAGAAGGCCGCTGCAGGCAAACACAGCCGGCAGATGAACTGGCCGGCACAGGCCTTGAAGTACCACAGCTGCAGATGATCCGGCCGGCACAGGCCTTGCAGCACACAGCCAGCAGATGAAGCTGGCCAGCTTTTGCCGTCAGTGGTAGTTGGTGGAGGGAGTGCGGTGGTGCTGGCCACTTGGAAGGCGGGCTCGGACCTACCTACCTGTCTCCCTCCCACCTATCGCCTTTGCCTGTCACTGTACATACCCACTCCCTTAATTTGTCAAACCCCAATTTAGCCCCAACTTATTTTTTTGTTGTTTTTATTTTTACTTCCCCACTATAAATCGTCCCCTAACCCCCTTTATCGTCTTTGTTCGGCTAACCTATCCTGTCACCTAGCCTACTCCCAACCCCTACGTTCCCTTCCCGGAGGGGAATAAGGGAGAGCTAACGTCCTGTGTTGAGGCCCAACGAAGCCTCAGAATGGCCTCCCCAGAGTTCGGCGATCTATAACCAAAGTGGGTCCAGCGGCCCACAACGACAGCGGGGGGATGGATGGTGCGGAGGGGTACATCTCCTAATCTACCCTAACCATTTAACTGTTAAACTACCCCGGGGCTTTCAACAAGCGCCTCTCACTTAAACTATTGGTTCTAACAACCCAGATTCCCGTCGCCTGTGTTGGTGTCCTCACAATTTCGGGCCTCGCCCCCCAATTTTCGCTCCGTGCCCTCACACGGTCTCCTGGCTGGGACACGTGGCTCCCTTTGGCAGGCACGACCCTCTGCCAAATCTCCCGCTATGGCACCCCCGGGCACTACACTGCCTCCGAGCCTACCAGCTCCCTAACACCGGGGAGTGCCCCCCATGGCACCTCCCCTGAAACGCACACGTGGCAGGCTGGCTTCCCAGGCCCCTTTCCGAGGGTCACCCATGCCCACAACACTGCCCACGCGGCTAATGGCGCCCCAGGCCCCCGCACCAAGCAGGCGCACCCGTGCCCACTACGCTATCCCGGCCCCCCATGGGCCCTTGGCCTACCGCGGCCGACTAGCCTGGTGCCCGGGGTACCCACTCAGCGATACTCACCTTTCGCAGCCACGCTCCCAAGCCCGTCAACAGGGCTCCTGCACCCCTCCAAATGGGTCTCGAGCCTACTTTCCCACCAACAACAAAACGACCTCCATTTTTCAATTCAACTAACCCAGCTAACTCACTTTATACTGACCCCGGGGTCCCTTGGGCGGGAGTCACTCCTCCCCCCAATCACTCATCGCACCATGCATTCCCCATTCGCTCCATACACACAGACCCGCTGGCCTCACTCACTCAACATGTACACGTACTCACCTCACAACCCACAACTCTTCAACACACACACCGCTGAACTCTGCCATCCTTCCATCTGCATCCCCTAACTAACTCGTGCTCCCACGTCGTCCCTTACACTAAAGCACGTTCCTTTTAACACTACGTAGCTAAGCTACGTCCCCACTACACATTCACTGTCTGTCACTGTCTCCAAATGTCCCAAAAATTATTTATTTCCCAACCTAAATCTGGCGACAATCCCTCTAACTAATCCATTCCACGGACTCCATGAGGACTTACCCCTGCCCCATGGAGTCGGTCTAGCTAAGCTAACCCTTCCCCCTAACTAGTTTCCATCCTGTGCCCAGGGTCAAGGGGGTCTTCCACCCCTTGCCCAGGAATCCTGTGCACCCGAAAGTGAGGCTTGCTTTTTCCTTCCTTCTTTTTTTTTTTTCCATGCGCATTACCAGCGCGGCAACTCGCGCACTTTGCACCTGCCCGTGACGTCATGCAGCTGCACGTGTTCCTCGTCCCTCCTTGGACGGTGCCATCCGGCAGAGATACCCCTCCTGCCGGATTCCAACCCCACGTGCAGCCATGACGTCACCGTGCGCATAAAAAAAAAACACAAGCCCCACGTCTCGAGGGGTTCCCCACGCGAACACATGTGCTTTGCCCGTTGGAGCTCAACACACACGATCGCGTGGAGAACCCGTCCGGTCCAAATCCATTATCCTGCCTAAAATTTGTCCGTCCGCGGGATCGGCAAATCCACCGCGTGCGTTTCCGGACCGGGACTTCACTCTCGCAAGCGAGCACGTGGCGGTCTCGTGCGTTGCACAGCACGAACCTCGTGCTCACTGCTGGGTGAACCCGGCACGGTCCCCGAAACAACTACAGCCGCTACTCGGCTTTCTTTCATCACATGTCTCCGTCGTCGCCATTCGACCCACGCACACCTGCGTGTTACGACGCACACACTCCACTCCATTATATTCACACCGGGAGACGCGGCTGCGTGCTCCCGCATGCCGACCGACATCTCCCTTACATACCGCTCTCTCACACACACGGTCTCCCTTGCACTCGGCCGTTCACCCACGCACGCATCCACACACACGGCCTCACTCACACACGGTGCCTCACCCACACACGGCGTGCTGGGAAGCACGTACTCTGGCACCATCGCCACCACACCACTCACACACGGGGTCGCTTCCACACACGGGGACGCACTCACACCTTGCACCACACACACAGGGACAACCACACTGGGGATTCGTGTCCCCACAAGGGTCTCCGGGGCCTCTATACCCCCCAAGCTCTCCGTGCACCTGTCCACAGCACTCGTCCCCTCAACCTCGCAAAGCACGACCGAACTCACCTGGTCGTGACTCGCCTCAAGGGGGCATACTCCCTCCCCTCGTTCCTGGAGGAGGCCATCCAGGTGCTCGCACTGGGTCTCTACCCAGTCCGCCAGCTCACCCCCATTGTCCTCCACTACCTCCGTGTGTGTGTGTTCATCTCTAACCTTGTCCAATTCATGCAGTCTCTCCTCTATTTTTTCTGTCTCCCGTGTCTCTATACATTTATAAGTTTCTGTTGTCGTCACCTCGTGTCTCGTCTCACACGTTTTGGTCTCCCCATTTAATTTTTCCCTCTTGGTCACCGTCGATTCCTCTGTCACGACCCTCGCCCAACACGCCCCCCGAATTATTTTTTTACCCGCCTCCACCGCGGGCCTGTCAGCCGTTGCACCCCCTTCCAGCTCGTTTGCTTCCACACGTGGAGTCGCCATTCCTATCTCCCTGGTCACGGCCTTCATGCCCGCCTGCAGGCATCGGCCCATGTTCTGCCTCTCACCCCGTAGCTCTTTCATTTCCTCCTTCATGTTTGCTTCCATTCCGTTTATTTGCTGTGTATTCGCATCCATATGTTTGTTCATTCCTTTTATAAATTCATTTGTTATGTGTATGTATCCATCTTTTCGTTCATTTGTTGTGTATACGCATCCATCTTTTCGTTCATGTTCGCATTTATCTTCGCTGTCATTTCCGCCAGCATGGTGAATAGCTGGGCCATGTCGGGTGCGCTTGAGTGAGCCGTTTCGGCAGGGGTTGGGGAAGGGTTTTGGTGGAGAGGGGGGGGGGAGGTGTCATACACCGCGGCCGCTGCCGCACCCATTTCGGGCTCTGGGTTCAGTTGGGCGAGTTCGTTTTCCTGTACGGGCATTCCATCCTGGGCCATGGATCCTACACATTCTACATCCATTTCTAATACCCCCGGCTCCCGCTCGCCTTGAGACGCCATCTTGCTTCTCGTGAAGGGTTAATTTAGCTCGCTCGTAATTTGGAGGGAATCGGGGGTCGCTTCTCTCACCCCTGGACCGATTCCCGTGAATTTAGCTGGAGACAGGAGAGCCCGTTTTCCTGTTCTCCGATACCAGTGCCGCGAGGAGGGCGATGGATTTGTATCGCACGACCTGACACCAGTGTTACGGGTTCGCGCCCGCCGGCGTGCTGACGGCCACGTAACTCGAATCGCGGCACGTCGCCCACCGGACGGACAATCCAGTCGTGACCCTCTCGGACTAACGCCGGGAACCAGTCACGGGTGGACCTTTCGGTCTCACCGCGATCGAGCCAATCGGCCCTCGCGTGGGATAGGGTTGCTCGCCAAATTCGACCTACCTAAGTACCCACATGGAGGGTAGACCGGGCGATCGCACCTCGCCGCAGGTCGACTTCGGACACGGGCCACTTAAGCAACCCGTTCCGTACTATCGGGATAACCGAGCGGTGTTATCGTCGGCCTCGACGGTTCGATTAATTATCGGGCGTATTCAGCCCACTACCAACCCTTTACGTGAAGTAAGATGGGGATTCAATAGAGGAAAAGACGAAGCGAAGCGGGAGAACAGTTCAATAATAAAGCACATTTATTCGCGATGAACGGAAGGCACACATATACAATTCCACCAAAAGCACATAGAAAAGAAGAGAAACACAATGCAATTCCACCAAAAGCACATAGAAGGAAAAGAAACACAATGCAGAGCTAATACCGACTACGCGAGCACACGGCAACACATACAATTTTACTTCACAGACGGCGCCGACAACACATATCCAAAACCAAGAAAAAGAATACCCTCAAGGATGAGGCGGGCCTGAGGCCGAGACCGGGTCGGGCCTACCCGTCTGGTGATGAGACGCGGAGCGGCGATGGTGCCTCAACTCCGCGGGCCTCGCGGGGAGTGTCTGGTCGGGGGTGGGAAGGGGGCCCCCTTGGTCGCACTATCTCAGCGCGGGGGGAAACAGGAGGGGGTTGCTGATGCTCGGGGGAAAGGAGGATTTCTACTCTGCCTCGAGTCCCGCGACGAGCGTCTCCACCTCGACCAGGTCGCGCCATCGGCCTCCCTGGTGTGCAGCTCCCGGCACGACGCGAGCACTCCCTCGTCTGCCCTCGCCGCCTCTCCACAGCTCCGTCCCCTTCGCTCCGACTCCAACGCACATGACGACGACCAACTCCTTCTTGCTTCTTCTTCCCAACTCCACCGACTGCGAAGTCTTAACTCAGCTCTACTGACGAACGCGGTCGCTTATATAAGCCCCGTGGCTTCGCTTTTGACCCCCTGCCTTCGACCTTTCACCTCGCTCCCCATTGGCCCGAGAAAAAGTGGGCGTGAATGCTTTTTGATCCATAAATTTGCATATAGCGACCGCCCTCCAACGCCCTGGAGGCGGGGCCAAATCGCCCCTCGCTCACCGATTGGACGGAACAAAAGTGGGCGTGTGTCGTTTTTGATCCGTTTTTGGAGCTGAAAATCCGTGGTTTTGTACACGCTGTTCGGCGCGCGCCCTGCACGAGTCCAACACCGGTACCCACAAGCGGCGCAAGAACGGTGGCGGTGCGACGGTTGCGAGGTGTGACGTGAAGCGGCGCCGCGGTGGGTGGTTGATGTTGTGGTTGGTGGTGGTAACAATGGCGGTTGGTCCAAAATAAAGATAGTAAAAGAAAAACGGCTATCCTGAAGAGTCGCAGCACGCATGAATAACATTTATTCCCTCTAGACAACGGGTTTGGGCCTAACTACACATATACTTACGGAGATATCTCACCTAAGGGACCTGAATGGTGGTTTGCGAATTTGGTAACCACAACAATATATATATTCTCTCCGGCAAGAATCGTCGTGTCTCGGGGTGTGCTCTCCATGCGCACGATATTGAAATAAAATCAACACTTTTCTCTCAAGTATACCGCATCTTCATGCCTTCGTAAAGGGTGATCGACGTCCCGACACGGGTACCTCTCTCACCTGCGATGGCACTTCAGCAAAAGACTTCTGCGATTCATTGGGACTGACTCAATCGGTCAATTTCCCCACCCCGGATCTCAACCGACGGTGCTCCATCTCTTCTGGTTCTGATTTTGACAAATTTCCCTGAAAAGATCTGCTGTTCTTCCTTTGCTCCAATCGGTTCTTCTGACCACGTGCTTGTCAAAGTGAACATCTCTCTGGCTGTTATCAGAGAACCACCTCAGCGCCGTCGAGTCTGCCATTTTACTCAGGCCGACTGGCAGGGTCTCCAAGCAGCCATCAAACTTCGAGACTGGTGTCCCATCGCTACTTTCTCCAACATCAATTAACAGGAATAAACTTTTCCAAATTTAAAAACCATGTGGCATCCCTGAGTCGATTGTGAAAGCCACAATACAATTTATGTGTGAAGATACCTCTGAGTGGTGCCTTCAAGTGTGACACCTGATCCCCCCCCCTACCCAAACCTCCGACACCTTTACAGACCAATTGTGATCTTTATTCGACACAAAACCCCATTCCTAACGGTCGTTAACATCGTTTAACACTCGCTTTCGGGAAATCTTGAGCATATTTACACATGGGCGGTGTATGGATGGAGGTGGTGCTGGATGTTGGTGATGCTGTGTGGAGGTGGTGCTGGATGGAGGTGGTGCTGAATGGAGGTGGTGCTGTGTGGAGGTGATGCTGTGTGGAGGTGGTGCTGGATGGAGGTGGTGCTAGATTGAGGTGGTGCTGGATGTAGGTGATTTTGTGTGGAGGTGGTGCTGGATGGAGGTGTTTCTGTGTGTTGGTGGTGCTGGATGGAGGTAGTGCTGTGTGGAGGTGGTGCTGGATGGAGGTGATGCAGTGTGGAGGAGGTGTTGGATGCAGGTGGTGCTGTGCGGAGGTGGTGCTGGATGGAGGTGGTGCTGGATGGAGGTGGTGCTGGATGGAGGTGATGCTGTTTGGGGATGGAGGTGATGCTGTGTGGAGGTGGTGCTGGATGGAGGTGATGCTGTGTAGAGGTGGTGCTAGATGGAGGTGGTGCTGTGTGGGGGTGGGGCTGTGTGGAGGTGGTGGTGGATGGAGGTGGTGCTGGATGGAGGTGGTGCTGAA
Source organism: Eptatretus burgeri (assembly GCF_056783735.1). Taxonomy (NCBI): domain Eukaryota; kingdom Metazoa; phylum Chordata; class Myxini; order Myxiniformes; family Myxinidae; genus Eptatretus; species Eptatretus burgeri. The sequence goes on from NW_028225101.1 coordinate 509,194, forward strand.
TGGAGGTGGTGCTGTGTGGAGGTAATGCTGTGTGGAGGTGGTGCTAGATGGAGGTGGTGCTAGATGGAGGTGGTGCTGGATGTAGGTGATTCTGCGTGAAGGTGGTGCTGGATGGAGGTGTTTCTGTGTGTTGGTGGTGCTAGATGGAGATGGTGCTGTGTGGAGATGGTGCTGGATGGAGGTGATGCAGTGTGGAGGAGGTGTTGGATGGAGGTGGTGCTGTGTGGAGGTGGTGCTGGATGGAGGTGGTGCTAGATGGAGATGGTGCTGTGTGGAGATGGTGCTGTGTGGAGGTGGTGCTGGATGGAGGTGGTGCTGGATGGAGGTGATGCAGTGTGGAGGAGGTGTTGGATGGAGGTGGTGCTGTGTGGAGGTGGTGCTGGATGGAGGTGGTGCTGGATGGAGGTGATGCTGTTTGGGGATGGAGGTGATGCTGTGTGGAGGTGGTGCTGGATGGAGGTGATGCTGTGTGGAGGTGGTGCTAGATGGAGGTGGCGCTGTGTGGAGGTGGTGCTGTGTGGAGGTGGTGCTGGATGGAGGTGGTGCTGGATGGAGGTGGTGCTGTGTGGAGGTGATGCTGTGTGGAGGTGGTGCTGGATGGAGGTGGTGCTAGATGGAGATGGTGCTGGATGTAGGTGATTCTGCGTGGAGGTGGTGCTGGATGGAAGTGTTGCTGTGTGTTGGTGGTGCTGGATGGAGGTAGTGCTGTGTGGAGGTGGTGCTGGATGGAGGTGATGCAGTGTGGAGGAGGTGTTGGATGGAGGTGGTGCTGTGTGGTGGTGCTGGATGGAGGTGGTGCTGGATGGAGGTGATGCTGTGTGCAAGTGGTTCTGGATGAAGGTGGTGCTGGATGGAGGTTATGCAGTGTGGAAGTGGTGCTGGATGGAGGTGGTGCTGGATGGAGGTGATGCTGTGTGGAGGTGGTGCTGGATGGAGGTGGTGCTGTGTGGAGGTGGTGCTGTGTGGAGGTGGTGCTGGATGGAGGCGATGCTGTGTAGAGGTGGTGCTGGATGGAGGTGATGCTGTGTGGAGGTGACGCAGTGTGGAGGTCGTGCTGTGTGTAGGTGGTGCTGGATGAAGATGACGTTGTGTGGAGGTGATGCAGTGTAGAGGTGGTGCTGTGTGGAGGTGGTGCTGGATGGAGGTGATGCTGGGAACCCCTCCCCTCCACCCCCCCCCATAAATCCTGCTGATCGATAAGACAAGAAACAAAATTACACACCTGAGGACAGGGAGCGACCCTCGTGGGACATGGAGCGATGTTAATGGAACCTGGAGCGAACCGCTCAGCACCTGGAATTTTCCACGTGGGACGTGGAGTGATCTCCACCCAACACCTCCTCCACACTGCATCACCTCCATCCAGCACCACCTCCACACAGCACTACCTCCATCCAGCACCACCAACACACGGAGTGGGACGTGGCGGCATTCGCTCGAGACCTGGAGCTTTCCATGTGGGATGTGAAGCATTCCTTGTGGGACCTGACTCAAATCGCTCGGGTCCTGGAACTTTCCACAAGGGACGTAAAGCGATCTGACTGGGACAAGGTGTGGGCTGCTCGGGATCTGGAATTTTCCATGTGGGATGTGGAGCATTCCTCGTGGGACCAGGTTCGAACCGCTCAGGTCCTGGGGCTTTCCACAAAGGACGTGAATCGATCCTACTGGGACAAGGCTTGGGCCGCTCAGAACGTGAAATTTTCCATGTGGGATGTGAAGCATTCCTCGTGGGACCAGGCTCAAACCGCTCAGGTCCTGGAACTTTCCACAAGGGACGTGAAGCGATCCGACTGGGACAAGGTCTGGGCCGCTCGAGACCTGGAATTTTCCCTGTGGGATGTGGAGCATTTCTCGTGGAACCTGGCTCGAACCTCTTGGGTCCTGGAGCTTTCCACAAAGGACATGGAGCGATCCTACTGGGACAAGGCGTGGGCTGCTCAGGACCTGGATTTTTACACGTGGGATGTGGAGCAATCTGAGTGGGACCTGGCGGAACCTGCACGGAACTTGTAACGATCCATCGAGGAAGTGGAGCGTTACGTGTCGGACCTGCAGTGACACTCATGGGACCTGGAGCAATCTGAGTGGGACGTGGTGTAACCCAAATGGGATCCTGAGCGACACCTGTTGGACCTGGAGCAATGCGTGCAGGACCTGGAGCAATCTGAGTGGGACCTGACGTTATGTGCGCAGAAGCTGGATCGATCCTCCTGTCACTTTGAGTGATGCACGAAGGACCCAGAGCAACATGTGCGAGACCCGGTGGGACCCTCTCGGAATGTGTAACGATCCACTTGGGACCTGGAGCGGCCATCGTCGGACCTGGAGGGACCCGTGTGTACAGGCTGCTTTGTGAGGCGTGAAGAGAGTGCGGTCCTTGCCCTCCATTTTTTATTTCTGCTTGTTGAGTCCTCTTTGCTTGAAAGCACAGAATCGTGCCGAGCTGTCTCAGCAGCTTCCTCTTTAATCCTCAAAAAGACGGCGAATCGTTTTGCAGTTGAGGTACCGCCCTCCACCAATCGGACGCGTCCTGCCCGTCGATGCTCGCCCACTCCACCAATCAGAATCACCCTTCTAATCGAGGCCACGCCCTCCACTAATCAGAATCACCCTTCTTGGCGAGGCCCCGCCCTCCACCAATCAGACACGTCCTTCCCGTCGATGCCTGGCCACTCACCAACGAGAATCACCCTTCTTGTCGACGCCTCCACCAATCAGCCACCACAACACGACACCACACCACAATACACCACATTACGACACCACAATCCTCGTGGATGACCACCACGACCATCGTTTGACATTTTACCTTGTTGTGGGTGTTTTAAGGAAGTTCACGTCTTCCCGTTTATCGAACAATTTTGGTTAAAATTGAAAACATGGATTTACCTGTCGTTTATTTATTACGTACCAAAATGATGCAAATTAAAGAGTTTAAATAAAACCAAGTTAGTGTGGAGCAACAACCAAATCGTTGGCAGAGTGAGCAGCAGAGAGAACGTGTGTGTCTGATGGAGGAACAGGGTGATCCATCAACGTGTGTGTGTGTCGTCCCTCGGATGGACGTTAAGCCGGACGTCCCGTCGACTCTAAGCCGTCTAGTTATCGCCGGCATCAGCCGATTCGTGAAGGACTTGGATCAAACTTCCCTCGGCCGAGCCCAGCCAAACTGATGAGAAGGTGGGAGTCTAATGGTGGCCGTGAACATGAACACACTCTCGTTAATCCTCCCGACATAAAAACATGTTATAAACCAATTTGCAGCCTACAAACAAATCGACTGACGTTCCAAATTCCTTCGGACCTTGTGTTGATAAATGAGTGTGCTGTTGATGTCGTGCAGGCATGATGGGCCCCATGGCCTCCACCTGCGTCTCGTGTCCTTGTCCATAGTTTGTTATTTTGAAGTCTTTGTAGTTCAGAAAACGCTCGAGAATAAAAGTTATGGATCTTAAATGCTTCTGACGTCACTCTTGAAGAGTTTATGAGTGTATATCATTGTGTACATACTTGAACGGGCTAATGTTGTAATTTTTTCATGATAAAATATGGGACCACTGGACCTGGAGCTTATCTGGGCCCTGGCCTAATGTTGTAACCGAGATTTGGGAACATTCTGACTGGTGGGTCGAGAGAAGAAGGGTTTTGGAAGGAACTTGTGTGACCGCCATTTCGACGCACTTCCGGTCACGTGATCAGCATGGCCTCCGCAATTTCACAGTAGAACCGTGTCCGAATGTCGTAACTCAAATTTGGTTCGATTTTGACTCGTGGGTCCTGGAGAAGAACAATTTTTTGTCCACAGGAATTTACATTATTTTCCCCAAAATTGACTGAGTCGGCCATTTTGATACACTTCCGGTCACGTGATTGGCATGACCTCCGCAATTTAGCATGAGGATCGTGTCCGAATGTCGTCACTCAAATTTGGTTCGATTCTGACTCGTGGGTCCTGGAGAAGAACGTTTTTTTTGTCCACAGGAATTTACATGATTTTCCCCAAAATTGACTGAGTCGGCCATTTTGACACACTTCCGGTCACGTGATTGGCATGACCTCCGCAATTTAGCATGAGGACCGTGTCCGAATGTCGTCACTCAAATTTGGTTCGATTCTGACTCGTGGGTCCTGGAGAAGAACGTTTTTTTGTCCACAGGAATTTACACGATTTTCCCCAAAATTGACTGAGTCGGCCATTTTGATACACTTCCGGTCACGTGATTGGCATGACCTCCGCAATTTAGCATGAGGACTGTGTCCGAATGTCGTAACTCAAATTTGGTTCGATTCTGACTCGTGGGTCCTGGAGAAGAACAATTTTTTGTCCACAGGAATTTACATGATTTTCCCCAAAATTGACTGAGTCGACCATTTTGACACACTTCCGGTCACGTGATTGGCATGACCTCCGCAATTTAGCATGAGGACCGTGTCCGAATGTCGTAACTCAAATTTGGTTCGATTCTGACTCGGTCCTGGAGAAGAACGTTTTTTTGTCCACAGGAATTTACATGATTTTCCCCAAAATTGACTGAGTCGGCCATTTTGACACACTTCCGGTGACGTGATTGGCATGACCTCCGCAATTTAGCATGAGGACCGTGTCCGAATGTCGTCACTCAAATTTGGTTCGATTCTGACTCGTGGGTCCTGGAGAAGAACGTTTTTTTTGTCCACAGGAATTTACATGATTTTCCCCAAAATTGACTGAGTCGGCCATTTTGACACACTTCCGGTCACGTGATTGGCATGACCTCCGCAATTTAGCATGAGGACCGTGTCCGAATGTCGTCACTCAAATTTGGTTCGATTCTGACTCGTGGGTCCTGGAGAAGAACGTTTTTTTGTCCACAGGAATTTACACGATTTTCCCCAAAATTGACTGAGTCGGCCATTTTGATACACTTCCGGTCACGTGATTGGCATGACCTCCGCAATTTAGCATGAGGACTGTGTCCGAATGTCGTAACTCAAATTTGGTTCGATTCTGACTCGTGGGTCCTGGAGAAGAACAATTTTTTGTCCACAGGAATTTACATGATTTTCCCCAAAATTGACTGAGTCGACCATTTTGACACACTTCCGGTCACGTGATTGGCATGACCTCCGCAATTTAGCATGAGGACCGTGTCCGAATGTCGTAACTCAAATTTGGTTCGATTCTGACTCGGTCCTGGAGAAGAACGTTTTTTTGTCCACAGGAATTTACATGATTTTCCCCAAAATTGACTGAGTCGGCCATTTTGACACACTTCCGGTGACGTGATTGGCATGACCTCCGCAATTTAGCATGAGGACCGTGTCCGAATGTCGTCACTCAAATTTGGTTCGATTCTGACTCGTGGGTCCTGGAGAAGAACGTTTTTTTTGTCCACAGGAATTTACATGATTTTCCCCAAAATTGACTGAGTCGGCCATTTTGACACACTTCCGGTCACGTGATTGGCATGACCTCCGCAATTTAGCATGAGGACCGTGTCCGAATGTCGTCACTCAAATTTGGTTCGATTCTGACTCGTGGGTCCTGGAGAAGAACGTTTTTTTGTCCACAGGAATTTACACGATTTTCCCCAAAATTGACTGAGTCGGCCATTTTGATACACTTCCGGTCACGTGATTGGCATGACCTCCGCAATTTAGCATGAGGACTGTGTCCGAATGTCGTAACTCAAATTTGGTTCGATTTTGACTCGTGGGTCCTGGAGAAGAACAATTTTTTGTCCACAGGAATTTACATTATTTTCCCCAAAATTGACTGAGTCGGCCATTTTGATACACTTCCGGTCACGTGATTGGCATGACCTCCGCAATTTAGCATGAGGATCGTGTCCGAATGTCGTAACTCAAATTTGGTTCGATTCTGACTCGTGGGTCCTGGAGAAGAACGTTTTTTTTGTCCACAGGAATTTACACGATTTTCCCCAAAATTGACCGAGTCGGCCATTTTGACACACTTCCGGTCATGACCTCCGATATTTAACATCAGGATCCTGTTCTAATGTTGTCACCCAAATTTGGCAGCTTTCTGACTGGTGGGTCTGGCGAAGAATATTTTTGAAGAAATTTACTAAGTCGGCCATTTTGACCGACTTAAAGTCAGGTGACCGCAACGAGCTTTGCAATATTCCTGTTGGCCGTCACCAGGGAAACGTTGCTGCCAGAGTTCAGCCGGGTCGGCCCGGCGGTTTGGCCGGGGAAGTCGATAAAAGAGACGGACAGACAGACGGTGCACGATGACAATACCTTTATATCTGAAATGTAAATTCCACATCAGCCAAAAATTAAAAATAAATAATTTGATTTTGAAAAAAGGAAAAACATTTTAAAGAATCTTTATTGAATCAAAACGTTGGTCCATGTCAGAGTGGACGTGATGGAGAGTACACTGACATTGGGGACAAAAAACACCCTAACCCTTCAAGGAGGGGGTGGGGGGGGGAACGATGATTTTCTCCCAACTCCAAATCGAAGAAGACTTTCACACCTCATCATCAGTCGACGAGTTAGAAATCACATTTTCTAAACATAAACCATGACCCTCTTCCTTCGTCCAACCATCGCTGTCATCTGTTACATCTCCCGCCGACGAGTCACCATCTTCTTCTCCTTCTTTTTCTTCTCCTTCTCCTAAACCGACATGATGTTCTTTCTTCTTTTGTGAAAAGCCATTGTGAACCACCTGATCGCCAAGGTCCGACCGCTCACAGACCTTCTCAACATCACAACCCTCAACAAACTTTCGTCCCGTGGAACCGTCAAGTGTCGTTGCGGCAGGTTTCAAGAGTGCGGGTTTCTCTTTTCTCCATGTCGCTGCGGCAGGTTTCAAGAGGGCGGGTTTCTCTTTTCTCCATCTTGAGCCTTGGAGCGTTTCAATCGAGCGAGCCCACCGAGGTGTCTTTCGCTTGAGAGCGCAGCGGGTGTTCTCAAACCATTTTTTTACAACATGGTGAGGAAGACCTGTCCAAACCTCCAGGTCATTGCACTGTTTCTTGTTTGGCCACTGAGTACCGAGAAACGCTTCTTTCAACACGGTGAGCTGCTCGCAGGTCTTGCGACATCTGGTGGGGTCTTTTGAGGGTACGTTTACCTTTCTCTTTTGTGGAACACGTGGCCTTGAAGTCTCTGTCGGAGGTAATTCGGCTTTCAACCGACACTTGACTTTGGGATTCCGTTTGGGGACCCAATCGGCCTGAGATTGATGGTGTGGCTTCGAGTGAACTCGCAGTGAAGGAAGGTGCGATCTCAGGTACAGGTGAAGCCACGACACATTAGGTGGTGGCTTCACCTGCACCTGAGACGACGTCATGGGACGTGACTTTGTCTGTGTTTGTCGCACAAACCATGAACGCAGCTTTGTCCGCATCTGAGCGACTGAATGAGGTGACTTCGGCTGCACTCGAGAAGTGGACGGAGGAGGTGACTTTTTAACGAGGTGATTGAACCTTTGGCGGGGAGTTTCAGGGAAGCCTGGGGACTTGTACATCCTCCCGGAAGGCTCTGGCATGTCCTCAATACTATCTGGACTTGTACTGGCAGCGTTGATTGAAGCAAACGTCGACATCTCATCCACATCTTCGGTTCCATGTTCTTTCAATTTCTTGGACACCATGGAGAATCGGGTCAAGTGAGTAAGACAAGAGTTCTGTGGGTGTGAAACAAGAAGAACCAATCAAGGACAGAGGAAATGACTGAAAGACAGGAAATTGCACAAGAGAGACAACAACCGCATTTGCATAGACATTGTCCAAGAAATAATAAATAATAAACATGATTGACATGTCGAAATAACAGGTGATTCACACCCCCCCCCCGCCAAATCCCCATCCCTTCCATCCACAATCAATTACAGGTGCTATCCGTGATACAAGCCAATTACAGTGGTCACGTGATTATAAAAGCAAAGCAAGAAAAGGTTCAAAATGAGGTTACTAAGTTAACTTGATGAAGACAGCAACCATTGTTTGGGGAACAACCACGAATCGCAACCACTAACTAGAACGGGACTCAGAAGAGCGGATCCCTCGGTCAGGCTGAATGGTTCACGTTTTGTCCGCCACTGATAGACTGGATCTCGATGAGAACCTGAACCTCCATCTCATTAATTTGTCCTTGTCACACATCCAACCTGTCCACCAAGTTTTGTCCGAATCCATTCACAACTTTTTGAGATATCGTGCTCACACACAAACAGGCAGGGGTGCAAACATGACCCATATACGGAGAACACCTTTGGTGGTGGAGGCAACAATAACATACAGAGGAAGGAATGGGGAGGGGAGGGGGCGAAGTGCAGAGAGGAGAGTGGGTAGAGAAAAGGGTGAGGATGGAAACAGACGATGGCAGGACGTTTTCTATTCAGGTATCTTCACTCCGTGGTGGCATCCCGACCCTGAACTCGAACCCTGGTACCCCGAACTCAAACTCTGACCCTGGTACCCTGACCCCAAACTCTGACCCTGGTACACTTAGCTCTGACCATGGTACCCCGAACCCTGGTACCTCGACCCCAAACTCTGACCCTGGTATGGCGAACTCTGACCATGGCACCCCGACCCCGAACTCGAACCCTGTTACCCCGACCCCAAACTCTGATCCTTGTACACCCAACTCTGACTATGGCACCCCAACCCCAAACTCGAACCCTGGTACCCCAACCCCAAACCCTGACCCTGGAACCCCAACCCCAAACTCTGACCCTAGTACTCCGACTCCAAACTCTGATCCTGGTACACCTAACTCTGACTATGGCACCCCAACCCAAATTCTGACCCTGGACCCCCAACCCAAACTCTGACCCTGGTACACCAAACTCTGACCATGGCACACCAAACTCTGATCATCGTACACCGACCCAAACTCTGACCCTGGTACCCCGACCCAAACTCTGACCCTGGTGCCCCGACCCAAACTCTGACCATGGTACTCCGACCCAGAACCCAACCCCGAACTCGAACGGCTAACGCTGGTAACCCCGCTATTAATCGAACAGTCTGTCGATTCTCCACCGACACCCTCTGGTCTCTCAAAGCACCCACACACAACAACCAAAGGTCTCGAGTAGCTCAGGAGGCTCCCGGTTCAGGGACGTGACCCGAAGCACCAGGACCCCCACACTCGCTCCGAGACTCACCCAGCCCCCTCGTTCTCGAATCCAGGGTCCGTGTCGCTCCACCGTGACCCGGCTCATCTCGAAGGACAACATCTCGGTCCAGACGGCGACCGTTCCGAACCGGTGGACCATTTCAACGGCGGCCGCGGTCAAGAGGACGATGTTTTTGATGAGGTTTCCCCAGTTCACCTCGTCGTCGTCGAACACCTCTTCCGCGAGGAGGATCACCGTTGATGACACCGAGCTCGCGTCACTCGACGCGGCCTTCAGGTGCAAGCTTCGCGCCATTTTCTCGTACGTCTCGCGATGTTTGTAAAACATCTTGTCACCGAGCCAGATGAGGATTTCCGCCACTTGGTTGAGGGACTGCGGCACGTCCGGTGCCAGACGGTGCGTCACGTAGGCCTTGATCACCGACCTGGTCTCTCGCATGAGCGGATCGTCGTCCATCGCCAAACACTCAAAACAACGATAAACGGAAGCACAGGCCGAGGAGCCTCGGTGGGCGGGGCGAATGAACAGAGTGGGGTTCTTCTTCCTCTTTTGTGGTGTAGTTGTTGTTTTATGGTCTGTACGTCCTTCGAAGCAGGAGGAGGCCGTGCGCCGAGGAACCTCGGTGGGCGGGGCTAATAAACAGAGTGGGGGTTCTTCTTCCTCTTTGGTGGTGTAGTTGTTGTTTTATGGTCTGTACATCCTTCGAAGCAGGAGGAGGCCGTGCGCCGAGGAACCTCGGTGGGCGGGGCAAATGAACAGAGTGGGGTTCTTCTTCTTCTTACCTGGTGTAGTTGTTTTATGTCTGTAGGTCCTTCAAAGCAGGAGAGGCCGTTTGGCCCGTCAAGCCCGTGCCTTGTGACTCGGACGGTCGTTTCCACGAATACACATTTACTCGTGCTGGTGAAGAAGATGAAGAAGAAGAACGATTTCTCTTCGATATAAGGCAAGTGTCGTGTTCGGTTCACTGATCGCCACACTCATCGTCGGGTCATATCCAGGACTCTGATCCTGGTACACTTAACCAATCGACAAATCTATTCCTAACAAATCGAGAAATTGGGTGTGGGGGGGGGGGGTTCCAAATTCTTTGATTTGCATGTTTTGTGCAAAAAGATGTAAAAGTTAATTAATTTAATATTTAAATGCATAACTAAAAATAAAATAGCTTGAATTCAATAAACTTCAACTTTCAATCTGAAATATCATGACTCGTGAGACCTACCTGAGTGATGGTAGTGCCGATATGACATACTAGCAACTATGTTAAATATAACAACTTGACTACAACTACCTTTACTCAGTGTTTAGAAGAGCTCTGGTCAAGCTATACATTTTTTTTTTTAATATGGAATAGGCAAAGCCGAGAAGTGAACATAGAGTTCTTCTTACATTCGCTTCTTAAATATATCAAATTAAAGTCTTTTTGCAATGAAAAAATAAATATTACCTTAACATTCCCTTCACAACAACAACTACACTGCCGAGAACAGGATCTCATCTGCAAAAATAAATATTACCTCAACATTACCTCAAAAAATAAATATTACCTCAACAACAACAACTACACCGCCTAGAACAGGATCTCATCTGAAAATAAAAATTTCTCAACATTACCTTCACAACGACAACTACACCACCTAGAACAGGATCTCATCAAAAATATATATATATTACCTCAACATTACCTTCACAACGACAACGACACTGCCTAGAACAGGATCTCATCAAAAAAATATATATTACCTCAACATTACCTTCACAACGACAACGACACCACCAAGAACAGGATCTCATCTAAAAAAATAATATTACCTCAACATTACATCAACAACAGCAACTACACCGCCAAGAACAGGATCTCATCTGAAAAAAAAATCCTCAACATTACCTTCACAACGACAACTACACCGCCTAGAAGAGGATCTCATCTAAAAAAATTAATATTACCTCAACATTATACCTCAACATTACCTTCACAACGACAACTACACCGCCTAGAAGAGGATCTCATCTAAAAAATTAATATTACCTCAACATTACCTTCACAACAACAACTACACTGCCTAGAACAGGATCTCATCTAAAAAAATTAAAATCCCTCAACATTACCTTCACAACGACAACGACACCACCAAGAACAGGATCTCATCTAAAAAAATAATATTACCTCAACATTACCTCAACAACAGCAACTACACCGCCAAGAACAGGATCTCATCTGAAAAAAAAATCCTCAACATTACCTTCACAACGACAACTACACCGCCTAGACGAGGATCTCATCTAAAAAAATTAATATTACCTCAACATTATACCTCAACATTACCTTCACAACGACAACTACACCGCCTAGAAGAGGATCTCATCTAAAAAAATTAATATTACCTCAACATTATACCTCAACATTACCTTCACAACAACAACTACACCGCCTAGAACAGGATCTCATCTAAAAAAATTAAAATCCCTCAACATTACCTTCACAACGACAACGACACCGCCTGGAACAGGATCTCATCTAAAAAAATTATATTACCTCAACATTATACCTCAACATTACCTCAACAACAGCAACTACATCGCCAAGAACAGGATCTCATCTGAAAAAAAAAAATCCTCAACATTACCTTCACAACGACAACTACACCGCCTAAAAGAGGATCTCATCTAAAAAAATTAATATTACCTCAACATTATACCTCAACATTACCTTCACAACGACAACTACACCGCCTAGAACATTATCTCATCTAAAAAAATTAATATTACCTCAACATTATACCTCAACATTACCTTCACAACGACAACTACACCGCCTAGAACAGGATCTCATCTAAAAAAATTAAAATCCCTCAACATTACCTTCACAACGACAACGACACCACCTAGAACAGGATCTCATCTAAAAAAATAATATTACCTCAACATTATACCTCAACATTACCTCAACAACAGCAACTACACTGCCAAGAACATGATCTCATCTGAAAAAAAAAAAATCCTCAACATTACCTTCACAACGCCAACTACACCGCCTAGAAGAGGATCTCATCTAAAAAAATAATATTACCTCAACATTATACCTCAACATTACCTCAACAACAGCAACTACACTGCCAAGAACAGGATCTCATCTGAAAAAAAAATCCTCAACATTACCTTCACAACGACAACTACACCGTCTAGAAGAGGATCTCATCTAAAAAAATTAATATTACCTCAACATTATACCTCAACATTACCTTCACAACGACAACTACACCGCCTAGAAGAGGATCTCATCTAAAAAAATTAATATTACCTCAACATTAAACCTCAACATTACCTTCACAACGACAACTACACCGCCTAGAAGAGGATCTCATCTAAAAAAATTAATATTACCTCAACATTATACCTCAACATTACCTTCACAACGACAACTACACCGCCTAGAAGAGGATCTCATCTAAAAAAATTAATATTACCTCAACATTATACCTCAACATTACCTTCACAACGACAACTACACCGCCTCGAACAGGATCTCATCTAAAAAAATTAATACGAGAAGCGAACGTAGTATTCTTCTTACATTCGCTTCTGACTTTACCTATAACTAGTTCACAACTGTATACGCAATTTCCGGTTACTTCGGCCTGGATTCGGGATCAGCGATCAAATAACGTAAATCACGATTTAAAATTTTTTTTGATGATGCGGGAGATATCTTTATTAAAATCAGTGGAGGAAATATACACCATGTCTGATATTATTTGGGTCTTTCATGTCTCCGACGATGCCTTTATCTCCCGGCATGCATCATTCCCCATGACAAAAACCAGAAACAAAAAAAAAAACTAGAAGCAAAAAAAAAACGGAAGCAAAAGGGTCATAGAAAATGACACGGATTCCAAATTGCAAGGGAATTGTGTTGTTGTTGTTTCCTATTCTCTCATGTGCACGCGTTAAGTAATATTCACAAGATAGAAATAAAACCCAATCGTGTTTATACACCGCACAGCGTTTAAAAACAACCGGAAGCAAAAGGGTCATAGCCAACGACACGGATTCCAAATTGCCAGGGGTATTGTGTTGTTGTTGTTGTTGTTGTTTCCTATTCTCTCATGTGCACGCGTTAAGTAGGAAGCTCACTGCGTTCGCAATGAACACTGTTTCTATCATCAATTCATTATCATCGAGTTCTCTTTAGATACCGTGTCTTGCATTAATCTAATGACAGTTTCTCAGTCCCTGTACTTATACGTTCAACAATTTCTCTGATGATCACAGAAGACAACAGATATTGCAAAATAAATGTTCACAGCACCGTCTGTTCTTTTTTGCAAAAGCACTTGTGACCAACAATCTGTTATAAATTTAATCACATGTGTTGGCATCTCCAAGTACATTTGCAAGTTTCATCCTCCTTGGATTCCTCTGTGCATGTGGAGCAGTGTCAGGCCAGTCAGTCTTTCATTCCCCATGGTTGACCGACATGGGGTTTTAATTCTCTTAAGCCCACTGAATGACCTTTCAACTGAACAGGATGTCACTGGCAGGGCACAGTGGATGGTGGGCAGGGTCCTAAAGTTCGGGAACATGGAACTTGAGGTCTTGGAACCAGCGGAGAACTTGGAAAATAGGCGCGGTTTGCACGTTAGGTTCTTCTGGGTCTGGCGCGGTCTGCGCGTTGTTCTCCTGTCGTTCTCCGCTGGTTCTCCTGTTGTTCTGGTCACGCACGAGATCTGGAAAGTGCCTGCGCACGGAGGGTCGTCTTCCGCCAGCCTTCGCCCTGCCGACTTCACTCGCTTGGATCGTCCTGATCGTGCTGGGGGTCCATTTCGGCCCTGAGGACCTGGTCCTTGAAGACCGCACGAGGCGGGGCAGGTCCAAGATAGGTCTCAATAAAGACCAGCTGGTCCGATCGTTTTTGGGTGTGTGTGTGTGTGTGTGTGTTCGTGGCGTCCATCTAATAAGTAGTAAACTGTCAAGTGCTTTGTGCTGTATATACTTGCATTTCTTATATTCGGTATAGCTCTGACGTATGTGCTCCCCTCATTCCCCCATTGCATTATAAATAAACCCCCATTTTGTTCAATGTTTTCAGCTCGTTCGTGTCCATTCTTGCATTGACTGAGCGGGTCGCGTGTGGGGAAAATTAGCAAGGCCGTTGTGCCAACGTAGGGGGACATCTGGACCTGATACAGTTGAGATCAGTTGGAAGGATAGGAGAGGATTAACCAGGGAAAGATAAACAAGGACATATTATGCTCACGTCAGAGAAAGAACAGACGGGCAAGGTGGGCTGAAAACTTGAAGGTAATACGTAACAGAGGGATGGTGGGAAAACAGATTGATATTGCAAGAATGGCAAAGAACAAGCTTATACTGAGATGTTTTGAACCTCAAGTTTGCAACGTCGCTGTTTTTTTTTTTTTGCCCCCAACTCGAATGATCATGTCTGATCACGGTTGAAAAAATTCCCAACAGCTACACAAGTCTCAAATAATAAATGAAAGATGGAAACTATCTCCCATTCCGTTTATAATTCAGTTGCTGAATGCTCATCTTTAGATTCGTCTTTATTTATTTATTACTTTTATATATTATTATCTTATCTGGAATTGGAATTCCAGATAAGGTGTTGTCATCACGCACCGTCCGCCCGTCCATCTCCTATTTCGACTTCTCCGGCCAAACAGATGAGACGATCCGGCTGAAATTTGGCAGCAACGTTCCGCTTCTGACTGGTAACGGGGATCGCAAAGCTCTTTCCGGTCACGTGACTTTAAGTAGGTCAAAATGGCCGACTTAGTTAATTTTTGGGAAAATCACATGCTGTATCATACAGACCCACCAGTCAGAATGCGACCAAATTTGGGTTACAACATTAGGTCCAGGCCCAGATAAGCTACAGGTCGAGTGGTCCTACTTTTTTTTTATTCTTATAGGAGTCTGTCTCCTGTTTGATTATCTCCATCACCAAAGGTGGACAGAGGTTATGTTTTCACCCCTGTCTGTCTGTTTATCTGTGAGCAGGATATCTCAAAACGTTGTGGACGGATTCGGACAAAATTTAGTGGACAGGTTGGGTGTGTGACAAGGACCAATCATTTAGATATTAGTGAACATCCGGATCTGGATACAAGAATTTCTTAAATTTCTCAGTGATTCTTCGTCATTGAGAGATATGGCTAAAAATGATAAATAGCACGATATCTCAAGAGGTTGTGGACGGATTCGGTCGAAGCTTGGTGGACAGGTCGGGTATGTGATGAGGAAGAGTTGCTTCGATTTTGGTGCAGACCCGGATACAATAATTTAAATAATTTTTTTTAAGTAATTCTTCACCATTGAGAGATGGGTCAAATATGTGATATCACATAATATTTCAAAAAGGTTTGGACGAGTTATGATAAAACTTGGTGGATGAGTTTCGTCGGTGATAAGAACAAGCCAATTCGATTTTGGTTAAGGTCCGGATTCAGATCTGGTGTATCAGTGGGATACAAAGCATAACCTGTTCAGCCTGGCGGAGGTATGCGTTCTACCGAATGCCTTTCTCGTTTCATTTTGGTTTTTTCTCGATGGAACTGGACATTTTTAGTCCCAAGACGACTTGTTCTGTAAAATTTGTAATCAAACCGAAATTTCATTTTTTATCTTTATTCTATCAAAGAAGCTGAAGTATGGGAAGCCATAATACTTTATGCGAGTGTAAATGCACGAAGCACGGATGATGGAAATTCGGAACTGCACGTGTGCACTGTGAGACATCGGCAATGGTCTTACACAAAAATTAATTAGTGAAATATGATGACAAGACAAAGAACCAGAAGTATGGATAGTTGGACTGATGATTGAACTGACAAATAAAGGAGACATTAAATGTGGTAAATGGAGAGGTGTAACGAACTCTTCTGTGGACGTATTCCAAGCAAGGTGCTCTGCAGGATAACGTGAAATATATAAAAAGCTTTGGATGGAGTATTGAGAAAAGAGTGGGAATGATTTTGAAGGAATAGAGGGTGTAGAGATCAACCTTTCATTCCAACAAAAGTGATGGAACAATGTCATGAATGCAATTCAAGTCCCGTGATGGCTTTCATCAACTTTGACTAAGAAGTGACTCCAAATAGAGACGCAATGTGGAATGTATTAGATGGGACTGAAATACCCAGAAAGTTCATCAGAATGATAAAGAGCATGTACTGTGGATACCAAATGAGTGTGCTCTGTAATGGAAAGAAGTGATGAGAATTTGAGGCCTCCTCAACTGTTCCTACTTGTATTGGACTGGGTCATGAGGACTACATGACATGCCAGATATGGAATAGATTGGGCTCAAGATGACCATCCAGAGGAGCTCAACTTTGCAGTTGACATGTTCGCCAGCAGACACAAAGCAAAGTATGCAAGAGGAAGCAAATAGGCCGCAGTAGTATGTCCTGAAAGTAGGACTGAAAATCAGCAACAAAACAGAGTGTGAGACGACCTGCATCAGACAGCAATGCAGTCATGTGTAAAAATGACATGGCTACATCCAAGATGTTCACAAGTTTGCAAAAATCACAAATCACTAAAACTTTCACATCACAGACATGTCGGTAGTTTCTCTGTCTTCTACTTCCCCCCTTTCTGGTCTTGCACCCTCTCTGCTCCTTCTGTGCTTTGTCCCCCACAGGTTTCTGCAGGGTGCACGTGATCCACCATCAACCCCCTCATGATGAAACTATCTAAATCCAGGATCACTGTTCACCTCCACTCGTTTTCTTCACTTTTTTTCCCAACCTGTGGCACAAACTTCCACATTCTCAACAATCTCGTTCTTCCCTCCAGATCTTCCAGAGAGCTGTTCACCTCCATCTCAGATCACCCTCCACCCCCATCCAAAACCATCATCTTTCCTACTCCCAATAAGGCCAACCACCCTCCCCACCCAAGCCCATCTGTTTCTAAATTTCCAGTCATTCCTTCCTGAGAGTTTCCTTCCGTATCCATCTTGTCCACCCCATGCATCATTTGCCCCACATCCCTCATTTGTCCAAGTCTCCCTCTATTTTGTCCCTCATCCCTGCTGTTGGAGTGTTTCCCCTCTCTTTCTGCTGTTCCCTTTGTTCCGTTACATCCTTATCCATTCTATATTCAAGCTCTTCCACAAGCTTTGACTGTATACAAAAAAATACAACACAAGAAATTTCAAATTTTTGATGGTAATGTAAAATATGTTCCACTATTTAGTTGAGAAGAACAGAAAGTCACCAAAATCATTGCACAGATCCTAGAATTTTTTCTTTATAGCTGTCCCAAAAAGATTTTGTGAATCTTCTGGCTGGATGGAGTGAGCAAACAGCAGGTAGAAAGGACTGGAAAGAAAAACATCATGGAGGAAATATTAAAACGAGGAGCTGGAGATTGCTTGAGCATGGACTTGTTTATGGAAAACAACAACATCGCAAAACTGGAGTTCATCGAACACATAACCCCGTGCTGTCTTGAGAAACAAGGACATGGGCGGGATCTACGAGCAGCGAATTTGATTGGTTGTGACTCAGGCATGGGTCAAGCGGGCTGCCATAGGTCCCACTGCCTGGCCATGTTAGGTCCATACTATACCATGCCGTTCCTTCCCATGCCATGCAATGCCCTTGATATGTCCATCCCGTGCCATGCCATGCCGTGCTCAGGTTATGCCCGTACCGTACCGTGCCATTTCCATTGCCATACCATGTCCATACCATGTCGTGCCATTCCTATGTTGTGTCCGCGCATATCCATACCATGCCTGGGTTGTGCCCGTGTGTGACTGTGTCATGCACATGCCATGCCTGAACCGGAGTTCTGCGTGCATCACTTGTGGTTTCTCTTTTCGATAACTGCAACTTTGGACTGTGGTACATGCAGGTTTCCAGTTAAACATCGATCAATCTCAGAACATTTGGGTTTGCCTCAAGGGGACTCCTGGGATAGGTGAGATGCTCATTTGCATTTTGTCTCATCCTTCTCATGGATAAGATACAAGCCCCAAACCGAAAGGTGGTGATTTGTCTGAGATGTGGTGACATCGTGTGGTCCACAAAGTAATCAGTTCAACACTTTGTGCTAAATATTAAATAACTAAGCACAAACACTTCCTTGCATCTTGGCTTAACTTACCTACCATGCGGGGTCAGCTGACTACCCGAGTGAGGGCTATTAAAAGGTAGTTTTAATCTCCACTCTGGACTTTACATGTTGTTCACATTGTTGCTTTGCATTAGAAACTTCCATTGGCAACTTTTGTGTTTCTTTTATCCTCATGTTCTCTGAAAGCATTCTCAATTTTCTTATTTTTGGGTGTACCCATTAAAATTGTAGGTTCCACTCGCTATCGCTCTCCTTTAGGATCTTGAGATGTGCCATTAGGTAATGGCAATACGACTGCAGACGAAACACCTTTCAGTGTAGGTCACGTGTTGCTCCATTGGTGGATCAGGAGATCGTCTGTCAGCCACCAAGGCTGGTGCCAAGTTTGTAAGTGCGTGTGTTCTTGTTCCATGATATATTGTACGGTTTTATGATATCTTGAGTTTTACCCCTCTGTTCTTGTTTTATGAAATCTGGCAATGATTGACCCACTTGAAGACGAGAAACTGCAACAACAAAAATTCGAGTAAGCCAGAAAAATTATCAAAAAATAATAATAATAATAATAATAAATTAGACAATCTCACCCCTCACTCTCAAAGCAACTTTTACGCACTTCCCCTCCAAGCTTCCCACTCACCTTTCTCAAACTTCCCCCCCCTACCATCTACAAAGATCCCTCCTTCCCTCCGCCCCTTCTCTTATTAATCCCCAATGTGCCTCATCCCATCACCACCGAGCCTTTTATCCTCCTCATCCAGTCCTCTCCCTTAGGTATTCTGTAAAACCCACACACACTGTCAACATCTCTCCCTCCCTCCCCTCCCCCTCCTCCCTCATCCTCCTCCCTTTCCCTGCACCCAAAGCCTCCTCCCCTCCCTCTTCCTTAACAGTGTAGAACTCAAATAGGTAGGGAGGGTGCGGCCGGAGGCCAATGAGGGACGGACAGCGAGATGATTCCCGCCAAGACCCCTCCCCGTGTGGGAGGAGATATATCTGAGAGACTCGGGTGGTGGTTGTCGTTGTCGTTGTCGTTAACGTCGACCTGTGGTCCGGATCCTGCCGACGACGAAGGAGAGGAGACTTTGTTCACGGTGCCTGAGTCAGACAGTTTGTTCACGGTGGTTCGGTCCAGTCTGGTTCGTTCATCACGGTGGCTGTTAGGACGAGGAGAGGAGTTCTGTGGACCCCGACCATTCACCACCCGAGCTCCACCACAAACCACGAGACCCCACGTGTGTCTGGGACCAGGCCGACGACCATTGGCAGGTGCCGCAGCACAGAGTACCCCCTTTCTCAGACGGCCAGGTACCCATCCAGACTCTGCCCCCCAGCTCGTCTCTCTCATCGGCTGGAAGGTCCAATAAAGAACTCTGGGTTTATTTTCTTTGTGTGTGTGTGTGTGTGTGTGTGTGTGTGTGTGTGTGTGTGTGTGTGTGTGTGTGTGTGTGTGTGTGTGTGTGTGTGTGTGTGTGTGTGTGCGTGTGGGCCCGTCCATCAGTAGAATTGAGTGAGTGCTTTGAATCACTGTAAATTCCTGCTTCATGTCTTGCCTCCTTCTCTTTTATTGTAAATAATTTGTCGACGTGGGGTCTGGGGTATATTGAAATTAGGCAATTAACCCGACCCCATGCCGTCGAAATATTGGCGACCACGTTCCGCTAAGGCTCAGGGACCCGTGACCTTTCGGAGTTATCCGAGAGTCACGACATACATTCCGGAATGTTCGGTGGAGACGACCCTACTGCTCCCCCTGGAAGTCGTTTATCGCCGCCGAACCCCGGCCCACAACAATATGTCAGTGCAGCTTATCTAGGGGAGGGGGTTTAGGGTAGGGGGAAACCCCAATTTTCTTGGTGTAAATGTTGCGGTTTTGCGAAGCCGCCGCTCCCCCGAGGCTATGGCACACAACATATAGCGGTCCCGAGGCAGTTATTTCATTAGTATCCGTTCTAGTTAGCCCTTCCCTCACGTCGAGTAGGTTTATGGGACAAAATGCGTTGTGAGGGATTTCCGGTAAGTCTTATTCCCATTCTATATTCTTTCATCGATTTCATTTATTTTGCTGCACACACGATCTTCTCTTCATCCATGCATACCCACATCGAAACAAGAGACAGCTAAATATTCCGGAAAAACCATATCCAAACTTCGTGCCATTCCTGATCCGACCATCACTTCAGACCTTCACCGTACTCGAACCACAATGCTACAACATTCCAATAACCATCACAACGCCCATAAAAAAATCCCTTCATCAATTCAAATTCGCTTACCTCACCATAACCGCAACGCTTCAACCACCTGACCATAACCACAACAACGCTTCAACCACCTCACCATCACCGCGAGAACATTCAACCATCTCACAACCACTACAACACTTCAACCATCTTACCATAACCGTGACAACATTCAACCATCTCAACATAGCCGCTACAACATTCAACCATCTCACCATCACCGCTACAACATTCAACCACCTCACAATAACCGCAACAATATTTAACCATCTCACAATAACCGCAACAACATTCAAAAATCTCATCATAACCGCTACGACAATCAACCATCACACCACACCCGCTACAACATTCAACCAACTCACCACAACCACTACAACACTTCATCCATCTCACCATAGCCGCAACAACATTCAACCATCTCACCATCACCGCTACAACATTCAACCACCTCACAATAACCGCAACAACATTCAACCATCTCACAATAACCGCAACAACATTCAAAAATCTCACCATAACCGCTACAACAATCAACCATCTCACCACAACCGCTACAACATTCAACCATCTCACCATCACCGCTACAACATTCAACCACCTCACCATAATCGTGACAACAATCAACCATCTCAACATAACCGCTACAACATTCAACCATTTCACCATAACCGCTACAACATTCAACCACCTCACCATAACCACTACAACATTCAACTATCTCACCATAACCACTACAACACTTCAACCACCTCAACATAACCACTACAACAATCAACCATCTCACCACAACCGCTACAACACTTCAACCATCTCACCATAACCTCTACAACATTCAACCACCTCACCACAACCGCTACAACATTCAACCACCTCACCATAACCGCTACAACATTCAACCACCTCACCATAATCGTGACAACAATCAACCATCTCAACATAACCGCTACAACATTCAACCATTTCACCATAACCGCTACAACATTCAACCACCTCACCATAACCACTACAACATTCAACCACCTCACCATAACCACTACAACACTTCAACCACCTCAACATAACCACTACAACATTCAACCATCTCACCATAACCACTACAACACTTCAAACACCTCACCATAACCGCTACAACATTCAACCATCTCACCACAACCGCTACAACATTCAACCATCTCACCATCACCGCTACAACATTCAACCACCTCACAATAACCGCAACAACATTCAACCATCTCACCATAACCACTACAACACTTCAACCATCTCACCATAACCGCTACAACATTCAACCACCTCACAATAACCGCAACAACGTTTCAACCACCTCACCATCACCGCGAGAACATTCAACCATCTCACCATAACCGCAACGCTTCAACCACCTGACCATAACCGCAACAACGTTTCAACCACCTCAACATCACCACGAGAACATTCAACCATCTCACCATAACCACTACAACACTTCAACCATCTCACCATAACCGCAACAACATTCAACCATCTCACCCTAACCGCTACAACAATCAACCGTCTCACCATAACCCAACGCTTCAACCACCTGACCATAACCGCAACAACGTTTCAACCACCTCACCATCACCGCGAGAACATTCAACCATCTCACCATAACCACGACAACACTTCAACCATATCACCATAACCACTACAACATTCAACCATCTCACAATAACCGCAACAACATTCAACTATCTCACCATAACCGCTACAACAATCAACCATCTCACCATAACCGCAACGCTTCAACCACCTGACCATAACCGCAACAACGTTTCAACCACCTCAACATCACCGCGAGAACATTCAACCATCTCACCATAACCACTACAACATTCAACCATCTCACCATAACCACTACAACATTCAACCACCTCACAATAACCGCAACAACATTAAACTATCTCACCATAACCGCTACAACAATCAACCATCTCACCATAACCGCTACAACATTCAACCACCTGCCCATACGTGCAACCCCCCCCCCAAAAAAAAACTTTCAAACAACCGCACAGGCCGTTCCTTCGCTCTCGTAAACGATGACGAGATTGGGGCTCTAATGTGTTTGTCTATAAATGCGCATAAAAAATCGAGAAATTAATAGAATAAATTAAGTCATCACTATCCGGAAGTGGTGCGTGCCTGTACGGAATGTTCACATCATTCCATGAATTATCCCTTGCATTGAAGTAACAACTGCTGTCATACTTACGCACACAGAGTTAATTAAAATCCACATTAAAATCAAGTTTACCTCCCTGTCTTTGCTTGCCATGACATTCACTGCCATTGACCATTGCCACTCCTACGCCACGGTAACTAAGGCACCGATCCCCATCGTAACCGGCATGACACGTGACGTCATCGTCGGCCGGCGGCGCACCGGCCAACGCAGCCACGCCGACACAGCAACGTGTCCTGTGATTGGTAACTAAATGGCGCATCGCCCACGCCTACGCAGTAATGTGTCCTGTGATTGGTTGGTAAATAAATAGCCATAACTTGGGAAGCATTTGTCCGATTAATATCAAACCTTGACAAGGCACATACTCAGGTCCCCAGCAATATACCTGGCAAGTTTCAATTAGATCGGACCAGTAGTTGTCGAGAAACAGCAGTCACACACACACACACACACACACACACACACACACACACACACACACACACACACACACACACACACACACACACACACACACACACACACACACACACACACACACACACACACACACACTGCTGGAATTGTAGATAAATGTTTTACTTCCAGTAAGGGTGCCCCACAAAACGCCAGCATGAGCTATTAAAACACTTGGGGAGGAGTGATATTATGAATATTAATATTGTTTTGTGATAACATTAATATTATGCTGTTATCATTTGTATTGTTACTACTTTTGTGATGAGAAGTAGCCTGGGAAAAACGCCATGATTAGCTATCTTTACACGGATATAAACCTGAACACGGATTTTGCCCAAGGCGGAAAATCCTTATGGAGAGGGAGGCAAATGAAGTCGACACAACCTCCATCGTGTGATCCTTAGTCCTAATGTCAAGTTTGGTTGAGATTGGATAAATAACCACCGAATGTATCGTGGTCGAAATAATAGCCAGACACCAAATTGCATGTTTTTGGATGATGATGATGATGATGATGATGATGATGATGATGATGATGATGATGATGATGATGATGGACAGAATGTCCAAGTAGAGTCGATTTCAGCCCAGTTTGGAGACAGTTGGAAACTCGCATTTCTCCAGGTGAGCCGACAGGTTGCAGCAGCAAACGATTGTTTTACACCGATAATGAAGATAGGTGGGGAGCAGTGGGGGTATGGTGAAGGTGGAGGAAGATAAATGTTTCAAATACCGTATATGGTTACCTGAGAGCTCTGATTGTAACATGCGCATCCCCAAAAGTTATTTCCAGGTGACCTCTCATTACTTGGATGAGATCAGAGTGCACGTGAGGATGGAAAGCAAGTTGGCTACGGGTTCGATCGTGGGTATTGTGGACATGTCCTCCATTCAATAGTCATGTCATGAACACGTGATGATTTAAATAATTCATTTAATCCAAGCCTATGCACGTTGGGATCCTTCTCACTTTAGTGGTTGTTTGTTAACACATCCCCCCTCTTGTTTGGGTTGTTGTATTTTTCAAGCCACATACCATAGGTGGTGTGAACGCCGCTGAATCATGTGTATGCATTCAGGTCAAATGTGGTTAAAGGTATGTGTGGTTTGTGGTGCAGTCTGGTGTGTTGCAGGCTTCATGCAGAGTACTGTGCTTGCGAGGGGTAAGATTCTGGTGGAGAGAACCGTTGGTGCCTCTGCGATCCTTCGGTGCTCATATCACCGCGAGCCGGGCTCTGCCGGAAGGGTGGACGTTGAGTGGAACGAAAACATCCCCGGCAATCGCAATCCAAACAAACTGGTGAGTGATTTGTATTGACCAACCACACTCTCGCCGCACTCCACCACGTACTCATTCCTTCATTCGTTCGGCCCAGCCAATGGGTCATGCATGTTACAAACTTATACCTTTTACAAGTAAACTTACCTGCACGTCGACCACGAGCTGTATCAAGTGAGCATCACAAAGCATTGTCTCACCTGCGGATCTTATTGTCGAAGTCCATCATCGATTTTCTTTTGCCCACAAATCTCTTTGTTCCAATGATATAGTTCAGCAAAGGACTTCTGTGACTCTGAAGGACTGACTCAATCTGTGAACTCTCCAACCCAGATCCTGGACTTGGTGATGACAAACTTTCCTGCAAATATTTCCTGCTCTTCTTCTTCTGCAATTGGTTCATCTGAATACTGATCACGTGCTTGTGAAAGTCAACATCTTCCTGGCTATTCTTACAGAACTGCCTCAACGCCGGAGAGTCTGGCATTTTACTAAAGCAGATTGACAAGGACTGCAAGCAGCCATCTCTCTCCAGGACTGATCTCCCGCATTTATTGCCCCTGATGTTAAATCAGCCAGGGAATTATTCCACAGAAACCTGCTCTCTCTCATGCACAAATCCATCCCATCTCATCTTCAATTATCCTATCCTTCTTGCCCATGGTACACCGAATCTTGTGATGAGGTCGTTGCTTTGAAACTACTTGCCTTCTCTTCCTGGAAGGCAAATCCGTCCGAAGGCAATCTCAGTGTATCTCACAAAGTTTACTGTCCAGTTCCTCCACTCTCATTGCCATCATAAGGCCAACCTCAACGGAATGACTTTCGTCTCCTCTCCTCTAAAACCTGGTGGTGCCTTGTTAAGTCTGTGCTCTGGGCCCAGTCCTATTCCTGATCTTCCTCAACGGCATCTCTCTGACTGTAAGCTAAATGTCTCGATTCTGTGTTTGATTCCAAATCTTGTGTCCCCAACCCCTCACTCTCTGTTCCTCATCCTTCCCTGTCATATCCAGCAGCCTGGTCTCTGTGTCTTTTGCACGTCTCCTTCTATCTTATCCTTCAACTCTGCTGTTGGACTGGAGGGCATCAGCTCTCTCTCTCTCTTCTCTGCTGCTCTTACTCTCTCTCTGCCCTCTCTCTCTCTCTCTCTCTCTCTCTCTCTCTCTCTCTCTCTCTCTCTCTCTCTCTCTCTCTCTCTCTCTCTCTCTCTCTCTCTCTCTCTCTCTCTCTCTCTCTCTCTCTCTCTCTCTCTCTCTCTCTCTCTCTCTCTCTCTCTCTCACGCTCTCTCTCTCTGTTGGTCGCTGTTCCTTTTGTTCTGTTCCACCCGTGTCTTCCATGACCACGAGCCTTGATAATGGATCCAAAAAAAAAAAATTTGTCATGAGAACCTTTTGTGCCGATTAAACAAATTAGTGGTCTTAAAAAAATGACCATTAACCTCGATTTGGATAAGACTTTTTAAAGATTTTTTTAATACAACAATGACTATAATACGTACAATTCTGAAGACGACGATGGTTCACGAGCGGTATTTGACGATGAAGATTATTTCAGAAGTCAAGGATGAGACAATGTGATGATGTTTGATCAAGTTATAAAAATGATCAACATGAAGTGGTACGAGTGACAGGTTATTAGCTTCAAAATGTCGAAAACCCGGTTTCGTTCAACAACTTTCAAAATTTGACCTTTGTATAACCTTTAAAGGTCACAAAACAATGTTGTGGACATTAAAATAAGGAAACAGGATACGTGCTATAGCTTATTGGAGTTAGTTCGTCGAAGAAGGTCGAAAACCCGGTTCGATTCCCACAACTTTGAAAATTTGACCTTTGTGAACTTTAAAGGTCAAAGGTCAAGGATTATGACCTTTGGTGCAAAACTTCCTCTGGAACATTCCAGGAACAATAGAACGTCAAATAGGCTATATGGCATTTCGCACTCCTCGGATTATCCATACTTTGATGAAATCAGCGTAAAAACAAAGTTGAAGGGGGCGGCACGGGCAAGGTGTTCGAGAAAGAGCAAAATGGTTTCAAGACTTTGGGTGGGGAATGACCTCAAGATTATGCATAAAAAATATTGTCATTCTTGCTTTGAAAGTTTGGGCGGTCGTATGATTTTTATGTCAAAATTCGCAATTTTCTAAGTTCGTGACCTTGTGACCTTGACCTTGGGACGAAAATGAAAAATCGAGCTCTGTGGGGCTATGCAGGAGCCACTGGGCTAACCAAACACTGAAACCCCTGCCAGATTCGACAAACCCCTCGGAGAAGATGTATTTTTATGTCAAAATTCACAGCAATTCTCCTGCCTCCCACCCTTCTCTTCCCAGATTCCCAACTTCAATCCATATTTCTCTCTCCCGCTCCAACGCTACCATCTTTTACCCTCTTTGATTTTCCCACCTAAACCCATGTGAGGCAGAAAACAATAGTTAGGAAAGAGTAGAGACAGGTGGACCTGTGAGGAGCCCCAATACGAGAGCTTCTGCGCCTCCTAGTCGAGTTGCCTGTGGCTCCTGCCAACTGTCCCAACCATGTTCGGGACTGCCATACAGGAACCTGACCCATCTTCAACTAACACTGTGGCATCTCTCAGGAGATCTGCGGAAGAGGCAGGAAGGGGGGTTGAGGACTTGGGGTTTGGGGGAGTGAAGGGACGTGAATGGATGATCACAACAGTCATGTGCACATGATAGCAGCAGGTCTGTGTGTACATTTGGGGGAAGAATGATCACGTGTTGATGGAACTGAAATGACAATCATTGGTGAAACAGAGAAGTGCAATTGAGAAACTTTCGAAAAGTTATTGTTAAGATTTTCCAGAAAGTCTCAGTCGCTCAGTCTCAGAAAGTCTCAGAAAGGCCTTGGGGTCTAAAAACGTTCCGAAGAAACAGTGGATTTGAAGATGAGGGAAGCAAAGGTTTCCTCTCAGTGATGTGGTCTCAGGAAACAAATTAACAAAAACAACGACAAGGGTGGGATTCGAACCCACGTGTGCAAAGCACAATGAATTAGCAGTTCATCGCCTTAACCTCTCAGCCACCTTGTCCACACTTCTGTTTGTTGATCACAGATCAATGGAAGTGCAATGTTGTCACGTGGTCATTTCCAGGCAAGTTGATTCTTGACACAATCAGCGAATTATGATGAAGGTATTTCAGGTGACAATTGTGGGTGACGTCAGGTCACCTGTCAAAATCCAAGGAGTGAAGAGCGGACATACGTGATCACATACACTTGCTCCATTATATACAGATGAGGCAATTATTACCCCACACGTAATCGAAGCAAAATGTGGGGTTCAGCAATTCGTTCACTCTGTCTGTCTGTCTGTCTACGCACATCTGTTTATGATCGATGAAAAACTTCATTTCGATTGAATGTTTTATTTTGAACATGAATCGTTTCACTAACCTGTCGTTTAACAGAACTTTCGCGATGGATTTCACCCGATCACACACGCACAAAGTTGATTGAGATTTATTTTTTAACTCCGTCTGTCTGTCTGGCACTGAAACAGAATTCAAAATCATTCCAAACAGGAAACTCCTGTTTTTAAGGATGTTCTAAAGAACACACACAACAGGCACGAAGAGCTGATGCAACATGTTAAAAACGCACTTCATCAATGGCATTGAACTTCCGAACAACTTTTTTTTTCAACAACTTTTAATATCTTCATTTTATGACCCTCGCCGAAGGAGAGTGTGATTTTTATGACGTCATCGGTGCTTTCGTTATGACGTCATAACTGCATATGAAGAACGTTACATCTGAACAGTATAAAAATTTTGAGGGTCATCTTGGAATAAAATGGTCCACAAAAAATTGATGACGTCATTGGTCACGTGATTAGACAATCATATTGTTGTTGTTTTTTGAAACCTTCAAAAATCTTCTTCTCTGAAGTGGCTGAACAGATCGCGGTGAAACTATGCAAGTGTGACCGGCTCTCCATTGGGAACTAAAGGGTCACACATATGATGTCATCGGTCACATGATTTGACAGCCATATTGGATTTACCCTAAAACCCGTAAAAATCCTCTTCTCCACAACGGTTGGACAGATCGAGTGGTAACTTCACACAAATGTTCCACAATCAATGAGTTTACAACTTTGTTCAGGAATAATTGATAGGTCACATGGTTTGGCAGCCATATTGAATTGAAGAAAAAATATTAAATAATGTTTTCTCTGAAACTGCTTAATCAATCGATGTGAAACTTCACAATTATGATCTTGTGGTGAAAGTGAATACATGTTTTAACTTTCAACTTGATCGGACGTATGGTCTGACAGCCAGAATTATATAATTTTTTTGATCTGGGTTCTTTTTGATTTTTTTGATTTTTTTTTTTTTGGAATGAAGCTCACTTGGCTGTTCCTGGATGGGTTTGAGGGTCGAGGAGTAGCAGCTGAAATGTGAATCCTATTCAGGTTCCTCTTGATGACGTCATCTTTGCTTTTTGTGTGTTCGGGTTCCTTCTGACGACTTTGATGCAGGACTGTACCGATTTGGTCTTCCATTTGAATTGATTTGAATTGATTTTAATCCCATTCTGAATTAAACTGAATAATAATGTCATGGGTCAGGGTCAGGTGTCCGATCAAAGTGGGACATCTTGGTACCTGGTCATCACTGCCAGCAGTTATAAAGTGGAAGTTCGAGTTATGTCTCTTTTTAATGATGTAACACACCAGTACACAAACACCCCCACACACACACACACACACACACACACACACACACACACACACACACACACACACACACACACACACACACACACACACACACACACACACACACACACATACACACCACACATTTTACCTGAAATGGCGACACCACGTTTGCTAGCAGATGGACGTGAAGTGGGGTCTTCACACCTGATCGACGCGTCACGTGGTACACGATGAAGTTGCAATCAAACATAAATTAGAAAAGGTTGGATATTGATCATTCACTTAAGCTGTTATCAACAAAAAATTCAGTTGAAATTAAAGATTTAAATCATTCAAACAAAACCCTCATCACATCAAATCAAATTGTTTCATTATTTCCCCGTTAATTGATTCCTTTTAAAGATGACGTTTGAAAGGGTTCACATGGGTTCACCTGGCTCATCCCTGATAATTACCTGTCCATTTGTCAGTTCCCCATCAATCATGGACAATTAGTCTTTGGATTCAGTGATACATTTTTATTGTTTTTTTCATAATTTGATTGATGTGAAACGGAAATTAATATTAACTTTACATTAATTACCTACAGTCGGATTCACTCGAGACGCGTCTCCTCTTGAGGACAGTCGAGGGGATGTGAGCAGCTGGAGGTGTTGTTGTTGTTGTTTGAAATATTTGTGGAGGAATGTTTGAGTGTGTCGGGTGCAGGTGAAGGTTTGAGTGTGTCGGGTGCAGGTGAAGGTTTGAGTGTGTCGGGTGCAGGTGAAGGTTTGAGTGTGTCGAGTGAAGGTTTGAGTGTGTCGGGTGCAGGTGAAGGTTTGAGTGTGTGGCCATGATCTTCCTTTGGAAAGCCACATTTCTAAGCTTATGAGGGGGAGGTGGGAAGAAAACTGGATGTGTGTTGAGCGCGTGAGAAGGAGGTGCAAGTATGATGCAGAAGAGGAGGAGTGAAGGAGTGCGGATCAGTACGGCACACGTTGGGAAATGACACGAAGTTTGAGCGGGAAATGGCCCACGTATGCTGATGAGGCTTCTGTGGTGTAGGTTCCCGACTCTCCTTGGGTTGCTGGTTTGCGTGCGTGAAGAGGTCACGTGTGAGGTGAAAGTAAATAATAGGTGAAGGAGTATGGGATTGAAGACCGAACTAAAAGCCCTATATAACGCACCTTGTCCCAGAGACCCACTCGACGTCATGGAAGGATCAACCGGCCGAATCCGAACGAATCCCAACACTTCCTGTTCTTTTATAATTTAATCATAATTAAATAACTCTCTCGGGACCCGCTATATGTTGGGTGCCATTGCCTCGGGGGGGAAGTGCCGGTTCACAGAACCACAACAATGTTTTCATTCTTGGACCCTTTCCCACGGTTCTGTGATTTTTCCCGGTGTATCGGCTTCGATGTCCGTTGGGTTGTGGTGTTTGTATGGTGATGGTGTGTGGATGGTGGTGTGTAGGTCGTGAGTGTGGATTGCGATGTGTGGGTTCCACGCACTGTGGTGTATGGGTGGTTGTGTGTGAATGATGATGGTGTGTTGATGGGAGTTGTAGGGGTGTGTTGTGTTGTGTGGTTTGTGATATGTGGGTTTTGGTGGTGTGAGAGGTTGTGTATATATGGTGGTGGTGTGTTGGTGATAGACATGGGTGGGGATAATGTGTGGCTGGTGGTGTGTCATTAGTGGTTGTGTGTATGGTGGTGGTGTGTTGGTGATAGGCATGGGTGTGGATGTAGGTATGTGGTTGGTGGTGGTTGATAAATGTGGTTAAATATATTATTTAATACTGCGCCAAAGGCTCAAACACAAAGAGCGAGGGGACATGGGATATGAATGTAAAACACCACGAACAAACACACCATACAGGGAATATTTCCTTGTGGGTTGGGAACAGCGGTTACACCACTATGATCACCGGAGTGTGCGCGCATCCCGCAGCCCGAGTACATCTCGTGCATGGAGTCCGAGCCGGCGTGAACATCGGGAATTCTTGTTGTTGGGAGCTCCATTGTTGGGATCCAGCATGGTGGCCCCAGTGTGTGGCCCAGTGTCCCTCGGGGTTCTGTTTGTCGTTCCCTTGGGTTTTCTCTTCATCTTGGTTGACGTTCGGTATTTTAAACGGATCGAGTACGAACAACCATAGGTTGCCAACCATTGCGCAAGCATTCAGGACCTAATGGCCTTTTTTGTTGAAGTTCCTTCAAAGGGAACTCTTATCATTCGTACTCCTTCCCTCTCCCCTCCCGTCCTTTTCGTATACCTTATTTATTTCATTCCCATGTACTCTCTTTTCCTATTTATCTCCCCTTATAAACCCCAACCTACCCCCTCAGGTTATTTAACTTTCATTGGGTTTTTTTTTTAAGTTTTCGGGTTCATTTCCCATCACTGATGTCCCCACATTGTCAGTTCCCAATGACATCTGTCTGGCCCGCTGTCTGGACGAGCGAATTTGGACTCGGTTAAAGATGATTTTCTCGGTTAATGATGACTTTTCTCGGTTAAAGATAATTTTCTCGGTGAAAGATGATTTTCTCAGTTAAAGATGATTTTCTCGGTTTTAGATGATTTTCTCGGTTTTAGATGATTTTTTTCAGTTAAAGGTGATTTTCTCTGTGAAAGATGATTTTTCTCGGTTAAAGATGATTTTTCTCGGTTAAAGATGATTTTCTCGGTTAAAGATAATTTTCTCGGTTTAAGATGATTTTCTCGGTTATGGATGATTTTCTTGGTTAAAGATGATTTTTTCAGTTAAAGATGATTTTCTCTTTGAAAGATGATTTTTCTCGGTTAAAGATGATTTTTCTCGGTTAAAGATGATTTTCTCGGTTTTCGATGATTTTCTCGGTTTTCGATGATTTTCTCTGTTGAAGATGATTTTCTCGGTTAAAGATGGTTTTTCTCAGTTAAAGATGATTTTCTCGGTTAAAGATGATTTTTCTCGGTTCAAGATGATTTTCTCGGTTTTAGATGATTTTCTGGGTTAAAGATGATTTTCTCGGTTAAAGATGATTTTTTTTTTCGCTTAAAGTTGATTTTCTCGGTGAAAGATGATTTTGCTCGGTTAAAGATGATTTTGCTCGGTTGAAGATGATTTTTTTCGCTTAAAGATGATTTTCTCGATGAAAGTTGATTTTCTCGGTTAAAGATGATTTTGCTCGGTTAAAGATTATTTTCTCGGTTTTAGATGATTTTCTCGGTTTTCGATGATTTTTCTCGGTTGAAGATGATTTTCTTGGTCAAAGATGATTTTTCTCGGTTAAAGATGATTTTCTCGGTTAAAGATGATTTTCTCAGTTTTCGATGATTTTCTCAGTTATAGATGATTTTCTCGGTTAAAGATGATTTTCTCGGTGAAAGATGATTTTCTCGGTTAAAGATGATTTTCTCGGTTTTAGATGATTTTTCTCGGTGAAAGATAATTTTCTCGGTTATCGATGATTTTCTTGGTTAAAGATGATTTTATCAGTTTTAGATGATTTTTCTCGGTCAAAGATGATTTTCTTGGTTAAAGATGATTTTTCTCGGTCAAAGATATTTTTCTCGATTTAAGATGATTTTCTCGGTTAAAGATGATTTTTCTCGGTTAAAGATGATTTTTCTCCTTTAAAGATGATTTATCTCGGTTAAAGATGATTTTCTCGGTGAAAGATGATTTTCTGGGTTAAAGATGATTTTCTTGGTTAAAGATGATTTTTCTCGGTAAAGATGATTTTCTCGGTTGAAGATGATTTATCTCGGTTAAAGATGATTTTCTCGGTTAAAGATGATTTTTCTCGGTTTAAGATGTATTTCTCGGTTAAAGATGATTTTCACGGTTAAAGATGATTTTCTCGGTTTTTGGATGATTTTCTCGGTTTTGATTGATATTCTCGGTTAAAGATGATTTTCTCGGTTTTAGATGATTTTCTCGGTTTTACATGATTTTCTCGGTTAAAGATGATTTTTCTCGCTTAAAGATGATTTTCTCGGTTAAAGATGATTTTCTCGGTTAAAGATGATTTTGCTCGGTTAAAGATGATTTTCTCGGTTTAGGATGATTTTGCTCAGTTAAAGATGATTTTTCCTGGTTGAAGATGATTTTTCTCGGTTAAAGATGATATTTCGGTTAAAGATGATTTTCTTGGTTGAAGATGATTCTCTCAGTTAAAGATGATTTTCTCGGTTATAGATGATTTTTCTCGGTGAAAGATGATTTTCTCCGTTAAAGACGATTTTTCTTTGTTATAGATGATTTTTCTTGGTTAAAGATGATTTTTCTAGTTTAAAGATGATTTTTCTCGGTTGAAGATGATTTTTCTCGGTTGAAGATGATTTTTCTCGGTTAAAGATGATTTTTCTTGGTTGTAGAAGATTTTTCTCGGTTAACGATGATTTTCTCGGTTAAAGATAATTTTCTCGGTTAAAGATGATTTTTCTCGGTTAAAGATGATTTTCTCGGTTAAAGATAATTTTCTCGGTTTAAGATGATTTTCTCGGTTATGGATGATTTTCTTGGTTAAAGATGATTTTATCCGTTACAGATGATTTTTCACGGTTATGGATGATTTTCTTGGTTAAAGATGATTTTATCGGTTATGGATGATTTTTCTCGGTTAAAGATGATTTTCTTGGTCAAAGATTATTTTTCTCGGTTAAAGATGATTTTCTCGGTTGAAGATGATGTTCTCGGTTATGGATGATTTTCTCGGTTGAAGATGGTTTTCTCGGTGAAAGATGATTTTTCTCGGATAAAGATGATTTTCTCGGTTGAAGATGATTTTTCTCGGCTAAAGATGATTTTCTCGGTTAAAGATGATTTTTTCGGTTAAAGATGATTTTCTCGGTGAAAGATGATTTTCTCGGTTAAAGATGATTTTCTCGGTTAAAGATGATTTCCTCGGTTAAAGACGATTTTCTCGGTTAAAGATGATTTTCTCGGTGAAAGATGATTTTTTTCGGTGAAAGTTGATTTTCTCGGTTAAAGATTATTTTTCTCGGTTGAATATGATTTTCTCGGTTAAAGATGATTTTCTCGGTTAAAGATGATTTTTCTCGGTTAAAGATGATTTTCTCGGTTTTCGATGATTTGTCTCGGTTGACTTGGTCAGTTTGACAGAACAGGTTGTTCCATTCCGAATTTATTTATTTCCCCCTCATTTTCTCTGCGGTCTCTTCATCCCGGCTGATGGCTTTAGGCCCGAATTTTTTTGAAGATGGTTTCCTTTCCTCGCTCAATCGAAGCGGCTCCTTTAAATGGGACAGAAGGTCTGCTCTGTCACGGACAGTTATAATCCCACGATGAAGAGTTTCAGATTCGTTTGAAAAGCCAACGATGCCTCGCCAACGACTGGTCTTGCTCTCCCGGTTCAGAGTTTGATCTGAAGTCTGGTCTCGTGGCAACTGTGAAAATTTCTGTGTTGATCTCTCAACTCCTGTATGAACTCACCTTCTGTAAAACGCTGATTAGTACTTCTGGAGCTCGAACAGCTCAAGTTCCATCACCTGTGCATCGTCGAGCATTGTGTATCGGGTGAAGTTATGTCCGTCAAGGACAAAAAGAAACATGGCGACATTGATGTTAAAGTTTCAAGATGCAGTGTCCAGCCACCAGGTCTCTCCGCTCTTACGAAGCCCAAGACAACATCAACCACGTAGTTGTACTCGAACCACATTGAACACATTTGTTGTCACTGTATACATTCTTGATTTCATGAATCGGGGCAAGCCTTGTCGTCAGATCGTTGACTTTCTTGAGGATTTCAATGTCGTCCTGAAGTGTGAGGTCATCACGTATGGACTTGAGTGAAGATATAACATTGTTCTTGTCCTGATCTTCCATCATTTCGCGTTTGTGCTGCATTTCCAACCTTTACACCTGCTTGATGAGTTAAAATCTGACAAAGTTTCCTCCCTGGTTGCCCGCAGGTGGACAATTTTCCAAAGTTGGGATGGATTTTTGGGGATGAACTTGTTCGTGATTTGCCCTCTATCGGACTATTTGATCTGGCATCAGTAGTTTGTGGTACTTGATGTGTTTTTTTTTTGTGAATGCATTGTTTAGGCTCGAATGAGAGAGAACACACAACGCACAGCAAGGGGGAGGGCGGGGGGGCATGAGACAAGAGGGGTGGGAGAGGGAAGGACAAAACAGTGGGGAACAGAGACATGAGGAGATGTGTGGAAGGGAGAGGGATGGGGCGGGGAACATGGGGAATACAAGATGGACATTGCAGTGACTTTCAGGAAGGAAAGCAGGGAATTTGAAGGAGGTGGATTAACAGGGGTAGAAAAGATTGAGGTTTTGGATTGGGGAAGATAGGTGGTGGTGAACAGCTGTTTTGAAGGCCTCGAGGAAAGAATGGGATTGAAGAGAGTGTGGGAGTTTATTCCAAAAGCGGGGAAAAAAGAGGAATTAAAGAGTGAAGCTGAGCAGTGATTAGTGATTTTAGTAGTTTTACCAGAAGGGGGTCGCTGGCGGACAAGGAGCGCCCTGCAGAAATATGGGGGGGGTGATGGCGACATATCGCATACGGAGCGGGGGGGGAGACCGGAGAGGAGACGGTGGAAGACAGAAAGGCCATCGACCTGCCTGGGGTGAGAGAGTGAGAGACCCAAAGACTCACCCTCATCACAGGAGATGCCGATGATCCTGAATGCTTTGGTTTCCACAGCGTCAAGCCGAGAAAGGTGAGAGGAAGGAGCACCAGCCCGGAGGGGAGAGCAGTACTCCATCAGGCTGTGGACGAATGCTTGGCATGTGGTCAGGAGCTCAGGTGGGCTGAGGAAGGACCTTGCATGTCAGAGGATTCCCAGTCGGTGACTGGCTTTGGAAGCCAGGTAGGAAATGTGGCTTTCCCAGGAAAGATCATGGCAGATGGTGAGACCCAGAATCTTGAAAGAAAGGACTTCTTCCAGAGGACTGTTGAGAAAGTGGATGTGGGGGGCGGGGGGGGTCCAAACGGTCTTTTCGGTCAGACATACTGAGATTTGTCCAGATTGAATGACATGTTCCACATGTTTTACCAGTTCGTAATTTTATCCAGATCTGCAGTGAGTGAAGAAGCTGCTGCTTGCCGGTCTGAGGGATGACAGATTGTACGGCAAAGGGTGGAGTCATCAGCAAAGAGATGAAAGGGATTTTCCAGAGAGTCGGCGAGATCATTGATGAAAACCAGAAAAAGAGCAGGGTCCAGAACACTGGATTGAGGAACTCCAGCCTGGACAGGAAGAGGGGATGAAAGAACTCCATAAAGGGCCACACGTTGACTGCGACAGGAGAGGAAGTCTGCGAGCCATGAGTGGAGATTGCCTTGGATTCCAAAGGAAGAGAGTTTGGTGAGCAGGGCAGGGTGCCAGACCGTGTCAAAAGCACATGATATGTCTCGGGATGTGGCTCTGATTTCATGTCCAGCATTGAGGACCTCCATCCATTATTGGGAGAGCAGAAGAAGCCTATCTAGGGTCGAGTGAACTGGTTTGAAACCAAATTGATGATCGGAAATCAAGCCATTGGAGAAGAAGAAGGATTTCATGTCTGAAGCGATGATGGATTCCATAACTTTGCTGATGATTGGGAGAAGGCTGATTGGTCTGTCGTTGCAGGGATCTGTTTTTGTACGTTTTTTATACAGGGCAGTGGTGTTTCCTGATTTCCCAGCAGATGACCTTGAGCAAATGAGGATGAATAGAACAGAGAGCGTAAGCAAGAGCAGAGGAGCAGGTTTTTAGGACATGTGGACTGATGCCGTCTGGACCGGTTGCAGAATCTGAGTCGAGGTTTGACAACAAGCTCTCTACCTTGTCAGGAGGAAATGACACAGAGTCCAGGAACAGCTGGGTGCTACTGGGTAAGGTGGGTAGAGAAAGTGATGGGTTGCAGACACAATATTTAGATGCAAACACGGAGGTTAGGCATTCAGCCTTTTCACGTGCAGTATCAGCTGTGGAGGACACACCAACAGGAGGTAGAGCGGCAAAATGGAATGAAACTTTGAGGAATAAAGGTCATTCGGAAGAATGACATCAAGCGAAGAACGACACAAGATATGAGCAAGAGGGTTATCGGTGCCAAATCTCAGTCACAGAAGAATTGTGAGGGAGCGGAAGGTTGAGGGGGTTACCTGATAACCTGGAAATCTGGAGAGAGGTGTGATTCGAGGGGCTAAACAAGGTTGGAAAATATCATGAGTCGCGATGGGGAGTGACCTGAGATGGTGGTAAATAGCTGTGTTGAAAACCTGGAGGGTGGAATGGGATTGAAGAGAATGTGGAAGATGGTTCCACAGGTGCTGGTGGGAAAAATGAGGAATGAATGAGTGCTGGAATAGGTAGGCGGAGGTAACGGAGTGTGAAAGTTGATACAACCTAACCCCCGCTTATCCATTCCTTCACCCTTACTGCAACAATTCTCAGGTGTCCCATTTCTACACATTTCTTTCTGGACGGAAAGACTACTCTCTCTCTGCAATCCCAGGTACTCCACACATCAAACATCCATCACAGTAATCGTGTTTGAGTTTTGCTGAAAAATAAATTTCTTTGTCATTCATTGGTTTTGTGAAAGTTCCTTCCTTGTCCACAAATTTTAGATTATGGACAGAAATCCTTTATATAATGGATTATGGTAGTTTTCTTTCTCTGAAATGTTTACACTTCCATTGTTTTTGATTTGTCTAAAGCAAGATATTTCAGTCGAAGACAGCAAACCTTGTTGCCTCAATCGAGATGTAAGTTGTGGGCATCTTCATCGATTGAGTGTGATTTTCGGGTGAGGGTTTTGAGGGACTTTCAAGGGGACAAGACGTGATTTGCGAGGTCTGCTGGAGGCAGGATTTCCAGCTCACATCTTGGCACCTGGAGTGAGGTGTCGACCGATGATTCTTGAATGTAAAAAAGGTCATGAAGTGAGGTCGGGCTGCCAGGTGAGTCACGGTGAAGAGAGGAGTTGATGAAGTAGAAAGTACATCTCGTTCTCCTTCTTCGTCTCATCTGTTCAACATGAACGTTCAGCTGCATGTTCTTTCGAGGATTTTTTTTCCTGATTCTTCACCATTGAGGGCTACGACTACAACCGATATACAGCCTGATATCTCAAAAAATTATAAACGGATAGGCACGACAGTTATTGGACATGTTTTGTGGATGACAAGGACGAAATGATTCGATTTTGGTGAAGATCCAGATTCGAGAATTTAAATATTTTAAAAAGTGTTTCTTCACGTAATGAGAGATTGGGCCAAAAACGATATATAATATTGCCGGACATCTCGGAAAATTGTGGATGAGTTATGACAAAATTAGGTGGATGAGTTGGTACGGTGACAAGAACAAGTCGATTCGATTTTGGTTCAGGTCCGAGTCCAGATCCGGCCTATCGATGGGACAAAAAACCGGAAACCGCACAGCCTCGTGGAGGTATGGACTCCACTGAGTGCCTTCTAATTACCCTCGCCGAAGGAGAGGGTATTGTGTTTGGGTCCGTTTGTTCCTTGCAAAATCGAAGATGTTTCCAGTGTGTTGGTCAGTCAGCGTTATTATTCTGTCTGTCCGTCTGTTTATCGCTGACAGGTCATTAATTCCAAACTGATCATCACAAAACGTCATCACATGGTTGAGTTTGTGATAAGCAAGAAGCCTATTGTTTTTGAGGTCGAAAGGTCAACAAAACTTTCAAGTTTCTAAAATACTCAATTTTCAAGCGATTCACGAGAAATTTCAAAAGGATTTTCAGATCAGCTCACTCAACTTAACCCCCAATTATTTTTAAGTCAAACTTAGCCAAAGGGTCAAGATTGGCCAAATTTCTAAAATTGTCAATTTTCATCCACTTGACTTGAAATTTGAAGAGGAGTTGAGAAGGACATTTGAAGAGAAGTTGTGGGAGAGGGAAGGACAAAACAGTGGGGAACAGAGACATGAGGAGATCTGTGGAAGGGAGAGGGATGGGTGGGGTTCACGGGGTGAACAAGATGGACATTTCATGGACTTTCAGGAAGGAAAACAGGAAATTTGAAGGTGTGTTTGGGCTGGATTAACGGGGATAGAAAAGATCGTGGTTTTGGACGGGGGAAGATCAGACATGGTGGTGAACAACTGTTTTGAAGACCTGGAGGGAAGAGTGGGATTGAACAGAGTGTGGGAGTTTATTCCAAAGGCGGGAAAAATGAGTAATGAAAGAGTAAAGGTGAGCAGTGATTCTAGTTTTTGGAAGTTTTACCAGAAGGGGTTTGCTGGCGGACCTCGAGTGCTCTACGGAAATATGGGGGGGGGGACAAATCCCTGACACAGAAGGGTTGGTGGGGGGAGACGGTAGAAGACAGAAAGACCATCGACTTGCCTGGGTTGAGAGAGTGAGAGACCCAAAGAGTCAGCCTCATCGTGGGAGATGCCAATGATCCTGAATGCCTTGGTTTCCACAGCATCAATCCGAGAAAGGTGAGAGGCAGGAGCCCCAGCCCATAGAGGAGAGCAGCACTCCATCAGGCTGCGGACGAAAGCTATATTTGTGGTCAGGAGCTCAGGTGGGCGAGGAAAGACTTTGCACTTCGGAGGATGTCCAGTCGGCGACTGGCTTTGTGGGCCAGGTTGGAAATGGGGCTTTCCCAGGAAAGATCATGGGAGATCGTGAGACCCAGAAGCTTGAAAGAAAGGACTTCTTCAAGAGGATTGTTGAGAAAGTGGATTTCTAAATGATCTTTTCGGAGAGACATAGTGAGAGTGTGAGATTTGTCTAGATTGAAAGACATGTTCCACGTGTTTTACCAGTTTGTGATTTTACCCAGATCTGCAGTGAGCAAAGATTCTGCTGCTTGCCGGTCTGAGGAATGGCAGAGGGTGGAGTCATCAGCAAAGAGATGAAGGAGATTTTCCAGAGAGTTGGAGAGATCATTCATGAAAACCAGAAAAAGAACAGGGCCCTGGGCGCTGGATTGAAGAACTCCAGCCTGCACAGGAAGAGAGGATGAAAGAACTCCATAAAGGGCCACACGTTGACTGCGACAGGAGAGGAAGTCTGCGAGCCATGAGTGGAGATTGCCTTGGATACGACAGGAAGAGAGTTTGGTGAGCAGGGCAGGGTGCCAGACTGTGTCGAAAGCATGCAATATGTCTCGGGACGAGGCTCTGATTTCATGTCCGGCATTGAGGAGCTCCATCCATTGTTAGGAGAGTAGAAGCAGCGTATCCAGGGTGGAGTGACCTGGTCTGAAACCAAATTGATGATCGGAAATCAAGCCATTGGAGACGAGGAAGGATTTAGTGTCTGAAGCGATGATGGATTCCATAACCTGGCTGATGATTGAAAGAAGGCTGATTGGTCTGAGTTGCAGGGATCTTGTCTTGTTCGTTTTTTATGCAGGGCAGTAATGTTTGCTGATTTCCAAGCAGAAGGCAGATGACCTTGAACAAATGAGAGGGTGAATAGGACAGCGAGAGGGTGAGCAAGAGCAGAGGAGCTGGTTTTTAGGAAACGTGGACTGATGCCGTCTGGAGCGGTTGCAGAATCTGAGTCGAGGTTTGACAACAAGCTCTCCACCTTGTCAGGAGAAAAGGACACAGAGTCCAGGGACAGCTGGGTGCGACTGGGTAAGGTGGGTAGAGAAAGTGATGGGTTGCAGACACAATATTTAGATGCAAACACGGAGGTTAGGACACCGAGGCCAGGGACGGCGAGGTGTGCCTATCATGAGTCGGGATTGGGAGTGACCTAAGATGGTGCTAAACAGCTGTGTTGAAAACCTGGAGGGTGGAATGAGATTGAAGAGAATGTGGAAGAAGGTTCCACAGGTGGCGGTGGGAAAAATGAGGAATAAATGAGCGCTGGAATAGGTAGGCGGAGGTAATCGAGTGTGAAAGTTGATACTCCCTAACCCCGCTTATCCATTCCTTCACCCTACCTGCAACAATTCTCAGGTGTGCCATTTCTACACATTTCCTTCTGGACGGAAAGACTACTCTCTCTCTGCAATCCCAGGTACTCCACACATCAAACATCCATCACAGTCATCGTGTTTGAGTTTTGCTGTAAATTAAATTTCTTTCTCATTCATTGGTTTTGTGAAAGTTCCTTCCTTGTTCACAAATGGTAGATTATGGACAGAAATCCTTTATATAATGGAATATGGAAGTTTTCTTTCTCTGAAATGTTTACACTTCCATTGTTTTTGATTTGTAGAATGCAAGATATTTCAGTCGAAGAAGGCAAACCTTGTTGCGTCAATCGAGATGTAAGTTGTGTGCATCTTCATCGATTGAGTGTGATTTTTGGGTGAGGGTTTTGAGGGACCTTCAAGGGGACAAGACGTGATTTGCGACGTCTGCTGGAGGCAGGTGGTGTATACCATAGGTGGTGTAAACACCGCCAAATCATGTTTATGCATTCAGGTCAAATGTGGTTAAAGGTATGTGTGGTTTGTGGTGCAGTGTGGTGTGTTGCAGGCTTCATGCAGAGTACTGTGCTTGCGAGGGGTAAGATTCTGGTGGAGAGAACCGTTGACGCCTCTGCGATCCTTCGGTGCTCATATCACCGCGAGCCGGGCTCTGCCGGAAGGGTGGACGTTGAGTGGAACGAAAACATCCCCGGCAATCGCAATCCAAACAAACTGGTGAGTGATTTGTATTGACCGACCACACTCTCGCCGCACTCCACCACGTACTCATTCCTTCATTCGTTCGGCCCAGCCAATGGGTCATGCATGTTACCAACTTGTACCTTTTACAAGTAAACTTACCTGCACGTCGACCACGAGCTGTATCAAGTGAGCATCACAAAGCATTGCCTCACCTGCGGATCTTATTGTCGAAGTCCATCATCGATTTTCTTTTGCCCACAAATCTCTTTGTTCCAATGATATAGTTCAGCAAAGGACTTCCGTGACTGAAGGACTGACTCAATCTGTGAACTCTCCAACCCAGATCCTGGACTTGGTGATGACAAACTTTCCTGCAAATATTTCCTGCTCTTCTTCTTCTGCAATTGGTTCATCTGAATACTGATCACGTGCTTGTGAAAGTCAACATCTTCCTGGCTATTCTTACAGAACTGTCTCAACGCCGGAGAGTCTGGCATTTTACTAAAGCAGATTGACAGGGACTGCAAGCAGCCATCTCTCTCCAGGACTGATCTCCCGTATTTATTGCCCCTGATGTTAAATCAGCCTGGGAATTATTCCACAGAAACCTGCTCTCTCTCATGCACAAATACATCGCATCTCATCTTCAATTATCCTATCCTTCTTGCCCATGGTACACCGAATCTTGTGATGAGGTCGTTGCTTTGAAACGACTTGTCTTCTCTTCCTGGAAGGCAAATCCGTCCGAAGGCAATCTCAGTGCATCCCACAAAGTCCGCAACCAGTGTGTGTCCAGTCAGGACAATCAGAAAACAACATCTGTCCAACCTCAACAATGACTTGTCTCCCTCCTCTAAAACCTGGTGGTGCCTTGTTAAGTCTGGCTCTGGTGTACGCTCCCCTTCCATCTCTTCGCTCTCTTCAAATGGCACCACAGTCGACTCCGCTCGTGAGAAGGCTAAATGTCTCGATTCTGTGTTTGATTCCAAATCTTGTGTCCCCAACCCCTCACTCTCTGTTCCCATCCTTCCCTGTCATATCCAGCAGTTCCTGGTCTCTGTGTCTTTTGCACCTAATACGGTGGAGAAGGTTCTTTCAATCCTCCACTCTGACTCTGCTGCTGGACCAGAGGGCATCAGCTCATGACTGTGTCTTGAAAACATGCTCTGCTGCTTGCACGTCTTCTCTCTGCCCTTTTCACCCTGTCAGTTGCGTTGAGTCATGTACCATCTGCTTGGAAATCCGTCAACATCACTGCACCACATGCAAAAGGTGCAAAAACTGATCCCCTTCACAACAGACCTATCAGCTCACAATCATCAGCAAGGTCATGGAATCCGTCACTGCAGTTGATATAAAGTCCTTGATTTTCTCCAACAACCTCATTTCAGATGACCAATTTGGATTCAGACCAGGCCCCACTACCCAAGACATGCTGCTTATATATACTCAACAATGGATGGAGGCCCTCAATGTCAGACATGAGATCAGGGCCATCTCTCTGGGCATCTTTTGTGCTTTTGATGCAGTCTGGCATCCAGCTTTGCTTTGCAAACTTTCTGCCTGTGGAATCCAAGGTCAACTCCATACATGGTTTACTGACTTCCTCGACTCTCATTGCCATCATAAGGCTCTCAACGGAATCCTTTCGTATCCTCTCCTTGTCAAGGCTGGAGTGCCCCAAGGCAGTGTTTTGGGCCCAGTCCTATTCCTGATCTTCCTCAACGATCTCTCTGACTGTAAAAATCTCTATCT
Organism: Eptatretus burgeri; assembly: GCF_056783735.1. Lineage (NCBI taxonomy): Eukaryota > Metazoa > Chordata > Myxini > Myxiniformes > Myxinidae > Eptatretus > Eptatretus burgeri. The sequence continues at coordinate 552,594 of NW_028225101.1, forward strand.
ATTTGCTAATGACTCCACCCCTCTGTCATGACATTCCTCATCCTTCAGAAAGGTAGGCTGCAGCCTCTAATTTGTCCACGTCTCCTTCTATCTTATCCTTCAACTCTGCTGTTGGTGTTCTCTCTCTTTCTTTCTCTCTCTCTCTCTCTCTCTCTCTCTCTCTCTCTCTCTCTCTCTCTCTCTCTCTCTCTCTCTCTCTCCCCCCCCCTCTCTCTCTCTCCCCTCTCTCTCTCTCTCTCTCTCTCTCTCTCTCTCTCTCTCTCTCTCTCTCTCTCTCTCTCTCTCTCTCTCTCTCTCTCTCTCTCTCTCTCTCTCTCTCTCTCTCTCTCTCTCTCTCTCAACCGCTCTCTCTCTCTCGTCTCTCTCCCTATCTCCTCTCTCCTCTCTCTCTCTCCCTCTCTCTCTCAACCGCTCTCTCTCTCTCTCTCTCTCTCTCTCTCTCTCTCTCTCTCTCTCTCTCTCTCTCTCTCTCTCTCTCTCTCTCTCTCACTCTCTGTTGGTCGCTGTTCCTTTTGTTCTGTTCCACCCGTGTCTTCCATGACCACGAGCCTTGACAATGGATACAAAAAAAAAATTGTCATGAGAACCTTTTGTGCCGATGAAACAAATTAGTGGTCTTAAAAAAATGACCATTAACCTCGATTTGGATAAGACTTTTTAAAGATTTTTTTAATACAACAATGACTATAATACGTACAATTCTGAAGACGACGATGGTTCACGAGCGGTATTTGACGATGTAGAGTGTTTCAGAAGTCAATGTGAGACAATGTGATAATTTTTGACCAAGTTATAAAAATGATCAACATGATGTGGTACGAGTGACAGGTGATTAGCTTCAAAATGTCGAAAACCCGGTTTCGTTCAACAACTTTCAAAATTTGACCTTTGTATAACCTTTAAAGGTCACAAAACAATGTTGTGGACATTAAAATAAGGAAACAGGATACGTGCTATAGCTTATTGGAGTTAGTTCGTCGAAGAAGGTCGAAAACCCGGTTCGATTCCCACAACTTTGAAAATTTGACCTTTGTGAACTTTAAAGGTCAAAGGTCAAGGATTATGACCTTTGGTGCAAAACTTCCTCTGGAACATTCCAGGAACAATAGAACGTCAAATAGGCTATATGGCATTTCGCACTCCTCGGATTATCCATACTTTGATGAAATCAGCGTAAAAACAAAGTTGAAGGGGGCGGCACGGGCAAGGTGTTCGAGAAAGAGCAAAATGGTTTCAAGACTTTGGGTGGGGAATGACCTCAAGATTATGCATAAAAAATATTGTCATTCTCGCTCTGAAAGTTTGGACGGTCATATGATTTTTATGTCAAAATTCGCAATTTTCTAAGTTCGTGACCTTGTGACCTTGACCTTGGGACGAAAATGAAAAATCGAGCTCTGTGGGGTGCCATGCAGGCACCTATGCCTTCGGTTTTGTGGAACCGTGGTTGTGCGTTTGATCCATCATGGTAATTTGTTGGCTAAAATCCAAGGACAGGCCACAGTCTCATTGGAGGTCGTCTTGCCAATCCTGCAATCTGACTCCACTGAGAAAAAAAAACTGGCGTGCCAGGCAGGACACCACGGCGTTATTTGGATCGTACCGATCAGGGAGTCCTTAAAACGTTACGAATAAGCAGTGAATTTAAAGGGGTTGGGGTTGGGGTTGGAAGGGGGGTTGAGGACTTGGGGTTTGGGGCAGTGAGGGGACGTGAATGGATAATCGCAACAGTCATGTGCACATGATAGCAGCAGGTCTGTGTGTACATTTGGGGGAAGAATGATCACGTGTTGATGGAACTGAAATGACAATCATTGGTGAAACAGAGAAGTCCAATTGAGAAACTTTCGAAGAGTTATTGTTGAGATATTCCAGAAAGTCTCAGTCGCTTGGCCTTGGGGTCAAAAAACGTTCTGAAGAAACAGTGGATTTGAAGGTGAGGGAGGCAAAGGTTTCCTCTCAGTGATGGGGGTCTCAGGAAACAAATTTAAAAAACAACGACAAGGGTGGGATTCGAACCCACGTGTGCAAAGCACAATGAATTAGCAGTTCATCGCCTTAACCTCTCAGCCACCTTGTCCACACTTCTGTTGGTTGATCACAGATCAATGAAAGTGCATTGTAGTCACGTGGTCATTTCCAGGCAAGTTGATTCTTGACACCATCAGCGAATTATGATGAAGGTATTTCAGGTGACAATTGTGGGTGACGTCAGGTCACCTGTCAAAATCCAAGGAGTGAAGAGCGGACATACGTACATACGTGATCACATATACACTTGCTCCATTATATACAGATGAGGAAATTATTACCCCACACGTAATCGAAGCAAAATGTGGGGTTCAGCAATTCGTTCACTTTGTCTGTCTGTCTGTATGTCTGTCTGTCTGTCTGTCTGTCTGTCTGTCTACACACATCTGTTAACGATCGATGAACAACTTCATTTCGATTGAATGTTTTATTTTGAGCATGAATCGTTTCACGAACCTGTCGTTTAACAGAACTTTCGCTCTGGATTTGACCCGATCGCACAAAGTTGAGTGAGATTTATTTTTTAACTCCGTCTGTCTGTCTGGCACAGAAACAGAATTCAAAATCATTCCAAACAGGAAACTCCTGTTTTTAAGGATGTCATAAAGAACACACACAACAGGCACGAAGAGCTGATGTAACGTGTTAAAAACGCGCTTCATCAATGGCACTGAACTTCCGAACAACTTTTTTTTTTCAACAACTTTTAATATCTTCTGTTTTATTACCCTCGCCGAAGGAGAGTGTGATTTTTATGACGTCATCGGTGCTTTCGTTATGACGTCATAACTGCATATGAAGAACGTTACATCTGAACAGTATTAAAAATTTTGAGGGTCATCTTGGAATAAAATGGTCCACAAAAAATTGATGACGTCATTGGTCACGTGATTGGACAATCATATTGTTGTTTTTTGAAACCTTCAAAAATCTTCTTCTCTGAAGTGGCTGAACACATCGCGGTGAAACTATACAAGTGTGACCGGCTCTCCGTGGGGAACAAAAGGGTCACACATATGATGTCATCGGTCACATGATTTGACAGCCATATTGGATTTACCCTAAAACCCATAAAAATCCTCTTCTCCACAACGGTTGGACAGATCGAGTGGTAACTTCACACAAATGTGAACACAGTCGTTCACTTGGGACAGTGGGATCGTGAGGTGAGGGCAGACATTTTGGAATTTTTTCGCCAGTGGTGCCGAAGATTGCTCGCAAAATCCCGAAGACCCAGATTATTTATAATCACTCCCGATTTGAATGTCGTGAAATTCCCGAATTCCCACAAAAAAAAACCTTTTTATGAAGTCAACAAGACAATGAAACATCAAATAGAAATCTCCATCTGATTTTGGATCAACAATGATGCTGTGCTATTCGTTATCATGATTATATAATTTATTATAATATACCAATAAAATGTTCGTTATAATTATGACGTCATAATGACACAGGCGATCCCTCGAGGCATTTCCTTTCGATGTTTTGTTATTCCTTTTTCAGGATTTCAATCCTGCTCTTTTCTGTTCTGCTCTTTTCTCTTCTCATAAATTGCTTTGGATAATTGTTCTACTTTTATATTGTCACAGAATCACTCCCATTGCTCCGATTATCACTGGTGCAATGTCGGCACTCTTCAACTTCCAGGTTCCTTTTTCAGATCCTGGAATCACATTTGGTTCGTGCTTGCAAGAGTTTTCTAAGACTGGGATATTGACGTTTTTGCACATGTGGTGGTGGATTGCTTTCGATACCTTGTTGTACCTTTGTGTGCACAAGTGTTCTGAAATGAGGTTTTTACATCATGAGAGAAGGTGATAGCGTTTTCTATTTCTTCCTTACGGAACCTGCACCTGTCCTTATTGACTCCATCCGGCCGTCTTCTTAAGGTGTCCTTGGTGTTGGGTATTTACAGTGCCGATAGAAAGTCTACACCCCCTTTCAAATTTTTTTGCCTTTTGTTGCCTTATAGCCTGGAATTAAATTACATTAAATCAGACTTTTTTTCCACCTATATTTACACATCGTAACCACAACTTCCAAATGAAAAACAAATTCCTCAAATTTCACAAAATCAATTAAAAATGCAAAACGAAGATATCTTGGTTGGATAAGTGTCCACCCCCCTGACTTAATACTTGGTGGAACACTTTTGACAGCAATTACAACTGTGAGTCTGTTGGGATTGGTCTCAACCAACTCGGCTTCACAGTCGGGATGGTGTCCTTTGGCTGATGTGCTTTGTTGGGTGTGCACCAAATGTAGCGTTTTGCATTTTTCCATAAGTTCCATCAGACCACAAAACTTTTTCCACATGCCTTCAGAATCTCTCGAGTGTTTTTTTTTTGTATTCCTCAAACTGGAATCAAGGTGGGCTTTTTTGTGTTATGGCTTTCTTATTGCCACCTGACCGTGCAGCCCAGACTTGTGGAGTTCTTGGGATATTGTTGTCACATGGACACCAGTGATCAGTCCTTGCCATGAAGGCCTGCAGATCTTTCAAAGTTGCCATTGGCCTCTTGGTGGCATCTGATCAGTCTCCTTGCTTGGTCATCCAGTTTGGAGGGACGGCCTGATCTCGGAAGGGTCTTGGTGGTACCATACGCTTTCCATTTCGTAATGATTGTCTTGACTGTGCTCCAAGGGATATTCAAGGCCTTTGAAATATTTTTATATCCATCCCCTGATGTGTGCATTTCCACAACTGTATCCCGGAGGTCTTTTGAAAGCTCCTCGGTGCTCAAGGTTGAGCATTTGCTGTGAAATGCAGGACTCAGCAGAGGAAACCCACAGGAACGGATGATTTTATTCTGAAATAATCAGAATCACTACAATTTAACACAGGTGCAGGTCAATTGACCTGGTGTGTGATTTTGAAGGTGATTGGTTCCACCTGAGCTCGTTTACAATTGCCGTTATAAGGGGGATGGACACTTATCCAACCAAGATATTCTATTTTTGTGTTTGTCATTAATTTTTTGAAAGTTGTAAAACTTGTTTTTCACATGGAAGTTGTGGGTTACGATGTGTAAATAAAGGTGTAAAAAGTCTGATTTAATGGATTTAATTCCAAGTTTTAAGACATCGAAAGGTGAATATTTTGAAAGGGTGTAAACGTTCGATAGACACTGTACGATGACTCGTTCTCCATCCCAGTTGACATAACGTCTTCCAAGCCACTGCAAAGGGCCTTCTTTGTCTCTCCCAACTCTTTCCAGATCTTTTTACAATCTTCCTGCTCTTTTGTCGTTCTCCCAGTTGTCGGTGTATATTTTTTGATGTATATTTTTGTTATTTTTCATTTCTCTTCTTTATGATCGATGGCGCTGGATTTGCTGCCATTTCCATCCCATGTGTGGCATCTTCGACTCGCACCTGTTGTTGGAAATTATTTGCTTTGATGTATTCTTTGATGTCGAGATGCACTTGATGGATGATTAAACGCTTTGTTGCACACAGAACAATTGAAGGGTTTCTCTCCGGTGTGTATTCTTTGATGTGTATATAAGTTCGATGACTGATTAAATGCTTTGTTACACACAGAGCAATTGTAAGGTTTCTCTCCGGTGTGCATTCTTTGATGTAGCAATGCAGATGATGGATGAATGAAGGCCTTGTTACACACAGAACAATTGAAGGGTTTCTCTCCGGTGTGTATTCTTTGATGTACCAATGCAGTTGATGACCGATTAAACGCCTTGTTGCATACAGAACACTTGTAAGGTTTCTCTCCGGTGTGTATTCTTTGATGTAACATTGCAGTTGATGACCAATTAAACGCCTTGTTGCACACAGAACATTTGTAGGGTTTCTCTCCGGTGTGTATTATTTGATGTACCAATGCAGTTGATGACCGATTAAACGCCTTGTTGCACACAGAACAATTGTGAGGTTTCTCTCCGGTGTGTATTCTTTGATGTACCAATGCACCTGATAAACGAGTAAAGTCCTTGTTACACACAGAACAATTGTAGGGTTTCTCTCCAGTGTGCAATTTCTGGTGCTCATGTAAGTGTGATGACTGCTTAAACGCTTTGTTGCAAACAGAACATTTGTGAGGTTTCTGCCCTGAATGTATTTTTTGATGACGAGATAAAATTGATGAAGAATGAAAAGCCTTCCTGCATTGTGGACACTTGTAGAGTTTCTCACCGGTGTGCAACGTTTGATGTGTCAACAGACATGAAGAAGAAGCAAATCCCTTCTGACACACAGTGCACCTGTGTGACGTCTCACCTGTGCATATTTGTACACCTTTTAAACACGATGAGGAGGTGAAGTCTTTGTTGGTAACAGAAAACTTGTTTGTGTTCTCACTTCTGTGGTTCTCCTGTTGCAAGACATTGATCCACCTGTCACAGTTGTTGTTGTTTGTAGACACACCCCTCAACTTGTCAACTTCCTGACAAAAAGTCTCTGTCAGGTGATGATCGAAAGAAACTTCTCTGTCCAATGAGGAGGAACAGGTGACACGTGAAGACGTTTCAATTTTTTTCTCTGCAAATTAACAATGGAGCAAAAACATCAATAAATCACTTTTACAACTTGAACAGCACTCGTACAGGACATCGTCTCACCTTGCATGTTCATTCTGAACAAAATTACCATTGTTAACAGAACACACTACTATCATGGCCCATATACACATATCATCCATGCACCCTATTATATCACATTGTTTCTTGGTATGAGTTATGAACGTCAAAAATTTAATTATTCACTCAAGTCTGGTCATGGATCAGATACATGAAGTTTCAGATTAAGATTTCAATTCAACCAATTATGCCTGGAATTATACCTCTTTCCGGATGACGTCATCGTTATCACCCTATATACCCCATGGGGAGTGGATGACATATGGCAAGTTTCAATTTTTTTCGTTGAGCGGTTTCAGAGAAAATGATATCCAAATTTTCCCTTTAATTCAATATGGCCACCATACCATGTGACAAATGATGACGATGTCAACAATTAAAACATTCTCCATTGGGGGTTCCTCCTATGTTTAAAATTTTGCATCGATCGGACAAGCGGTTTCGAGAAAACAATTTTTAAAGTGACAAGTCTGGAGACGGCGATGGTTCACGAGGTGACGCCACGGGAAAACTGGCAGGAATCGGGAAAAACGTAAATGATGAAAGTTGTAGTACTCGAAGAGCACTACTTGCATACCAACTTTCATTCGAAACAGTTGAAAACCCTTGGAGCTCGATGCCCAATTTATTGATTTTTTTTGACATTTTCTAAGTTCGTGACCTTGTGACCTTGACCTTTGGATGAAAAAGAAAAATCGAGCTCCGTGGGGCTATGCAGGTGCCATTGGGCCAACCAAATACCGAAGCCCCTGCCAGTTTCGACAAACCCTCAAGAAGAAGATGTAACTTGAAATCGGCTACCCCCTAAAAACACGTTTTTTGGGCGTGGCTCCGCCCATTCTCAGGAAAACACAACTAGATCATGATATAAACCTCCCACCAAATTTTCTCAGGATCGGATCAAAACCCACGGAGCTATGCTCGGGACAGACAGACAGACACACACACACACCCATAACGGATATAGTGGTCACTTACTGACTCGTGAACCAACAGTTTGGATCAGGAGACAGGAGAGTGGAACAATGTTGGAGATAAAACGGAGGAGGCAAAGGAGAGAAAGGCTTTCTCCTGAGCTGCTCAATTTAATGTGGTGCAAGAAAGGCACATTCTCTGAATTTCACGTGGCAAAATTAATTTTAAAACTGACTCAAACAGTAAAGGAGGAATCGAGAGTCCACAGAATGCTGAGAGTGAGATGTTTCAGCAACCACATTCCCTGACGACAAAGAACAAACTTCACCCCGCTGTATGTTGGTCACTCTAATCTACTGGTCGGTCTACTTGTTGAATCTACTGCCCTGATGTTGTCTTGGAGATAACTTCAAAGCAGGCATCTCCTTGCTGGCCGTATCGAGAAGACAGCCTCTCCGTTCCTCCACGCTCTCCTCACATGCTTCCAGTCACGCATTGTCCTTCATAGCTTGGAGAACCCCAATTCAACCTCTCTCTGAGACAGCTTGATCTGTGGACTCAGGTTGTTCTCCATGTTGGGGTGTTACAAAGCTTTCACCCTCTGAGGACTTTTGTGACACAATTGGACTTTTGGACTTTTGCGACTAACCCTAACCCTAACCCGAACAGCTCTGCCTGTTGGATTCATCCGAGGTGCACCCACTGGACAAAATCCTTTAAACATGCTCACAGCCGACCTTTCACCCATTTATAACCTGCTGTGGTTTATTTTACAAACTGGTGACCTGAGATAAGTTGTCAACTTAAGAGTCGTGAGTTCACTCACAGCTGCATTGATAGTGTCTGTGACGTTTGCACTTTAGTTGTTTGGGAATTCTTTGGAAAGTCATGAAGTGTTGCTTTTAATCAGTATTATGTTCTAAAGATGGACAGATGCGATAAATATAGATTACTTCTAATATTATCCTTCTTTCTCTTGTCTTCAGAAAGTTTTCACACCCCTTGACTGATATCACATTTTGTTGTGTTACAGCTGGGATTTAAAATGGATTATATTTCAATTTTTTGTTACTGATCCACACAAAATACCCCATAATGACAAAGTGAAAACATGTTTTTCGAATTTTTTTACAAAAAAACACTGAAATGTCTTGCAACAATAAGGATATAACATTAGCTCTCACATGAGCCTCGACATGGTCGACAAAATAATAATAATAATAAAAAACCCTTTGCTATGGCATTCCAAATTGTGCTCAGGTGCATCCAATTTCCTTTGATGATCCTTGAGATGTCTCCACAACTTTCTCCCTGGTTAATCCCTCCTCCGGTGTGACAGACCTGAACCTCGTTCTGGTGGAGGAGTTGCTCTCTTCATCAAAGACTCTATTCCTCACTCTCCATGCACTGCCCTCACCCCCCTCCCCCACATCCCCAGAAATACCTCTGACTACGGCTTCCCCTCCACTCCCACCTCATGTTTATATGTGTGTTGTTCCGTCTACCAAACAGTGATGACTCCATTTACACCTCACTATCCGAAAACATGGACCAACGTCAATCCTCTGATCCCAACTCTCTCTTCCTCATATGTGGTGACTTCAACTGCCATCATGCCAGTTGGCTAGGTGTGGGTACCTCCGTCACCTGCCATGGTACTTCAGCAAAACACTTCTATGACTCATTGGGACTGACTCAATCGGTCAACTTCCTGACCGGGATCTCAACCAATGGGCCTTCATCTCTTCTGGATCTGATTTCGACAAATTTCCCTAAAAATATCTGTTGTTCTTTCTCCGCTCCAATCGGTTCATCTGACCACGTGCTTGTCAATGTTCTGTGGTTCTCTAATAACAGCCAGACATCTCGCTCTGCTTCCTCTCCTGTTGCAGTCAACATGTGGCCCGAAATATAGTTCTCTCATCCCCTCTTCCTGTCCAGACTGGAGTTCCTCAAGGCAGCGTTCTGGGCCCTGTTCTTTTTTCTGGTTTTCATCAATGATCTCTCCGACTCTCTGGAAAATCCTCTTTTTCTCTTTGCTGATGACTCCACCCTCTGCCGCACCATCTGCCATCCCTCAGATCGACAAGCAGCAGCTTCTTCGCTCTCCACAGTTCTCGAGTAAAATCACAAACTGCTCCAACACGTGGAACATGTCTTTCAATCCTGACAAATCTCACACTCTCACAATGTCTTTCCGAAACGACCACCCTGGCCCCTCCCCATCTACTTTCTCAACAATCTTCTTGAAGAAGTCCTTTCATTCAAGCTTCTGGGCTTCACTATCTGCCATGATCTATCCTGGGAAAGCCACATTTCCAAACTGGCCTCCAAAGTCAGTCGCCAACTGGGCATCCTCCGTCGTACAAAGTCCTTCCTCGGCCCACCTGAGCTCCTGACCACATGCAAAGCTTTCATCCGCAGCCTGATGGAGTACTGATCTCCTCTCTGGGTTGGTGCTCCCGCCTCACACCATTCTCGGCTTCACGCTGTGGAAACCAAGGCATTTAGGATCATTGGTATCTCCCGCGGTGAGGTTGAGTCTTTGGGCCTCTCACTCTCTCACAGCAAGCAGGTCGGTGTCTTTCTGTCTTCTCCCGTCTCCTCTCCGGTCTCGCCGCCCCGCTCTACCTGCGATGTGTCCCTCCCACATTTCCGCAGGGCGCTCAAGGTCCGCCAGCAACTCCCTTCTGGAAAAACTTCCAAAACGAAGAATCACTGTTCATCTTCACTCTTTCATTCCTCTTTTTTTCCCGCCTTTGGAACAAACTCCCACACTCTCTTCAATCCCGCTCTTCCCTCCAGGTCTTCAACAGAGCTGTTCACCACCACCTCTTATCTTCGAATGGCGAGACGGAAGCCACTCCTGCGAAAAACGCACATGACAGCACATCTGGAGTTTGTAAAAAGGTGCGTGAAAGACTCTGAGAGCAAGAGGCAAAACATTCTGTGGTCTGATGAGACGAAAATGGAACTCTTTGGACTGAATGCAAAGCACTACATCTGGCAGAAACTGAGCACAGCTCAGCACGCATCCAAAACCATCCCCACTGTGAAGCATGGTGGTGGTGAAATCATGCTCTGGGGATGCTTTTCAGCGCCAGGGACTGGGAGACTTGTAAGAACAGAGGGAACAATGAATGGAGCCAAAAACAAGGAAATCCTTGAGGAGAACCTGCTGCAAAGTGCAAAAGACCTTCGATTTACGTTCCAACGGGACAATTTCCCCAAGCATACAGTCAAAGCTGCAATGCAACACGACAAAGTACTGACTTCGAGGATGGAATATGTGTTGACCAAAGACATTTCAGCTTTTCAGTTTTCGTTAATTTATAAAAATTTCTAAAAACATGTTTTTCCTTTGTCATTGGGGGGGTATTTTGTGTTGATCAGTGACAATTTTTTTTTTTTAATCTGTTTTGAAGTCAGGCTGCAACACAACAAAATGTGAAAAAGTCAAGGGGTGTGAGTACTTGCTGAAGACATTGCAGGTTTCACCCATAAAACACCACAAAGGGCACATTGGTGTCTTTATTTTCTTTCTGCCGTGACATCCTCCGGGTGGGTAACTGGTGCATTCGCTTCGGTGCCTTGAGGTGGAGATGGAACACTGTTGTTTGTGTCCTTTGTAACATGCTTAAAAAAAAGAGTAAGTTTCCTCTTTGGAATGATTTTCAATTTTGTTTCAATTTTGCAGGCAGATTAAAACTATTATCTTCCTCCTCTCTGTGCAGGTGCGATCGGGTCGGATTCATCGCCAAAGTACTGATAAACTACAGATTTGTTTTCCCATTAATTTTCAATATATAACTTTGAACTGAAATAGAGTTGTTCTTCGAACATAAACTGATGTTTTCGAGACAGACTGACGGACAAAGTGAACAAATTGCTTAACCCCACCTTTCGCTTCATGTGAGTGCGGCAACAAAAAATAAAATAATAATTGAGCTTTATGCATTCCACCAGAAGTACCCGTCGCTTCCCTGACGGATTTTATCAAACGACGGCACATTGTACTTACAAACATTCTGCTCTATTCACTCGAGCATTTTCCCAGGGTCATCTTCCCTCTGTTTGGAAGTCAGCTGACATCATCTTCATCAACCATCCTTGCTGCTTACATCTGTATATGGCGTGAGCAAAAAAATCACTTCCGCTTCACTGTGAAGCTGATTGGTTCAACCTCCGCTTAAAATGAGTGAAATGAAACATTCCCCTTCCCTCGTGCTGCCTTCTGCTCCTCTTGTGCTGCCCTCCCCCCTCAGGCTGCCTTCCCCTCTCACGATGCCCCCTTTCCCTCATGCTGCCTTCCCATCCCCTTGTGCCGCCTCCTCCTCCCTCAACAGCAACTAATTACCAGATCACGGCAGGATAGCCGAGAGGTACACATGCTCGCTCTCAGCTGTCTCGGCTGGGTTTGAATCCTGACCCAGCTATAAACTGTGATCTCGGTGTTTCACAGGCAGGGTGATTCATAAATGTGTGTGCTGTCTCGCAGATGGGAGTGAAATTTGGGGTCACATCTACCTGTATCCCCCCCTCCTCTCTCCCCCTTCCCCTCTCCTTCTCCCTCTGCCTCTCTTACCCATAGCCCTCTTCCTCACCCCACATCGGTCTCTCTCCCATCCTATCCCTCTCTCTCTCCTAAATCTATCCCTCTCACTCCTACACATCTCCCTCACCCCTATCAGTCTATCTCCTAACTCTATCCCTCTCTTTCCTTCCCCTCTTCCTCCTCTATCCTTCCCATCCCTCCTTTCCCTTGTCCCCTCCCTCCTCTCTCTCTTCCCTTGAATATTCCCATCAGCGAAGCGACAGGTCGTATTTGCTGGTAAACAAGTAAACAAACATGAATTAAGCTTTATATTGTTACGGTTGTGGAAATTCGCAAACCACCATCCAGGTCCCGTAGGTGAGGTATCTCTTAAGTACATGTGTAGTTAGCCCCAAACCTGTTGTTTGGAGGGAATAAATGTGATTCATTCAGGCTGCGACGCTTTGAGTCAGTCGTTTTTCTTTTTCTATCTTTTATTTCAAATAAAAACCAACGAGGACGCTCGGTGGGCTTTTCGCGCCATCCTTCTCCGCGCTTGGTGCGAGGGAGGAGAAGCGAGGGGAGGGCAGCTGGCGCCCGATTGGTGGATGCGCGGTGTGACGCGGCCAGGGAGGAGGAACGCCCCTCTTCGAGACCTTTCTCGAAGCGCCTCGAACGGGGGTGGAGCAAAGAACGGGGCGGAGCAACAGGGCGGAGCTCCGGGATATAAAAGTCGGAGACGGGCGAAGCAGTTTGGTGGATGCTCTTGCTCGGTGGATATTCTTGCTTCGTGGTTGCTCTCGCTCTCGTCTTCCGGCTCGCTCGTCCTGGTGGCCGCTGGCCTGGTCTTTTGTGGGGCAGTTGCAAGACCCCGCTGGCGGGAAGGAGCGTCCGCCATTCCCCTCTCCCGACTTCGGGCATCCACGTTTCACACACCCCTCTATCCGCGCTGGGGTAGCGCCGAACACTCGTTCCGTGGAGTCGAGGGGCCAACACGTGCAGGCGCGAGGCACGCAGGAGAGGACTCGCCTACCACGCCAGGGCACGGAGTCGCAGCCAGGCGGGACCACGTCGACGGACGTAGGAGAGGGACTCGACGGCCCAAAAGGGAAGTCACCATTTCTTTTCGGGGTTTTTTTTTTTGTATCGAACTTGTGGCGCCGTGTCTTATGAAGTAAAACTGTTAAGTGTTGCCGTGTGTCGGTCTTAGTCGGTTGTAGCTCTGCGTCGTCGTTGCTTTATTGTTTTTCTTCTTGCATTTGCTTTATGTGCATTCTGATCCTGTTTGGCTGTATATGTGCGTTGTGTCTGTGTCTGTGTGAATAAAGTGCTTGTGTGAACTTGTTCCCCGTTTCGCTGCGTCCTTCCCTTTGTTGAATCTCCATCTTGCTTCACGTAACGGGTTCGTCGTGGGCTTAAAACGCCCGATAATTAATCGGAACCGTAGAGGCCGACGATAACACCGCTCGGTTATCCCGATAGTATGGAACGGACCGCTTAAGCGGCCCGTGTCCGGAGTCGACCTACGGCGAGGTGCGATCGCTCGGTCTACCATCCGCGTGGGTACTTAGGTAGGTCGAGTTTGGCGAACAACCCTATCCCACGCGGGTGGCCGATTGGCACGATCGTGGTGAGGCCGAAAGGCCCACCCGTGACTAGCTCCCGGCGTTAGTCCGAGAGGGTCACGACAGAATTGTCCATCCGGTGGGCGACGTGCTGCGATTCGAGTCACGTGGCCGATCGCACGCCGGCGGGCGCGAATTCGCAACAATATATAACATTTTTACACTTTCCTCAATTAAAGAAGGTTATTCAATTCAATTCCGGGTCCGTTCAAGACATCGTGACATTAACCAAATCAATGAGCTCCTGTGTTCGTGCACAGCACGGATCAGCACGGGAAACAAGTTCTCGGTTCGGAGTGAACGTCACGTACCTGGTCCGGGCTCCTTGTCCTCGGGTGAACCGTCCATGGACCCGCTGTCTACCGGAGAACCTCCTGGACCGACCACGTATCCTCCATCGGAGCCGCTCGTGGATCCCGGGGTGTTCGTTCTCAGATCTCGGGTCATGGTAGACCGCACGTCGTGTCACGTGAAGGACGGTGCGCTGTGGTAACCGAGGGAACAGCGCGAGCTGTTCCGGTAACAGCGAACCGCGTGATCGCGGTGTCTGATTGGTTCTCGCCAGATCACGTGACCATGATTTAAAAATATACAGAAGGAGTGAAAGTTTAGTTTTAACGGATTGTTTGTGTTTCAGTTTGTGTTGTGAAAGTGAAAATCGAGTCCGAGTTCGTCGATGATCATTCCCTCGACACGAAACAACGTTCTTTATGTTCTGTTTTTGTATTTATCGACAATCTTCCCTCGATAACGGAGTTATATATGGGTACGTGGGTATGTGTGTATCATCGACTCCTCCGGGAGGATTTGACCGGGGAATCGTTTGAATTAACAGAGACCACACCACAATGTTCGGCTACAAAAACAAGTCCTCATTATAACCGCAACAACCACGATGTGACAAACCACAGCATGGCAATAAACCCCAAACTATCCTTAACCGTTGTTAATGGGGGGGGGGGAGAGGGTGTTCGAGAGCGGGTGACGAGTAGTTCCGGAAATGATGATTCTGAGATTCATTTGGAGCCGATAAGCGGTGGGCGGAGCTTGCGGGGGTAGGCGGGGCGCGAACCCTGGAAGACGCGACGGTCACGTGATGGTCCTTGGAGACGAGTTGCAGGAACCTGGTTGCTAGGGAAATGCACATTAACATCGAGGGGGAAGGCTCGAGAACCTGGTGAATACATGGACGGTGTTTATTCAGATTAAAAAATCACAGTTATAACGGATTATTCACCACACGACGGATTCGTGAAAGTACAAAACTTCGTGCAGTTCGATGGAGTTTATAAATAAATTATTTAAATCCCGTGGGATTGTCAGTTCGATGGAGCCATCTCAGCAATGCACGCACCACGTGCTTCAAACTACTGCTCAGCCAAGGTTGTCATTGTTTCAGTGTTCTGAGGTACTCTGTCACGCATGAACAGAGCCAATACGCGCACACCTTCAGGGTTTCCTTCCCCTTGGTGTGCGTGCGTGGTTCGTGGTGCCAGAGTCAGCGCGTCCTCCAACGACTACAATCCGAGCTTTGATCTTCACGAGTCTGGATCAATTTTAATCGTGTTCATTTACAGGCATTTAGTAATGCTTACAACATGTACCTTTCAACTGACACACTCAAACAAAATGGTTGATAAGGAACGGCTGTCTTGGCGAGCGACAGCATGCTGACTGGTCGTGGAACGAACCCTGCCGAATCAAAATGCTAACGAAGCACAGGAATATGGTTTCGCATCAAATAAACGTCACAATTGGGCGGTAAAGGTATCCATGACAACATCACACTTGGAACCATCGCCGAGAGAAACCCCACAGGAGGCCCCAAGACGGGTTATGAACAATCCGTACGCAGTTCACAAACAATCTGATCACCACTCCAAACATCGAACAGGCAATGGGATCCCTCAATCATGTGTGGAGACTCGTGTGAGCAGCTTCGGGAGCTCGAGATCGTTACTGCTTACCGAGAGGTCGATCAAGTCTCGACCTGATGATCTGTTCATCTGAGGGCCACGTGATCGATAAGTGTAGAACACCGAAATCACGTCGCGTTTCCCACAATCCTCGTCCAGTTTAACATCTCGACTGATTTAAAATGTAATTGTATTGTTACGGTAGAGTGGGGGTAGATGGAGGAATTTAAGAGGAAAGTTAGGATTGAATGGAGTTGTTTGGTCCGTGGACGTGTAGGAGACATCTCGATGTAATTAAATAGGGAAACTGTGAGCTTAAGTGTTTCGTGTCACCACACAGGAGGGGGGGGGTTGGTGGTGTCATATAGGGATAAAGGATAAGTTTCCCCAGTATGTAATTGTCTCCTTGTGACTTTTCCCGATGTTTTTGTTTTACAAACCAGCAAAGATGGAGTTGCGCTTTTATAACAACAATAACAAAAACCAATCAAATGTGCAGAGCGGGTGGAGGCCCCGCCCTCGCGCGTTTTGTGAGCAAGCCACGCCCCGGAGGTGAAATGGTTTTTTGGTGTGACGTCAGGAGGGAGGGAGAGAGAGAGAGAGAGAGAGAGAGAGAGAGAGAGAGAGAGAGAGAGAGAGAGAGAGAGAGAGAGAGGGGGAGAGGGAGAGAGAGAGAGAGAGAGAGAGAGAGAGAGAGAGACGGAGAGACGGAGAGAGAGAGAGAGAGAGAGAGAGAGAGAGAGAGAGAGAGAGAGAGAGAGAGAGAGAGAGAGAGAGAGAGAGAGAGAGAGAGAGAGAGAGAGAGAGAGAGAGAGAGAGAGAGAGAGAGAGAGAGAGAGAGAGAGAGAGAGAGAGAGAGAGAGAGAGAGAGAGAGAGAGAGAGAGAGAGAGAGAGAGAGAGAGAGAGAGAGAGAGAGAGAGAGAGAGAGAGAGAGAGAGAGAGAGAGAGAGAGAGAGAGAGAGAAGCGAGGGGTGGTTGGCTTGGTGGGACAACTTCGGAGGAGGAACGCACCAATGCGGAGTGAGGAATGCACGCCGTTGAGAAACAACGCAGCGAGGAGATTTACAAGGACTTACAAGGGAATTTTGCACAGGAAGAGGACATTCGGCCCATTATGCCTGCAGCACACCAATACCAGTGTGCTCGTGTGTGCTCGTGTGGGTGTATGCGTGCGTGTGCAGGTGCGTGCGTGTGCAGGTGCGTGCGTGTGCGGGAGCGGGTGGGTGCAAGTGTGTGCATGCACGTGTGTGAGTGCGTGCGTATGCGGAAGCGAGTGGGTGTACGTGTGTGTGTGTGCGTGCAGATGCGTGTGTGTGTGTGTGTGTGTGTGTGCGTGCAGATGCGTGTGTGTGGAGAGGTGCGGGCAGAGGCAGGCGGGTGTGGATGCGGGCGGGGGCGGGTGCTGGCAGGGGCATGCACATGTGTGTGCGGGCGGGTGCGAGTGGGTGCACGTGTGTGCATGCACGTGTGTGAGTGCGTGCGTATGCGTGTGTGTGTGCAGATGCATGTGTGCGGAAAGGTGCGGGCGGAGGCAGGCGGGTGTGGATGCGGGCGGGGGTGCGTGCGGGCAGGGGCATGCACATGTGTGTGCGGGCGGGTCGAGTGCGGGTGCCGATGCGTGTACATGTGGGTGCGGGCAGATGCGTGCGGGTGCGGGGACATGTGGGTGCGGATGCTGGTGCGTGCACATGTGAGTGCGAGTGCGGGCGGATACGTACGGTTGTGGGTGCGGGCACATGTGGGTGCTGGTACGTGCACATGTGGGTGCGGGCGGGTGCTGGTGCGTGCAGGCGGGGGTGGGTGCGTGCACATGTGGGTGCGGGCGGGTGCTGGTGCGTGCAGGCGGGGGTGGGTACGTGCACATGTGGGTGCGGGCGGGTGCTGGTGCGTGCAGGCGGGGGTGGGTGCGTGCACATGTGGGTGAGGGCGGGGGCTGTTAGGCTGTCAAAAAGTGTTGTCAACCTTCTTGGCTCCCTTCCAAAGGGTGTGTAAGAGCCGCGAAGGTGAATCATTTTCCCTATTTTTCCGTCCTCCGATGGGAGCTTTTTTTCCAGCAAAATGTTCCCACAACCGTTGGGGGATGAAAACGGTGCAGGCGCACAACATGGCATCGGTCGCCTTGGTAACAAGGAACAACTAAAACGGTGCTCAGGAAAAACTTCACCACGTGTTGTGTTTGACTCATGATTGTGGCCCTCGGGGCATCATGATTGATGAGCTGCCCTCAGGGCAGCGCCCTTGAGGAGTGCACATACCCACAGACCTTTAGACCCCTTATGACCCTTTAAACGCATGTACACCCTTTACACTTCTTGGACTCTTTAAACCCCAACTACTATTGGGACATGCCCTTTCAATACCATCAACCTTTAAACCCCGAAAGAGCCTTAAACCCATGTCGACCCTTTACACTTCTTGGACTCCTTAAACCCTAACTACTATTGGGATATACCATCAACCTTTAGACCCCTTATGACCCTTTAAACCCATGTCGACCCTTTACACTTCTTGGACTCCTTAAACCCTAACTACTATTGGGATATACCATCAACCTTTAGACCCCTTATGACCCTTTAAACCCGTGTCGACCATTTACACTTCTTGGACTCCTTAAACCCGAAGTACTATTGAGACATACCATCAACCTTTAGACCCTTTAAAGAGCCTTTAAAACCTGAGACCTTTGAATACCCTTTTGACGCGAACTACTTTTGGAACGTACCATTTAAAACTTCTTGGTAAACATGTCAAATAATCAGGTCAAAAGAAAGAAAAAAATCAGGGTAATTAGATAACGAACATAAAATGTGTTCGTGATTTCCAGTACACTTTATTTATTTATTTGCAGCCTGTAACTGCTTTGCTGCATCATTTTCTGGGGATGCAGCTGCGTCGCTGATGCCTCTGTTATTCCCTCTGTTACCAGCACGATGGTCCTCATTTTGCTGACCTCAGAAGGATGACAGGTGGAGCAGTCAACCCACCTGATGATGTTATTTAACAGCACGACAGGGGCTCAAATGCAAGTCCCTCGGATCTTGAGCCAGCCACCTCAACCGTAAAGCCAACACCAGTTCGAGCCCGCGTCGCACCGTTAGATCGAGTCATCGAAAGTGGGACATCCTCACTCATTGCAGGCAACAAGGGCTGTTCGAGGGAAGACTGCATCTCCAACAACGGTGTCGTCACTGGATGTAGCACACATGTCAACAACACAGCACACGTGTCAACCTTCAACCATGGTCTATGTCAGTAACTTTTAGATGTCATCGCAGAAGATCGACATGGGTGAATATAAACTCCATAAGTTAAAAAGGTGTAAACCGTTTAAGCTTGTGGACTGTGAAGTTTATATTCACCCACAAGAAATAAGGCTGTGTGGGGTTAAGAGGGGGTGGGTTTCCCCATTTCACCATGTGGCCGAGACCTCATTTAACTGTAATATTTTGGTTTCGTGTAATTTGACTGTTATTGTTGAGTTTACTAAATTAAATAATGCACATGTCTCAGTTACCTGGAAGTTTGTGATGGTGTGCAGTGACATCGCAATGTGCAGGTCACAATGGACAAAACAACTGGGTATCTGCCAAAGTGTCGAGGACAGCCAAGTGACAGGTGAGAAGGTTATGCAAGGCCTACCCAGTGATCTTTATCCA
The DNA here is from genome assembly GCF_056783735.1 of Eptatretus burgeri. Classification (NCBI taxonomy): domain Eukaryota; kingdom Metazoa; phylum Chordata; class Myxini; order Myxiniformes; family Myxinidae; genus Eptatretus; species Eptatretus burgeri. The sequence continues at coordinate 571,870 of NW_028225101.1, forward strand.
TTGTGTAGATGATGCAGACAATCAGTAGCAACAACAAAACCAATATCGCAATCATGATGAGGAAGCGCATCTGCTCCATCAAGGTCACCCATGTGGGCTTGTCTGCGGTTAAATACGGAAGGTCAGACAACATGGCTTTGCACAATCAGACATTGCGGTGTTCGTGGAAGACTCACTATACTTGTGACTTGCTCTTCCGTTTTCATCATCTTAAAAGGTTCCTCGATGTATCGATGATGTGGAGTAACTTTACACTTGATTCCCACGAGAGGCCTCATTTTGTCGAATCATCTTCAACGGATGTTCCGAGTCTATCAAGTGAACAATCATAGAGACAATTAGACCAAAAAGTCCCAAAACACCATGAAGACCTAAAAGAACCTGGAGACATTGAAATACCCAAAAGACCCCGAAGACCCAAAAATGCCTCAAAGACATAGAAGACTCAAAAGACCGAAAATACACCAAAGACAAAAGACCACAAGGACCCAAAAGACCAATAATACCCAGAGGACTCAAAAGACCTTAAATACCCAGATGACTCCAAAACACTCACAGGACACAAAAAAGGGACCGTGAACAACCAAAAGATCCAGACGACCCAAAAGGCGCAGAACATCCAAAAGACCCTGAGGACACAAAAGACCCAGAAGAGACAAAATACCTCGAGGACCTAAAAGACACAATGGGACTATCGTGGACCCATGGAAATTCTGCATCATGTAAAATGTGACTTCAGGTCCCTAACCCCGCCCCCCCCACACCCACACACAATCCCATGTCCTTAACCCCCCTCCCAACTCTGACTTCTCTTCCCCCCCCCCCACCACCACACCCAAACTCTGTGCTCCCCTCCGCCTTTTTTCAAACCTCAAACCCCCTCTCAACCCAATGTCCTCAACTCCACCTCCACCTCCTTGAAAGCCTCAAACCTCTCGATCCCAATTCTGTCCCCTCTCTGCCCTCCCACCCCTAAGCCAACTCTGTCATCCCCTACACTCTTCTTCTTCAAGTCCTCAACTGCCCCAAACCCAAAGTACTTAATCCACCTTCCAACCCCAAGTCCTCAATCCCCCCCCACTCCCTTTCCAACGTCTCAATCTTCCTCTTTCAACTGCATGCACCCTCACCAACAATTCTCTGTCCTCCCCTCCCTATTTCCCTCCTTGTTCTTAACAACATTACACAAATATACACAGGGAACTTTGGCACATGAGAAGGTCATTCGGCCTTTCATGCCTGCGTTGTACTCTTTATTCAGACCCTCCATAACCTCGCTCTTCCCATTTCCATGAAGTTCGATGTTGCAGAGAAAAAAAGTCAATATGGGTAAATAAAGGAGTTAGCTTTTGTTGTGTGGTCTGGAAATAATAAAAACAAACAAAGAATAAAACCATCACTCGAAAGCATCTGAAAATGCAAAGCTCGTCCGCATCTGCTTTGTATTCGGACTTCTTCTTCTTCCATGCACTGCTTCTTCTTCTTCTTCTTCTTCTTCTTCTAAACATGACAAAAACAGCTCAAAAAAAAATACAATTTCAGACGACCTTGACCTTTTGACCGAAAAAACAATCGGCTTCAGTGATCCAATATGCAAACCCTTCTCAAATTTAAAGTCAATCAGATGGAAATGGACGATTTGGTGACTTTGACCTTGTGACCTCAAAACAATCAGCTTCCAGCTTTTGATTGATGAACCAATTCAGTGACCCGATATGCAAATTCTAAAAAATTTCAGGTCAATCGGATGAAAATTGATGATTTTATGTGACGTCGTCCTTTGACCTTTTGACCGAATTATTAATTTGTCTTGTCCACATTCTCAGCCTAAAACTTTGGTGAAAATTTAATGGCTGACGATGGGACCACACGAAAGAAGAAGTTGAAAATTTGATGACAAAAGCACAAATGGGGGGGAAAAAAGTTACGGCCCGGTCAGACACACACGCACGTGATTATAAAATCCCGTTTTTTAATCCGCTAATCTCCGCTAATCATCATGAAGATTATGCTAACCACGTGCCGGTATCTCTGTCGTTTATCACGGGCAACTTGACGCTTCAAAGTATTTTTAAAATGAAGGAAAAACAAATCTCCATAATCCCCAAGTGGGTCCATTTTGGCAATTTAAAGATCTATCAGGATTTATTATATTAATCTGCATATTAAATTGGAAACCAAATGAGGAAGGAAGCCATTGTTGGGAACGGCTCTGGTTATGCCTGCTGCGTTACCAGAATAATGCTGCTGCGTAATATTTGAAGACCCAACAGTTGTGTTGGACTGTATTGTGCTGGGAGGCCCTCCGGTTGTGTAGAATTGCTGCGTGGTACTGGGAAGCCCTGCAGTTGGGTTGAGCTGCTGTGTAATGTTCGGAGACCCTCCAGTTGTGTTGGAATGCAGTGTTGTGCTGGGAGGCCCTCCATTTGGGTAGAATGACTTGTAGTGCTGGGAGACCCTCCAGTTGTGTGGAATGGCTGTGTCATGCTGGGAGACCTTCCAGTTGTGTTGAGCTGCTGTATAATGCTCGGAGACCCTCTAGTTGTGTTGGACTGCAGTGTTGTGCTGGGAGGCCCTCCATTTGGATAAAATGGCTGTGTAGTGCTGGAAGACCCTCCAGTTTTGTGGAATGGCTGTGTCGTGCTGGGAGACCTTCCAGTTGTGTTGAGCTGCTGTGTAATGTCCGGAGACCTTCCAGTTGTGTTGAGCTGCTGTGTAATGTTCGGAGACCCTCCATTTGTATTGAGCTGCATGTTGTTCAGAGATCCTCCAGTTTTGTGTAACTGCTGTGGTGGCGGTAAGCCCTCCAGTTTTGTGGAACTGCTGTCTGGTGCTGAGAGGCCCTCCAGTTGTGTTGAACTGCTGTGTGGTGCTGGTAGGCCCTCCAGTTGTGTTGAACTGCCGTGTGGTGCTGGGAGACCCTCCAGTTGTGTTGAACTGCTGCGTGGTGCTGGGAGGCCCTCCAGTCATGTTGAACTGCTGCGTGGTGCTGGGAGGCCCTCCAGTTGTGTTGAACTGCTGCGTGGTGCTGGGAGGCCCTCCAGTCATGTTGAACTGCTGCGTGGAGCTGGGAGGCCCTCCAGTTGTGTTGAACTGCCGTGTGGTGCTGAGAGACCCTCCAGTTGTGTTGAACTGCTGCGTGGTGCTGGGAGGCCCTCCAGTCATGTTGAACTGCTGCGTGGAGCTGGGAGGCCCTCCAGTTGTGTTGAACTGCCGTGTGGTGCTGGGAGACGCTCCAGTTGTGTTGAACTGCTGCGTGGTGCTGGGAGACCTTCCAATTGTGTTGAGCTACTGTATAATGCTCGGAGACCCTCCAGTTGTGTTGGACTGCAGTGTTGTGCTGGGAGGCCCTCCATTTGGGTAAAATGGCTGTGTAGTGCTGGGAGACGCTCCAGTTGTGTTGAACTGCTGCGTGGTGCTGGGAGACCTTCCAATTGTGTTGAGCTACTGTATAATGCTCGGAGACCCTCCAGTTGTGTTGGACTGCAGTGTTGTGCTGGGAGGCCCTCCATTTGGGTAAAATGGCTGTGTAGTGCTGGAAGACCCTCCAGTTTTTTGGAATGGCTGTGTCGTGCTGGGAGACCTTCCAGTTGTGTTGAGCTGCTGTGTAATGTTTGGAGACCCTCCATTTGTATTGAACTGCATGTTGTTCAGAGACGCTCCAGTTTTGTGGAACTGCTGCATGGTGCTGGGAGGCCCTTCAGTTGTGTGGAATTGCTTTGTAATGTTCGGAGACCCTCCAGTTGTGTTGAACTTCTGCGTGGTGCTGGGAAGCCCTCCAATTTTGTGGAACTGCTGCATGGTGCTGGGAGACCCTCCAGTTGTGTTGAACTGCTGTCTGGTGCTGAGAGGCCCTCCAGTTTTGTGGAACTGCTGTCTGGTGCTGAGAGGCCCTCCAGTTGTGTTGAACTACTGCGTGGTGCTGGTCTGCCCTCCAGTTGTGTTGAACTGCCGTGCGGTGCTGGGAGACCCTCCGGTTGTGTTGAACTGCTGCGTGGTGCTGGGAGGCCCTCCAGTTGTGTGGAACTGCTGTATGGTGGTAGGAGGCTCTCCAGTTGTGTGGAACTACTGCACGGTGGTAGGAGGCTCTCCAGTTGTGTTGAGCTGCTGTATCATGTTTGGAAGCCCTCCAGTTGTGTTGCACTGCTGCGTGATGCTGGGAGGCCCTCCAGATGTGTGGAACTGCTGTATGGTGGTCGGAGGCTCTCCAGTTGTGTGGAACTACTGCACGGTGGTAGGAGGCTCTCCAGTTGTGTGGAACTACTGCACGGTGGTAGGAGGCTCTCCAGTTGTGTGGAACTACTGCACGGTGGTAGGAGGCTCTCCAGTTGTGTGGAACTACTGGATGGTGGTAAGAGGCTCTCCAGTTGTGTGGAACTGCTGTATGATGCTCGGAGGCCCTCCAAGTTATGTGGAACTGATGCATGGTGCTGGTATGCCCTTCAGTTGTGTTGGGCGGATGGGTGGTGCTCAGAGGCCCTCCAGCTGTGTGGAACTGCTGTGTGTTGCTGACAGGCCCTCCAGCTGTGTGGAACTGCTGCCTACTGATGGGAGACACTTCATCCTCGCTGGTGTAGACCTGCACAGTTCGGTTGTTCGGTTGCAGGTTTGGAAGCATTCTTTTCAAACCTGGCCCAAGAAAGAACACAATGTTCGCTGTTAAATTGTCCTCAATACCACAGAGCCAATATGACACCTGAGGTGGACAAGGAGGGATAATAACTACACTTTAAATTTTTACTTTAAAAATTAAATTTAATGGAAATAACATACTCAACATCTTCTGCAGCATGTTGTGAGAAAAATAAATCAAAGCACAATCAAGCAAAACAAGAGCAGCCCGTTTCCAAAGTGAAAATTATCGGTGACCCACAGACTTCTTAGGTCTTTAATTCAAGTCCTTCTGTTGCCATTGGAAGCATCTGCCGGTGGCAGTGTCAATGCAGGGCGTGAAGAGGAGCATGGAACAATAAGCACATCATCGATCGTGTGCTCGATCCAGGTTAGAATCCGGGTTTTTTTGCTGGGAATGTGTGCTTGAAACAGAACGGTCTTGGGCTTGGCTCATAGAGGAGCGAAACAACAATGGACAGTCGGTTCAAAACTACCAAAGGGTATGGGGTGGATCAACCTACAAAAGGAGGAAGAACCAGTGTGTGCTTATGTGTTTGTCTGTTTGTTTGTTTGTTTGTCGCGTTACTCCGCCTGCAGTTCTGGGCCGATGACATCTCCACTTGCTACACATGATCACGTGACCCAAATTCGGGGTTTTTTTTAATCTTGGGGGAGTATGTTGGGTGGGGGGGGGACACAAATCCTCCGTGTAAATGTGTATCATGTTCCTGTCCCCACGTTTTCCAGTGAAGTGAGGTGTTTTGAATTGCACAGCAGGAAGTAGTTTGAATTACACGTTTGAATAAGGATAATAGAATAACCACGCCTCCTCCTCCCCTCCCCCCCCCCCAGCCGTCGGGAATGGTTGCTTCCAGTTACACAAAAAACGAGTAACGATGACAGCACCATCGTCCAATGTTGGTTATGTTCATTTGTCTTCCTGTTGTTTAACAACTTTTATAACTAACTTGTGATGTTCCGGAAAACTTCTTGCTCATTCTTGCACATCCATTTCACTATTTTATTTATTTTATTGAAAACATCGTTCAATGTATCATCTTCGTTGGACATAACTACAAATTATTTATTTTTACGAGTCATGTGTTTCATATAATTTTCAAATTCCCTTTTACATCATGTTGAATTGTTATCTTTCCAACAATTATTTATAACTGAATAATTTAACGGGAATAAAATAAATGCACCGTATGAGCATTATTTATTGTTGAGTGACGAGGGAGTTGAAGGAATTGTTGTGGGAATGACTCGTAGGGGATAATAAATGCTTAATATAGCGTAGAAGTTTCTTTAATAACTGTTGAAGCGTATAAGTAACTAAATGTGATATTTGAACAGATGGTTGGTACTTCAGAATTTTAAAATACATGAAAACAAACACGACATGATAAAAAATAACACCGAAGCTTTTCGTGCTGTACTTTGTTGGGGAAATTATTCCTCTTTAGACAAATGGCCCTTGCCTCAGTCTGACTCGGTCAAAGTGTTTGTTTTTTTTGACTCTCTACTGTTCTATTATTTAATTGTTAAGGCCTAAGACCTACATATAATCTTGTCTTTCTTTGCCACTTTGGACATTTGTTTAATTCTTTGCAAGTACAAGGTGACCGGTCTGATAAAACTGTACTTTCGCCTATATGCTATCAAAAAAACCCTCTCCACTCTCAAAATGTATATATGTATGAGGGAGAGGTTCATTGAGAAAGGAGTTGTGGACGAGGGTGAGAACCTGAACTAGTGGATAAATTAGAAATAAATTGTACTAAAAGAAAGAACTACTTGTGGACATTTGATTTATCTGGTGTCTGTGATTTTATTAACACGATACTTTTAAAACCGAGTCGGCTTGACGTTAAACCCTGCAAGGAGAACAACATTCCACAACAACTTGAAGAATTCTACAACGATCACTCGAGGTTGGGTGGAAAATCCACATCAACTTCTCAAGGTGATACACAGCAAAGAAACCAGAAACAATGAACACATGTGCTTTTATAAGCATGTCCAAGTAAAAGCGACACCGATTGGTTCTGCGGCCGTGACGTCAATCAGATTCCGAACGCTCATTGGTTGATGCCGTCACCGCTATCTTGGCTCCAATTGGCTTGAGCAGAGTTGTCCGAGATCACATACCATTCGTGTCATTACCTCCAACCATCGCAAACGCTGCAGTCTAACTTTGGATGAAAATGATGCAAAATACGACTGGTTATAAAACGACCAAATCTTTTTCTGACGTCATCCTCACACATCTTCTCCCCTCTATGTCTCGTCCACTGAGGATGCACGAGCTAAGAGCATTCCTGATTCGCACCTCTCACACCTTCCTCTAACCCCACGCCGCATGACACGCCGCACTGCATTTGCACTTCCCACTCCCACACCATGGACACCCTCAGTTTTCCTCCCTCCTCGAGGTCGCTCCTACACCTCAACTGTATCTCCTTTTTCTGGACTACCTCATATTTTCCTTGGGTGTGTGTGTGTGTGTGTGTGTGTGTGTGTGTGTGTGTGTGTGTGTGTGTGTGTATGTGTGTATGATGGCACCTGTTATGTGTAGCATACGTTAAGACTGTATAAGTTTATTGGGGTAACTCTGCACTGTGTCTTTTTGTGTAAATATTTGCATTTCTTTTGCCCAACCCACCAATTCCTTGCTTTCCCCTGCTGTACATCTTTGCGAATAAACCCGTTAATGTGCCACATCATTTTCCTTGCTTTATTATAATAAATGTGCCTTGTTATAAATGTACCCAGCTCGTTTTTATCTTTTCCTCCATTGGTCCAACACGATCCGCACATCAGCATATCCAGGAAGTTAGACCCCAAAAATCTGCTTCTTAGCCGGTGTGTACTCGGCAGCTCTGCTCGGCTGTACCTGATATGGTATCGCACGTACTCATCGAGGGCACGATTCCCCGATAAGGCGACCACGTGTTCCCAGGTAAACTGCAGTCAGACGGAGGACACTGGGTCACGTGGTTTTTAGCTCGCCTGTTCAAAGAACAGAGAGCTATCGCGATACCCCCGGCGTGAGCGTGAGCGTGAAAATATTAAAGTTTTTGGTGCAAGTTATTTAGAAGTTTGCCATTCATTTAATATGTGTACTAGGATGCTGTATTCGGCATGGAGGTTCCTTTGTGGTATATTATATTGATGGAGTGAAGTTGAAATTAAAAAAATAATTTCAAATGTTTTAAATTTTTGACCTGTTTTGAACTTAACTTTTTTGTCGCACATCAACGTTAAAGTTTTTGGTGCAAGTTATTTAGAAGCTTGCCATTCATTTAATATGTGTACTAGGATGCTGATATTTGGCATGGAGGTTCCTTTTGGGGTATACTATTGATGTGGTGAAGTTGAAATAAAAAATGATTTTAATTATTTTTAAAAATTTCAACCTAAGATGGTGTCAAAGCCACCCAATGCTCGCCTGTTTATACTAGAACTAGACGCTTGCCATTCATTTAATATGTGTACTGGTTTACTGATTACAATATACAAATACATATATTGCTTTAAAATTATTTGGATCAGACTTCACTGCAATGCTTTATAAAAAATATTATTAGACGTCTTTTAAAAACGATAAATGTATAAACAGGCCAGCATTGGGTGGCTTTGACACCAACTCTCTGGTATTATTGGCGTTTGCGATCGATTAGCAACCCGCCGTGACATGAACTTATTCGTGTGTGACAGTCATGATTCCCGGTGAGAAATCATGGATATCCCCTCCCTCATAGTATCACCACAACCCTGGGTCCTCAACAATCGATTCGATTTGATTCGATGTGGATCACTCTCTCCATTCTTGTGTAGTTTTTATTGTTGACGATGTGAATCACTCTCTCAATCCTTGTGTGGTTTATCGTGGATTCGGAAGAATTCCACCTTCACGGGTTAAAAACGGAACATTCAGGAATTCTTTCTGGCTTTGTGCTTCGGGACAATTTGATGATTCCTTATCGAGATGATTCGAATGAATGTGTTCCTCTGAGAGATCTGATGTTTGAATTATTCATTTGGGATCTAAATGAAGACATATATAAGTAATGTTGTTATGATTCGTGTTTTTTAATCTTTAAGTTTATTTTATTTTTTTTGGAAGTTGTTTTGTAAAATATTTCTTCAATGGTTCATGGAAGTGAATCTGAGTGCTTTAGTCTGAGGTATTCAATTGCATTGTTATCCAGTGGCTTCATTGTTCATTGTTTATTTATTTATTACACATTCATCCAACAAGATGACATGGAATATGGATTTCATGTTTTTACATTCTTCAATAAAATTAGGCGAAAGTCAGAGGTCTTCCATTCGCTGTTTCAAATCCTGAAGGTCGGCCTTGTAGCGATTGTACGCCTCCCATATTGCTTCCAGCTTCTCATCAGGGGTTGCGTCACCACTTAAGGAAACCATTTCGGTGGTCTGCATGTGGCTCTCCACTAAAAGAGGGTTGGGGGCCAAGGGTAGACATTTGTAATCCAACCATTGTGACGTAGTACACTCCCCTTAATTACCCCTCTCTTCACTTAGCTTCCCCCAAAACTACTACTTCCCTGATATAGCCCTCCCCTTACATATCCCCCCTTACACACCCCTCCCTTCACTTACCTCCTCCTGAACTTACCCCTCCTCTTACATACCCTTTCCCTTACTTACCTCTTCCCTTATATATCCCTACTCTTACTTATCCCTCCCCTTACTTACCCCCACTTACTTACCCCTGCTCTTAATCATCCCTGTAGTGTCAGAAGAGCATTCAGACAGACACGAGAGCAAGTAGCAGCCCCCATACAGCACAATCCCCTGTTACTTATCGCTCCTTTCACTTACCTACCTCCAAACTTACCCGTTCCCCTGCCTGTCCCCCAAATTGACGCCTGTCGTATCTGAACTTTGTGCATTTTTTTCCTTTTCCCTCCACAATCCCTGACCCTTCATTCTTTCCCCCCTCTTCACCTCCTCCCCCCACAAGTCCTTGAGACGTGTGTGAGACCTTTTAAAAACATTAACGTTCAAGTGAAGAACAAAGTGGCTGATAATAAGTACTCTCGCTCTCGTGCTCTTCACTTTACCTCTCTTCCCTTCACAGTGAAGTTTGCGGTGAAGTTGTTAATAATTAATTAATTGTACGCTCCCTTTGCGGCTCTTCACCACCGCCACTTACGGGTCCAACGTTCCCGCTCGAAGACGCCACAAATGGAGCTCGTGTGTTGAGAAAGATGATGAGAGTGAATGGAGAGACGGAGACTCACCTGGAATCTGTTGCAGGTTCTTCATGGTCTCGTTCAACTTTCTGTTGAGCATGTTGAAGGTCTGCAGGTGTTTTGCAAACGGGTATTCCTTTGGTTCCTGCCCACAAAACGGGTACTTTCTCACTCAAGTGCACATTCTTTCCGATGAATCCCACTTTACTTTTTTACACAAAGGTCTGTTTGTATCCCTTGAGGTTCATTTGTCCATTGGGTCCGCGAATATGGAGGAATTTTAACCTCCAGCTCCATACAATTCCCCCTTTCTTCACATCCCTCTCTCCTCTCCATTGTTATCCTCCCTTCTCAATTCATCTCCCCCGACACCCCGGCGGTGCCGGTACGTAATAAATATGTGGACTCCATGTGTGACGTCATTATTGTTTTGACGCTTCATTTTTCGGTCGCACTCACAAATTGAGAGCTGCGAGGAAATGACGAAGAGAGCCTGATATGATGAAGATCGAACAAAGAGGTTTTCGTTCGTATCGCCTCCTCCAGAGAGGTCATCCATCAAGTCCAGCGCGAAGTAGGCCGCATGTCCTGACACCGCCCTGGACACTCGCCGCCATGTTTTCGGCCGTCAAGATCCATTTCTGGATGTTTATATTGAAGGTTTTACAGAAAATTTCCTCTTTGGAAAAATAATGTAAGTTTATCGTCTTTTTTGATGAACACAATTGTCGTGAAAGTCCATTATTCCGACATTCAGTGTGGAAAGTTTCTTTGGGGTATACTATTGTGACAGTCTTTTTAAAACGTGGATTTACCCCCTTTTGCCCCGAACAAGCCCCTAACAGCTTGGGGTGTGTAGGCTTAGGCTAGCGTGTGTAGGCCTAGGCTGGCGTGTGTAGGCCTAGGCTAGCGTGTGTAGGCCTAGGCTAGCGTGTGTAGGCCTAGGCTAGCGTGTGTAGGCCTAGGCTAGCGTGTGTAGGCCTAGGCTGGCGTGTGTAGGCCTAGGCTAGCGTGTGTAGGCCTAGGCTAGCGTGTGTAGGCCTAGGCTAGCGTGTGTAGGCCTAGGCTAGCGTGTGTAGGCCTAGGCTAGCGTGTGTAGGCCTAGGCTGGCGTGTGTAGGCCTAGGATCGCGTGTGTAGGCCTAGGCTAGCGTGTGTAGGCCTTGGCTCGCGTGTGTAGGCCTAGGGAAGCGTGTGTAGGCCTAGGCTGGCGTGTGTAGGCCTAGGCTAGCATGTGTAGGCCGAGACACGCTCGCGCATCGTGTTGACGGCCAACAAAATGGCGGCCACGCTACACACAGCCGCTTCGATCCAATGAGCTCAATTGATCGTCTTGTTCGCGCTCTCGTGTATGTATTACCTTTTTGGCTTCTTCTGAAACTTTCCTCGGGGGAGTTTCCTTCAGCATACGATCGCTCTCCGCCATTCCTCGTTCAAGGCTCACTCGATTATTACCACGCGGCGGCAGAATCTTCCTCTTCACGGAAAAGACCCGGGCATTTCTCAGAACTACAGCGATCAAGATATTGCACACCAACAGGCAGAAATGAATGAAAGGTCGAGGGTGTGAGTAATGAGCTTCTAAAATATTGCATTGTCGACAGAGGAGCAGCTTTCACAGATATCATCTGATAACAATCTAAAAAAAGACAAGGACAAATGTGTCCAAGAGCAGCGTCCTAACTGTTATGTTGAACATTATGTTGAACTGTTTTCCCGTTTCGTTTCGTCTTTTCTTGAAATTGAATCTCCATCTTGCTTCACGTAAAGGGTTGGTAGTGGGCTTAATACGCCCGATAATTAAATTAATCAGAACCGTCGAGGCCGATGATAACACCGCTCGGTTATCCCGCTAGTGGCCTTAGGTGGCTTAAGTGGCCCGTGTCCGGAGTCGACCTACGGCGAGGTGCGATCGCCCGGTCTACCCTCCGCGTGGGTACTTAGGTAGGTCGAATTTGGCGAACAACCCTATCCCACGCGGGGGGCCGATTGGCACGATCGTGATGAGGCCGAAAGGCCCACCCGTGACTCGCTCCCGGCGTTAGTCCGAGAAGGTCACGACAGAATTGTCCGTCCGGTGGGCGACGTGCCGCGATTCGAGTTACCTGGCCGTTCGCACGCCGGCGGGCGCGAATTCGCAACAATATGTTAGTCAGCTTGTATGTTTTTTTTGTTTTTTTTTGTCTGCAATCACGTATAAAAAATTCTGCAGAGCACAGTTATCATTGGAAATTTTTGTAACTTCGCATATCTGAGGCCTATAGAGGTCCCTTTCAGAGCACAAAATGTTGAAGGTCAAAGGTCAAGGTCACTTTGTCACAAATCAGGGGAGTCGACGAAACCCTTATTTTTTGAGTAATTTTGATCGGATCGTCTTCAAACTTCGTGGGAACATAGTTCATGGTCTGGCGCTCAGCTGATTAATTTTTGGTGGCGATTGGCCTTGACCTTCATGGTTAGCGCCTGAGGTCAAACATATTTGACCCCAAGGTCAAATTTTCAAGTTTTAGGAACCATATCGTGTCATACCTCAAATTGAACACCTCGATGAGTGCTTTCTAGATATGTCAAGCTTGAGACATTATGACGTCATTTGGTGACGTTATGAGGCAAAAGCATATTTTTCATGGTTACTCTGTAGAACGATTCTCATCGGAATCTCTCGTAGGCAGATATTCCTCAAGGAGTCGCTCCTGGTGGATAGCAGCTCTGTTCACCGCAGTGTGACCTTAAAGAAGTCACACGTGGTCACCTTTTGGCAAGATACGGGTCACCCTGCGAGTGACATTGGTTTATTTAATGTTTGTTTACTTTATCACTAAAAGGTTTTGTCATTGATGTGAAACTTCACCTGATTTAGTGAAATCGAGTGATATTGAGTTGGGGTCCAAATCGACTCTGCTTGGTAAGATTCGGTTGAAAATATTGTTGCGGTTTTCGCGCCCGCCGGCGTGCGACGGCCACATAACTCGAATCGCGGCACGTCGCCCACCGGACGGACAATCCAGTCGTGACCCTCTCGGACTAACGCCAGGAACCAGTCACGGGTGGACCTTTCGGTCTCACCGCGATCGAGCCAATCAGCCCCCGCGTGGGATAGGGTTGCTCGCCAAATTCGAACTACCTAAGTACCCACGCGGAGGGTAGACCGGGCGATCGCACCTCGCCGCAGGTCGACTTCGGACACGGGCCACTTAAGCGACCCGTTCCGTACTATCAGAATAACCGAGCGGTGTTATCGTCGACCTCGACGGTTCGATTAATTATCGGGCGTATTCAGCCCACTACCAACCCTTTACGTGAAGCAAGATGGGGATTCAATGGAGGAAAAGACGAAGCGAAGCGGGAAACAGTTCAACAATAAAGCACATTTATTCGCGGCACACGGGAAGCACACAAATACAATTCCACCAAATGCACACAAAAAAAAAGAAAACACAATTCCATTTACACAAAAAGCAAACATAAAAGTGAAAACACAGTGCAGAGCTAATACCGACTACCGAGCACACGGCAACACTTATACAATTCTACTTCACAGACGGCGCCGACAACACATACCCAAAACCAAGGAAAAGAAATACCCTCAAGAATGAGGCAGGCCTGAGGCCGAGACCGGGTCGGGCCTACCCGTCTGGTGATGAGACGCGGAGCGGCGATGGCCCCGCAACCCGCGGGCCTCGTGGACGGTGTCTGGTAGGGGGTGGGAACGGGGCCCCCTTGGTCGCACTATCTCAGCGCGGGGGGAAACAGGAGGGGGTTGCTGATGCTCGGGGTATAGAGGATCTTTATTATCCCTGGTGTGCGTCTCCACCTCGGCCAGGTCGCGCTGCCGGCCTCCCTCGGGCGTGCAGCTCCCGGCACCGACGCGAGCACCCCCTCGTCCGACTCTCTTCAGCTTCTCCAGCCACTGCAGGCTTCGGGCTCCAGACTTCCACACTCGTCCCCTCCGTTCCGACTCCTTCTCGTTCTCGACCCCCCTTTCGTTCTCGTTCTCCTTCTCGTTCTCCTTCTCCTTTTCGTTTTCGTTCTCCTTTCCCTTTTCGTTTTCGTTCTCCTTTCGTTCTCGTTCTCCTTCTCCTTTTCGTTTTCGTTCTCCTTTTTCTGACTGACGAACACCGTCCTTTTATCCCCCCGTAACTTCGCCTTTGACCCCCTCCCTTTGACCTTTCACCTCGCTCCCCATTGGCCCGAGAAAAAGTGGGCGTGAAGGCTTTTTGATCCACAAATTTGCATATATCGATCGCCCTGGGGGCGGGGCCAATTCGCCCCTCGCTCACCGATTGGACGGCAAAAAGTGGGCGTGTGTCGTTTTTGATCCGTTTTTGAAGCACAAAATCCGTGATTTTGTACACGCTGTTCGACGCGCGCTCTGCACGAATCCAACACCGGTACCCACAGCGGGGCAAGAACGGTGGCGATGCTACGGTTGCGAGGTGTGACGTGAAGGTCGTGGCGGTTGTGGTGAAGCGGTGGTTGTGGTCGGTGGTTGATGTTGTGGTTGTGATCATGGCGGTTGGTCCAAAATAAAGATAGTAAAAGAAAAACGGCTATCCTGAAGAGTCGCAGCTCGCATAAATGACATGTATTCCCACTAGACAACGGGTTTGGGCCTAACTACACATGCACTTACCGAGATACCTCACCTAAGGGACCTGAATGGTGGTTTGCGAATCTGGTAACCACAACAATATGTTGGGAGATCAGTGGCAACACCAGGGGGGTTTCCTGGTTGCCCGGAACCCCCCCCCTTTCCCAACAAAAAAATATTTACCATTACAGTGACAAACGCAGGGGTTCCCTGGTCACCCAGAACTCATTCTCCCATGAAAGTGTGCCACAAAAAAGGCCAGAAGCCTCAGAAAAACTGTATCAATACAGTACCTAATAAACAATAAACCACGAACAGCTCACAATAATTTATTTGGAAAATTTATAATTTTCTGTTGTTTGGAAACCCCCCCTACCCAATTCCTCGATTTGCCCCTGGAGATGAAGGTTAAGTAAAAGTCAGAAACTGAATTCTCATCTTACAAATGGAAAAGGGGAGTTGGGCTTCAGATACAAATAATAATTTATATTCATCCATAAAAAACTATAATCAGATTGAAGTTCCAGTTTGGATTGAACACGGAAAGTAATCAAAGATTAAGGCTGAAACGATTGGGAAAAATAAACGATTTAATGGTTACCACCTGTACACCTGATCATAAGGACGTAGAAAGAATAAACCCTTACAGGTGATGTGAAGAACTTCCTTTAAGAGGAACAACAAACACAGTTCTGGGATTAAAGATATCCCAAAGTTTGAGAAACAAAATAGAATTTCAGTTCATGTTTACACTTTTAATAAATAAAAATTAATCGTGTGAGTGTGTGTGTGTGTGTGTGTGTGTGTGTGTGTGTGTGTGTGTGTGTGTGTGTGTGTGTGTGTGTGTGTGTGTGTGTGTGTGTGTGTGTGTTTTTACACCTCCATTCTGGTAAAGGCTCATGGTTGACAAAGCAAGTTGTGAACTTTTCTTGTTCTCAGTTTCGTTCCAGGGTTCTTTTCAGGATCGTCACTGAACCCGAGACAGCGTCCAACTGTCGTTCATTTATCGTCGTATTCCTTCCCAGGGATGGTTTTGAAGATTTCAATGAGGACTTTTCTTTGTCACTCCTGCAGCTCCGACTGTCACTTGTACCATTTCAGTTTTCTTCAGTTTCCAAGTCCTCTTGACCTCATTTTTCAGCTGCTGGCATTTGGTCATTTTCCTCATTTCTGTATCATTTCGTCCAAAGTCATTGGGAACTGAAACCTCGATCAACAATGCCGAGTTTTCATTTTCGTGTTTGAGCACCGTGTCTGGACGCAATGCTTTGTTTGCGACGTCCACACTTGACGGGATCATCTTGTCACACGTGACCATTATATGTTCATTTTCAAGGATAGGCTCTGGTTTGTGTTTCCATGATTGTTCTGGGACCCGGATGTTGAAGTGTTTATAGATGTGCCAGTGGATTATTCCACAGATGCTGTCGTGTCTTTCCCTGTACAACTGTTCTGACATGAGTTTTTTACACTCCGAAAGGAGGTGACTGGTTGTTTCTGTTTATACCCCACAAACCTGAATTTTTATTCAATTGGCTCAATCCCGCCATTTTATTAAAAGCATTAGAGTAATGTCCTTGGTCTTGAGTATTTGTGATGACTCGTTCTCAATCGCAATTAATTTGACCACAATTAAATCGATCCCTGTCCTCCCAAGCTCTTTTTTGAATCTTCCTGCTCCTTTGTCATTCTCCCATTTGTGGGAGTATATCTGTTGATATTTATTTTTGTAGTTTTCCTTTTTTACTTTGCAATCACTGGTGCTGTGCTTGTTTCTGTTTCGTTTTCCTGTGTAGTATGTGTAAGTTTCACTTGTTCTCCTTTACCAATAGTCCCCCATGCTCCATGCGTGGAATACGCTTTGCAGTGGATGATGATTTCCTTCTCCTCTAAGATCCAGCTCTGTTCATTTTATCTTCTGCGATTTGTCTGGAGCCAAGTGACTGTTGTTTGGAGAACAGGCGACACCTTTTTGGCTTTTATCTTTGGTGTGGTGCTCTGTGTGAGTTCGTTTGTGTTGATTCAAGGTAAACGAATGACGAAACAATTCAGAACACACAGAACACTTGTACGGTTTCTCCCCAGTGTGAGTTCGTTTGTGGATATTCAAGTGTGATGAATGACGAAACAATTTAGAACACACAGAACACTTGTAAGGTTTCTCCCCAGTGTGAGTTCGTTTATGTTTATTCAAGGTTGATAACCGACTAAAATCCCTCGAACACACAGAACACTTGTACGGTTTCTCCCCAGTGTGAGTTCGTTTATGTTTATTCAAGGTTGATAAGTCACTAAAATCCTTCGAACACACAGAACACTTGTAAGGTTTCTCCCCAGTGTGAGTTCGTTTGTGTTTATTCAAGGTTGATAATTGACGAAAATCCTTCGAACACACAGAACACTTGTACGGTTTCTCTCCAGTGTGAGTTCGTTTGTGTTTATTCAAGGTTGATAATTGACGAAAATCTTTCAAACACACAGAACACTTGAACGGTTTCTCCCCAGTGTGAGTTCGTTTGTGTGTATTCAAGTTTGATAATTGACTAAAATCCTTCGAACACACAGAACACTTGTACGGTTTTTCCCCAGTGTGAGTTCGTTTGTGTTTATTCAAGGTTGATAATTGACTAAAATCCTTCGAACACACAGAACAGTTGTAAGGTTTCTCCTCAGTGTGAGTTCGTTTGTGTTTATTCAAGGTATACAAATGACGAAACAAATTGGAACACACAGAGCACTTGAACGGTTTCTCCCCAGTGTGAACTCGTTTGTGGTTATTCAAGGTATAAAAATGAAGGAACAATTTAGAACACACAGAACACTCATACAGTTTCTCCCCATTGTGTTTATTTTCCCCTTGGTTGTGTTTCTCCCCTTGGTTGGGTTTCTCCCCAGTGTGGTTGGGTTTCTCTCCAGTGTGTTCTTTCTCCCGTTGGTTGCGTTTCTCCCCTTGGTTGTGTTTCTCCCTTTGGTTGGATTTCTCCCCAGTGTGATTGGGTTTCTCCCCAGTGTGAATTTTTCGATGTTGATATCGATTAGATATCTGAGTACATGTCTTGGGATACACTGAGCGATTGTAGGGTTTCTCCCCCAGAGGTATTCTTTGATGTTGATGTAAATTTGATTCACAATCAAACTCCTTGGTCCACACAGAACACGGGTATGGTTGTTCATTTATTTGGATCTGCTTGGGTACCTTTAAATCCCTTGTGTGGATGTCGTGAGACACGCTGTTCAATTTATCAGAGTCCTCACAAGAAGACATTTGCTGATTTAAACAATCTTCTGTGTTGAAGAACTGGGTGGAGTCGGGAAAGGAAACCATTTTAATTTCTTTCTCTGCAAAGACAAAGAACCATCAGAACTAATTTTGTCATGATGTGTTTTGCTCAAGGAATTCTGGGAGACAATCAGGGTCAGATAAATTTTACATGGGGGACGTTAGACTTTCTTTTTTGAAGGAAAGATAAATAAATCTTGATATTTTTTCCGTGTTTGGCGATTCCCAATGACTGGTGAGATGATATGGGCAATAGCAGCCTTACTCACGTTACATTTACTCTATAAGTCTGCAGCATAAAGTTGTTTCGTTATTCTGTAAATGGATAAAACTTTCTCGCTTCTCCATTGTGGCAACCTCTGACGATTATCCAAGAATAGAAGTGAAAACCCAGAAAGAATCCCCAGTGGTTATGCCGGCAACCTAAATTTTTTTTTTCAGCGTTACTCACGTTACGCAAAATTAACATGGCATTTTTTCACGCAGCTTCGGTTATATTGTTGCGAATCTGGAAGCCATGAGCACACAACATACAGGTCCTTTTGATCAGTTATATCTGTAAGGACATGTTGCCAGATAGGGTCCCGACCCCAGTCCAATGGGTAATTACATGTTCCTGCGCTGTGGAGTTATTTTAATAGTCAGGTTTTCTTTTCGTATATTTTTATGCCACGAGGCGGCCCTCGACTAATCGGCGTGCAGCGGCTGGGGTGACCGCCACTCAGCCAATCCGGGCACGCGACAGGAGGAAAGGGCTCCGTGTGACGTCACTACCCCCCCTCCCTTGGGCCAATCAAGGAGCTTGCCGCCCGTTTTGGCCAGTGAGAGAGATGAAGAGCGACTTTGCACGCCAAAACCAGCCAGTGAGAGAGGGAGGGTCGCGAGGAGGCCCACTCCCCCTTCCGAAGCGGAGGTATAATTATAGGCGAGGTCTGCGCGTTCGGGCGAGTTGGTTCTGGGTTTGGCACGGTGTTCTCCTGTTGTTCTCCGCTGGTTCTTGAAAGTGTCTGCGCCTGGAGGGTCTTCTCCCGCCAGCCTTCGCTCGCTTGGGTCGTCAGGATCGTGCTGGGGTCCATTTCGGCCCCGAGGACCTGGTCCTTGAAGACCGCACGAGGCGGGCAGGCCCAAGATAGGTCTCAATAAAGACCAGCTGGTCGGACCATTTTTGGGTGTGTTTGGGTGCGTATGTGTGTTTGTGGCGCCAGTCAGGAAGTAGTGAATTGTATAAGTGCTTTCTCGCTGTATATCATTGCCTTGCTTCATTCGGTTTAATTCTGCTCTTTCGTACTTCCCTAATTCCCCCCATTTTTGTTGTATAAATAAACCCCGATTGTTAAATGTTTCAGTTCGTTCACGTCCCTTCTTTCATTGACTGAGCGTGTCGCGTGCTGGGGAAAATTAGCAAGGCCGTTGTGCCGCCGTAAGGGGACATCTGGACCGACGGTTCTCGGCGATTAAACCGCTCAGAATCGCACACGGAACGAGCGCGCTAAGCGGCTCGTTTCCGTACGAGTTCCGTCGAGAGTGTGAAGACTCGGTCGATCGCCACGTGGTCTCGAGGTATTTTGAGATTTGGCGAATAACCCTGTACCACGTGGTGGAAATATTTACGCTTCACGGTCTAAAACAAAGGACCCGTCGACTCCGGACTTATCCGGGGCGACGATCTGAATTCCGGGTGATCGGTCGAGCCGACTTGCGGCCCCAATCTCGCGGTTGTGCACCGCGGCCGACGTCCCGGCCTCGCAACAATATATCCTTGTTAAATGATGCACTGCAGAATAAAATGGATGATGAATGTTTGAAACTCTATTCATGAACTTCATGACACAACCAAGATTTTAACGTAATACAACAGCAACTTTGCACAAAAGGCATTTGAAGAAAAAAAGTTGCGTTACGCACGTTACGTTACTCGCGTTACCAGTAGATTTGAGTGGTGGAAGTTCACCATACTGTGATGTTCACAACCTTCAACCATTTTTATTCAACAGAATAGTACATGACTGGAGGCCTTAACGTTTAGGCAATACTAACTTCTGAATGCAAAACCCCTTACAATTACATGTATCTCCATCACACCCCCCGCCACATGTCAAACTCGCACTCTACATTTTCATCTAGCAGTCTGTTAACATGGTAAATAGTCACTATAACCCATTGTCATGTATGTCACCCACCCCATGTCACATGGTCTCTTCATTGCAGCAGGTAAATTGATTGGTAGTGACCCTACATCTATAGTGACACCTCTGTTCATTGGAGCAGCTTTCTTAAGCTCTCATAACGCTTCTGGATGTCTGACTCACTGACGTTTTCGAAAAATCGACATGTTTGTTGGACAGAAGATGATAACTTCGGAACCACTGGTCCGATCGTGGTTGGTCAAACGTCGTGGTACTGCGCTAGCTCGTCACTGATTGGCTGCAAAATCTCAGCTGAATAAGCCCGTTCCTTTGTGGTTGGTGTGGCCGTGAAGTTGAGTGACCGACTTGGAGGACGACGCCGCGCCCTGCGTTGTAAAGCGTTAGCCCACTAAGTACGATTCACTTATTGACGCGCTGTGCGATAACCACTGATCGGATCTTAATGATCTACACATGATGTGAAAGGGGACGCGACGCAGATAACAATGGTGTATGATTTATTGTTGTGGAAATGGCCCTTGGTGTGTTATTAAATAAAGGACAAGTCTGAAGACGACGATGGTTCACGAGCGGTATTTGACGATGTAGATTGTTTCAGAAGTCAAGGATGAGACAATGTGATAATTTTTGACCAAGTTATAAAAATGATCAACATGATGTGGTACGAGTGACAGGTTATCAGCTGCAAAATGTCGAAAACCCGGTTTCGTTCAACAACTTAAAAAATTTGACCTTTGCACAACCTTTAAACGTCACAAAACAATGTTGTGGACGTTAAAATAAGGAAACAGTATACGTGCTTTAGCTTATTGGAGTTAGTACGTTGAAGAAGGTCGAAAACCCGGTTCGATTCCCACAACTTTGAAAATTTGACCTTTGTGAACTTTAAAGGTCAAAGGTCAAGGATTATGACATTTGGTGCAAAACTTCCTCCGGAACATTCCAGGAACAATATAACGTCATTTCGGCAATATGGCATTTCACACTCCTCGGATTATCCACACTTTGATGAAATTAGCGTGAAAACAAACTTGAAGGGGGCGCCACGGGCAAGGTGTTCGAGATAGAGCAAAATGGTTTCAAGACTTTAGGTGGGGAATGACCTCAAGATTATGCATAAAAAAATATTGTCATCCTCACTCTCAAAGTTTGGGCGGTCGTATGATTTTTATGTCAAAATTCGAAATTTTCTAAGTTCGTGACCTTGTGACCTTGACCTTGGGACGAAAATGAAAAATCGAGCTCCGTGGGGTGCCATGCAGGCACCTATGCAGGTGCCATTGGGCTAACCAAATACCGAAACCCCTGTCAGATTCGACAAACCCCTCGGAGAAGATGGATTTTTATGTCAAAATTCGCAATTTTCTAAGTTCGTGACCTTGTGACCTTGACCTTGGGATGAAAATGAAAAATCGAGCTCTGTGGGGCTATGCAGGTGCCATTGGGCTAACTAAATACCAAAACCCCTGTCAGATTAGACAAACCCTCTCGGAGAATATGCAAATTGAAATCGGCTACCCCTAAAAACACATGTTTTTTGGGCGTGGCTCCGCCCATCATGGGCACACCATGCCCATTCTCAGGAAAACACAACGAGATCATGATCTAAACCTCCCACCAAAATTTTATCAGGATCGGATCAAAAACCCACGGAGCTATGCTCGGGACAGACAGACAAACAGACAGACATACAGACAGACAGACATACAGACAGACAGACATACAGACAGACAGACACACAACAATAACGAATATAGTGGTCACTTTTTTTTTGTGAAAATATTTTTTCGTGAACCAATTCGCCCAGATTCCCCTTTAAATGCATGTTTAGTTAGGTTGTTCGGTAATTGGACGTTACATGTGTGTCGGGAGGTGTAGCCGGCTGTCCAGTGTTCGTACAGTGGTGGTGGACCGGGAGGTGCCTTGCTTATTTTTCCTTCCCCTCTCCGAACTAGCCCCTCCCAGCGTTCTGAGAATGTCGGTCGGCGAGATATGTCGGCAGCCGATTTGTGGAGGGCAGCTGCAATCTCGAGCGATGGACCAATCGCGGGTCCCATGGGGAGAGTCCAGTGAGCGAGCGCCGGGAAGGCAAGAGAGAAACAGCTAGTCCTAGTGGGAGTCGCGATCGGCTGTGTAAGGGACGGCTGTGTCTATCTGTGATCTGCTTCGTGAAAGAGGCAAGAGGAACTGCATGAGGTCAGTCTGCCTTCTGCTGGATGAGAGGCTGCTGGAGTCGAGTCTGCCTTCTGCTGGATGAGAGGCTGCCAGAGTCGAGTCTGCGACCTGCTTGGTGAGGAGGGAGTTGACGGCTGTTCCTCCTCGGCGATGGACCCAGCGTGCGGGTCGTCCCCGGGTTGATCCTGAATCCAACCAGGGAGCCTCTGCTGTCTTTGTTCCCGGCACGGCCCAACACGTTTTTTCCATCCCGTAGATCCGCCTGCGGAGCCCAACACACCGATTTGGCCTAATCTGGTGAGCAGGCCAGGCATGGATTTGTATGCTGGACCTTGTGAAAATCCAGCTGGTGCACACCGTGGATCTTTCGCTATTGTGCCGTCGACCTTACGGGGGCTGAACGCGCCGAGGCTGCGTGCGCAAGCGGTGCCGGGAGAAGGAGTACGAGCGCCATTTTTCCACGCTGCATGCTCGAGCTGGGTGGTCGAATCCGACGACATCGGCTTGTTACGAGCCGCATTCGTGCTTTTGACACTTTTCCTCACGTCCATGAGGCATCACCAAGTACTCTGTGTCTTGTCTGCATGTTGTCTGCATGTTGGCTTAGGTTTATCTCGCTAGGGTTCCCTTCGAAACTCGTTATCCGTAGCTCCCGAGTTAAGAACGGGTTATCGATTAATTATAACGTTCGTGAATGTTTTGCTTGTGTCGTGTTCCCCGATGTGTCCCCAATAAATCTGGCTGATTCATATGAAAGTTGTCGCTTTGAGTTTATTCGTGTCGTGCTGAGGAACAATTCGTGCCTTGCTGAGAAACAATTCGTTCGATTTCGATGTAAAACCCAAACGGGCTACGGACTGGCAGACTTCGCTCGGTCTCTGACAAATCTAGTCTGCAGCCGGGGTCTATTTCCCCAACTGGCAGGGCACAGTTGTATTTTGGTATCGTGATCTCAGGCGCGTAACCCGAGACCTGTGCCGAGCCAGCCGGCGTTATAACCCCGGAGACGGCGGTGCTGTGAAGTGACGCCGAATCTTCAACATTTAGCTGTCAAGAGTGGGGTGCGAATCCCGCCACCGCCGAATCCTTTACATTATTTCTGAGCTCTCAGGAAAACACCCTGAAAGACACAAGTACAAATGGGTCCCGTCCCGGTATTTGAGTGATGTGCGTAATGTAACGTCATTGTTACTTCAAATACTATTTATTGACAAACTGACCTGCCCAAAATGGACCTTTCTGTATAATGGTACTTTGGATGTACTGCCACCTTTGTCTTAAGACAATAACTGCTTAATTGCCAATTAGGAATCAATAAATTATGATAATTTATAGATTTCTTGACAAAACACTGTTACTCACATTACAAAGATTGAGACAAACTATATCAGAAACAATAGACTGCTTTCTTGATTTTATATCTTGAATGTCTGGGGTGGACAAAGAAGAGATGATGCCTGGATGTTGTTATAAATATTCAGCAGCACTATAGAATGAGGAAAAAGTTAAACTTTTTTTGTTACTCACGTTGCAGATTCAAATTATCTACTGCTTCATAATTGGGTTGAGAACAAGCGTACCTTTCAGACAAACTACTAATGGTGCTTCCAACAATTTGAAATGAACATAATCATAAAATGGAAATGTTTCATTGCATTAAGTTATACATTTGTTCATAGCCCAGGTTTGAAAACTAGGATTTTGGGGGGGAAAGCTTTGGTTTTCACGTGCAAATTTTGAAAGTGTACCAAAAAATTATAATTAGTCTCAAACCTTCAACTCCTTTTGATCCTTACACCTGGATATACTCAGGTCAGGTCAGGTATGGGAGCATGTGCCAGAACAGCGCGTCGGAATACTCAGTATACAGTCGTATACAAACTTGATTGCCATTTCATGTTTGAATTTTCAGTGGTCATGTTACTCTGTCGCTGGAATTGCCCATATGAGATCATCGTTACAAAAGAAAACTCGAAAAAGAGCAATCAGAAAATCAATCAGAGAAAAAGAGCACACCCTCACCAAGCCAAACCATGTGACCGATGGCATCATCTGTGTGACTGTTTTGTTTCTTCATGGATAGGCGGTCAGAAGTGTAAAGTTTTGCCTTGATCTGTTCAGCCATTACAGAGAAGATTTTTGAAGGTTAAAAAACCAAAAAACAATATGGTTGCTGAATCATGTTACCGATGACGTCATAATTATTTTTTTTCCTGTGGAATATTTTATCCCCAAACGACCCTCAAAATTTTTTATACTGATCGGATGTGGAATTCTACATGTGCAATTATGATGGAATGAAAAATCACACTCATTCCCCATGAGGAGTCCTTACTATGTGACAAGATTCCATTTTTTCCTTAGTGCAGTTTCAGAGATAAAGAGATCCAAAGCTTTTCATTTTTTCCAATATGGCTGTCACACCACGTGATCTATGACGTCATGATTATCATTCAAACATTCTACATAAGTATTCGCTCGATGGTGAAAATTTAGTCTCAATCCGACAAGCGGTTGCGCAGGAAAACACGAAATTTCTGTGCGAAGACAGACAAAAAACAAACAGACAAATAAACAAACAAACAGAAAAACAAAGAAACAAACAAACAAACAAACAAACGGCCCCAACTGCAACACCCTCTCCAAATCCTTTGGTGAGGGTAACGAGAGAGGATCGGAAAATGCAAAGCCCTCTGTGTCCTCTTTGTATTCAGACTTCTTCTTATGTTGTGCTAAACATGATGAAAGGTTAAATAAAATAAATGTTCGATTTTATGTATCCTTGACCTTTGACCTTCTGATCTAAAAAGCAATCTTCTTCGAGGTTTTGATTGGTGAATCAATCCAGTGATTCCAACATGGAAATTCTTAACATTTCACGTCAATCGGATGAAAATTGACGATTTCATTCCTGACGCTGACCTTTTGACCTTTTGAGCGAATTATTAATTTATCTTCTCCATGTTCTCATAACAAAGCTTTGGTGAAAATGTGATTATAGAATCTCAAAAAAAAAGGTATGACGAGGACAGACAGACAGTGATTGTAAAAGTCCGTCTCTCACGCTGACGTGAACGAGCAATCAGAGATTGCACACCCTCATCAGCACATCCTCACCAGGACACCCTCACCAGCACACACTCTCACCAGCACATCCTCACCAGGACACCCCCACCAGAACACCTTCACAAGGACACCCTCAGCAGGACACCTCCACCAGGACACCCCCACCAGGACACCCGCAGCAGGACACCCTCAGCAGCACACCCCCACCAGGACACCCCCACCAGGACACCCCCACCAGGACATCCCCACCAGGACACCCACACCAGTGTTTATTTTTTTAAACCCACCTCGTTGTGATCGTTGTCCTCCTGAAGGATTCTAACTGGCCGATTGTGGAATCCTATTTGACTTCAGGCAGAGTTTAACGTTTGTCCGATTTGGTTATAAAATCCTGCATAAAACCCTATCGACACTGATAAAACTGATGTCCACACAAGTCCTTCCTTGTGAAACAATTTATTTTCTAATTATCCACCATACACTTTTCACCCTCATACAATGAACTAAAGAATCCCCATTGATTGCAATATTATTTGGTTCTTATTTCATTTATTCTTACTTTAGTTAACAGTTAGACCAACCCGATTCAATTCACTTCCACATTACATCAGAGAGTTTTATTCTAACTTGGGACTTGGTCAGTTCCAAGGAGTACAAGCCACTGAAATTCTAATACTTTCTCAGGTACTTGCACTGAAACAATTTTACATTTCAAAGCATTTTATACTTTCATGAGAGAGTGGTGGGGCTATTCAACCCAGACTGCAGACGTGTCCTTTAGACGAAAAGCCACTTCGTACATTTCTAAGCAAAGGTTCGTTTGTTATCAGCTCGGTCACTCTGCTCCAGAACAACACATTTCTTAACATTTAGGGCAAAAGTCTTTTGGCCAAAAATGACAGCCAATTCAACTTGCAGCATAAAAGTTACATTTGTAAAACTCCATCTGTTACAATTTAAAATACATAAATATAAATTTTTCCCCCACACCAGGACACCCTCACCAGGACACCCTCACCAGGACACCCCCACCAGGACACCCTCACCAGCACACCCTCACCAGGACACCCTCACCAGCACACCCTCACCAGGACACCCTCACCAGCACACCCTCACCAGGACACCCTCACCAGCACACCCTCACCAGGACACCCTCACCAGCACACCCATACCAGGACACCCTCACCAGCACACACTCACCAGGACAACCTCACCAGCACATCCTCCCCAGGACTTGTATTGTTTTTTGTGTTTTGTGTGGAGAATAAAGTAAAAGGACGAACGAAATGAAAGGATATTCATTGTAAATGAAAGGTCTCAATGGTCTTGATGTGAAGGTGGAAAGGTCAAAGGTTTGAAATGTCGTAAACTGTTCGAGGACTCCAAGGTTTTAGAGATCCAGTGTCAGGGGTATATGGGGTCTGAAGTATATGGGGTCGAAAGCATCTCAGCATTTGTTGGGTTATAAAGGGGTGTTAAGGGTCTAATGGTTGTTGATATGTGTTCTTTTTCTTGAGTGTGGCAGCTTGGCTGCTGGGTAGTTGTCGTCTTGTTAGGCCATGATTATTCCGCTGATGCTGTGCCCCGACACCAGAACACTGATACTCATTTTACCGACCTCAGGAAGATGACAGGCTGAGTTAACCCCACCTGGTGCTAATTCAACGAGCCTCAAACCCAAGACCCTAACATCCCAAACCAAGCACTCTCACCAGTCTTCGTGCTCTTCAGGGTGTTTTTTTATTATCCCACCCCCCGGAGGGAGGGAGCGGGATATTGTAATCGTCCGGTTTGTTTGTTTGTTTGTTTGTCTGTCTGTTAGCAACTTTACGGCAAAACGGCTTCAGCAAACACTATCAAATTTAATCCATAGGTGGGCAATGAACCGTGGACGACCCCATTAACTTTTGGGTCCAATTGGATCAAAGGTTAAGGTCAAGATCACGAAAAGATCAAAATCGTTTTTCGCTCATAACTTCGTCGAAAATGATCTGATTTACTTCAAACTATACTAAGCTTATAGTGAACCTTATTCTATTTGTCACTTATTATCCTACCCATTCCTTGAGTGAAAAATGCATATTTGTGAAGATCGGAAGGGTCCGAAGTTTTGGGGGTTATGGTCATCGGTCAAAATTACATATTTTCCATTATAAATCAAAAAAGGTTTGGAATATGTGTGTTTACTAAGGAAGACATATATCAAGTGCTTTATTGGCTTTCATTTGACACCATGACCTTTGACCTTACGTGGCCTTGAGAGGTCAAAATCATTTTACGGTCATAACTTCGTCGAAAATGGTTTAATTGACTTCAAACTTAGACTAAAATATTCCTTATTCAATTCCTTATAATCAACATTCAGGTTAAGGATGTATCAAATTTAAATTTGATCCCTAAAATAACTTTATGCCTTAAATGGGCGGGATTTGTTGTGCCAAACACCACTTATTATTTATTTTTTCGTATGCGGTATTTTCACTCTTCGGTAGTTTTAAAGCCGAGATCATTTTGTCCACGTTTGAATGTGCGGACACTTTTGTTTTCCCGTTCCATCCCTGCTGATGGAGTGAGTACAACGACACTCCATGATGTGGTGCTTTGTGTGCATCCTTGTTTATGATATCTCACCTCTGTGTTCCTTTTGCTTTTCTTTCCCCACAATGGTCATGCTGTCCATCAACATGACCCGGGGATACTCGTGCCCGCTCGAACAGGACAACACCTTTTCCTCCACGTCCTGCTTCTTGTTGGTCTCAGGTGTGGGCACAGACGGGTCCTTCACAGAGTGAATGTCTTCCTCCACACCCTGTGGACCTCCTACCACTCCACCACCACCGGTCACCAGCACACGTGGCAGGGTAGCGCCCAACGGTATCGGGATCGGTGGTTGGACGGGCCAGAACGGCTCCAGGTAGGGCACGATGCGCGAGTCCGTCGGGGACTCCACCAATATCCCGGGCTCGTCACAATCCTCACCACTCCTTCCCACCACATCCAAGGCTACCACGGGGCCAGGCTGCAGGGATGGGTCGTCCCCCAAATGCAGGTCTGTCGGCGCAATATTCGACAATGCCATGAGTGTGATCTTCGGCCCTCCCATGAGCACGGTCTTTGGCCCCCCTGTCCATCTTTGGGTACCGCTGTGTGGATCGTCTGACATCTCAGTCGGGATGTCCGCAACGCATCGCTCGGGTCCCTGACGGTCGGGATGCGTCGCGGTCACCACATCCAGAACCGCACTCGACGGTGGGAGATCAGTCACGGTCGCAGCCAGGTCGCGACCACCTCCGGGGCACGTCGCCAAGATCACACACTCGGTCCATGAGGGTGGTACACTCACTGAATGGGGAGAGATCGGAACGGGTCGCAGCGCTCTTGGTGGGGGAATCGAGACCATCCATCCCGGATTTGGACCCTGGTACCACGACACGGACGGCTCCTCGTACTTCACGGAACTGGTGACGTCCGGTGACTCACACAGTCCGTTGGAGATGTGATCCAGAGCTGCGAGTGGTGGGAATACGAGCGAATGGTCTTCATGGTCACCCTCCAGTCCAGAACGGTCGAGAGACGGCTCCACCCCGGGGTTTAACCTGCCGTTCATCATCACACCATTCATTGCCGACGATCCGTTTAACCCGAACTACTTGACCTGGTCCACACCATCATCATTCACACACCTCGGTACACGGGCTCGAAGAAGGTCCAGAGATTCGCCCTGGACGCTCCTGGAAGGTCACACAAGGAGCAGGACCGGCAATATGGGGCCGCCCCGAGCACCCTCTCCGGCAACTCAAAGCCTCGGGCCTAATCACGATTTCCCTCTGAGAACGATCAAATGGTCTCCAAAAGGACGCGTTCCGTCCCTCAACCACCGCAGCGGAATATTCGATAGTGTGAAGTGGGGGGCGGGGGCAGAGCAGGATATCTCAAATCGCGAAAATCCGACGTGAAGGAAACAGTCAACGAACCGTCTGACGAATCGGCTTTGACGAACTCAATGTTTCTTCAGAAATCAGCGGATTTTTTCGAGATCGGAAATGACGTCACGATGCGTCACCGAATCGCTTCACCTCTTGATTCTCTCCCGTGGATCACTCGATGGTGAAGAAACACTCAAAAAAAATAAACATTCTTGTGTCCGGATCTTCACCAAAATCCAATCGATTCGTCCTCGTCACACACCAAACCTCCACACCAGGTTTCCATCACGTTTGGAGATTTCCTGTTCACAGACAAGTTTGAGGAGGTCGAACATTACTTGGACACGTGTTACGGAGTCACGTGGTGTGTTCTCCACTAAAAGAGAACCTGAGAACCATGGAATGAGATGGAGTGTGTTCATCACACTCACAGATACTTGTTCACCACACCACGTGATATTCCCGTTACGGCTAAACCAGCACAACCTGGTGTGTCACCACAAGTTTCCTGAGCTGTTGCAGTGTCAACACCTTAACCATGTACAGGGGACAGTGATGTCACTCGGATGGTACATCGACCTGTAAACCATCCGAGAACAGAAACATCCATAAAATGATGTCCATGGAATAGCCAGTGTGACGTCACAATGTAACGGCACCTGTTACATGAAGTCATTGGATACACGAACGATGTTTGGGACATTGTTTATCAGGACGTGCAACATTAAGAACATGTGGACGCATGAGGAGGCCATTTGGCCCATCATGCCTTTGCTTTATCCACACAACATAAATTTAATTTACATTTTATTAATTATTTTCGACACATGAAACATTTAATATTTACTTCGTTGAAGTAGAGGACTGCGTTCAGAGATCGCTGATGGTTCCTGGTTTTGCCAACTCAATATTAGTCAATTGGGAGCTCTTGAACTTCTGCCTCAAAATTAAAATAAATCTTCATTTAATTATTTTTCCAAAAAGTGGGACACCACATATGTCAAGATTAAAATAATGGAAAAATGAAATAATTTTTGCAAGAGTGGAAAAGCTTAAATCGTGAAAAATTAAAATAAAGAGAAAATTGAAAAAAACGATTTAAAATATTCAATTAAATGATCAAAAAATTGATGATTGAAGAAATTAAATAATTGAAATTTAAATAATGGAAGGTTGTTTCGAGTCGGTTCGATTGCCATTTTACAGAGACCTGTGAGAGTAAGTAATTTGTTCCAGGTGATGCTGAGGAGGCAACGTATGTAATTTATGGACAGGGCAGACAGAGTATTTTATTTGTGTCAACACATTTGTTTGTGGGTGGGGATTGGTGAGGACTTTCCATAAAAAAGGCAAAAAAAGTTAAAAACTAGAACGGGCACTCAGTAGAGCGCATACCTTCGCCAACGCTACATTTTGCCCCCCCCCCCAGAAACCGTTGACTGTGAGGGTATTTAATCACATACCACATCTTCCATCTCATATGTGTTATGATGGCTTAAAAACATTAAATTTCCTGCTGTTTGACACTGATTCACGTACATTGTACAACTTCTGTATGAACTCCCTGACCTTTTTGGGTGTTGGTGTCAAGTCAATCTGATGACAGCTGGTCACATTATAAGATATTATTTTCTGGCATTTTAGGGGCATTTGGCACACACGAGTTTCTGTTTTTCTAAATAAGTTATTAATTGTGAACAAACAAAAACATTCATTGTACAAAAATGACGATTTTGACCTTTTCATGACCTCGACCTTGACCTTTGTACTCTTAATTTTATAATTGGTATTAGAGTGTGGGGAACAGAACAGTCAACATTTTGGTATTGGTTTCATGCAAATCGGATAAGAATTGACCGTGTTATGACTAAAACCGCACATTTTGCAATGTCGTGACCCCCCCCCCTGACATTTGACTCCCAACCGCTGATCAGGGTTATTACGTCATTGTGTCATGTCACATATCACAAGATGGGGCATTGAATTCTGAACATTTTGGCATTATTTGCATGCAAATTGGATACAAATTGACCGCGCTATGGTAAAAAGACGATTTTGACCTTTTCATGACCTTGACCTTTGACCCGATCGCTCCCAAAATCTAATCAAATGGTCCTCGAATAATAACCAATCATCCAACCAAATTTGCTGCGATTCAGTTCAATACTTTTGGAGTTATGCGAATAACAAACAAACAAACAAACACACATATTCACAAATAAATAAATACACAGCGATCAAAACATAACCATCGCAACAAAGTTTGCGAAGGTAATAAGTTGTTGGGGTCCTAAAAGACCCAGGTTCTTTGTAATTTTTTTTTTTTTATTACGAAACATCATCCAATCAAAACATGATTCGTCATTTATTTGACACTTTCACAGAATGAATGAAATTTAGTGATTATTAGTTGGTGTCATAAAAGAGATCAGATGTGATGTTGGTTTTATTTATTTTATTTTTTAATGTTTGTTTACTTTATCAGTCATTGATGTGAAACTTCAGCAGATTTTGTGAAATTGAGTGATATTGAGTCGGGGTCCGAATCGACTCCAGTTGGTAAGATTTGGTTGTAAATATGTTGGTAGATGAAGGTTAAGTTAAGATAAGAAACTCAATTCTCATACTACAAATGGAAAAGGGTCGTTGGACTTTTCACACAAATAATAATTTATATTCATCCACAAATAACTATAATAAGATTAATGTTCCAATTTACATTGAACGATGAAAGTCATCAAAGATTCAGGCTGAAACGATTGGGAAAACAAACAATTTAATGGTTATCACCAGTACACCTGATCATGAGGACGAACAAAGAATAAACCCTTACAGGTGATGTGAAGAACTTCCTCTACAACAAACACAGTTATGTGATTAAAGATATCCCAAAGTTTGAGAAACAAAATAGAATTCCAGTTCAGGTTTACACTTTTAATAAAAAATATACCATCAGAGATGGGGAATCCCCCGCCATTGAATGAAAAAGGTCATACATATTCCAGATAATGAGGGAGGTGAATTGGAAACAAGACACCATTCGTGCTTCGTGCATAGCCCCCATGCTTCGTGCATAGAATACGCTTCACAGTGGAGGATGATTTCCTTCTCCTCTAAGATCCAGCTCTGTTCATTCAATCTTCTGCGAATCGTCTGGAGCCTCAACGCTGTTGGTTGTAGAACAGGCGACATCTTTTTAGCTTTTATCTTTGGTGTGGAGCTCTGTGTGAACTCGTTTGTGCTTATTCAAGGTAAACAAATGACGAAACACTTTAGAACACACAGAACACTTGTACGGTTTCTCCCCAGTGTGAACTCGTTTATGTGAATTTAAGTTTGATGATTGATTAAAATCCTTTGAACACACACAACACTTGTATGGTTTCTCCCCAGTGTGAACTAGTTTATGTGTATTCAAGTTTGATAATTGACGAAAATCCTTCGAACACACAGAACACTTGTACGGTTTTTCCCCAGTGTGAGTTCGTTTGTGTTTATTCAAGTTTGATAACTGACTAAAATTCTTCGAACACACAGAACACTCGTACGGTTTCTCCCCAGTGTGAACTCGTTTATGTGAATTCAAGTGTGATAAGTGACTAAAATTCTTCGAACACACAGAACACTTGTACGGTTTCTCCCCAGTGTGAGTTCGTTTGTGTTTATTCAAGGTTGATAACTGACGAAACACTTCAGAACACACAGAACAATTGTACGGTTTATCCCCAGTGTGAACTAGTTTATGTGAATTCAAGTGTGATAATTGACAAAAATTCTTCGAACACACAGAACACTCGTACGGGTTCTCCCCAGTGTGAGTTCGTTTGTGTTTATTCAAGGTTGAAAACTGACGAAACACTTCAGAACACACAGAACACTCGTACGGTTTCTCCCCAGTGTGAACTCGTTTGAGGTTCTTCTCCCCAGTGTGGTTGGGTTTCTCCCCTTGGTTGGGTTTCTCTCCTTCGTTGGGTTTCTCCCCAGTGTGAAATTTTCGATGTTGATGCAGATTCGATGTCTGAGGACATGTCTTGGGACACACTGAACGATTGTAGGGTTTCTCCCTCAGAGATATTCTTTGATGTTGATGTAAATTTGACTTACAATCAAACTCCTTTTTGCACACAGAACACGGGTATGGTTGCTCATTTGTTTGGATCTGCTTGGGTACCTTTAAATACCTTGTGTGGATGTCGTGAGACACGCTGTTCAATTTATCGGAGTCCTGACAAGAAGGCATTTGCTGATTTAAACAATCTTCTGTGTTGAAGAACTGGGTAGAGTCGGGAAAAGAAACCATTTTGATTTCTTTCTCTGCAAACACAAAGAACCATCAGAAGTAATGAGGTCATGATGTGTTAAGCTCAAGGAATTATGGGATACAATCAGGGTCAGAAAAATTATATATGGGGGACGTTAGACTTTCTTTTTTGAAGGAAAGATAAATCAATGTTGATATTTTTCTGTGTTTGGTGATTCCCGATGACGACCGAGATGATATGAGATCATAGTTAGAAAAGAAAACATGAAAAGAGCAATAAAAGATGACACACCGTCACCAAGCCAAACCATGTGACCGATGGCATCTTAATATGTGTGACTGTTTTGTTTCCTCAGGAAGAGGCAGTCATAAGTCTAAAGTTTTGCTTTGATTGAGCCATTTCAGCCATTTCAGAGATTTTTGAAGGTTTTTTAAAGACAAAAAAACAATATGGCTGCCGAATCACGTGACCGATGACGTCATGATTATTTTTTTGTGTGCACCATTTTATCCCCAGATGATCCCATTTTATCCCAACACCTTTTCCTCCACGTCCTGGTTCTTACTGGTCTCAGGTGTGGGCACAGACGGGTCCTTCACAGAGTAAATGTCTTCCTCCACACCCTGTGGACCTCCTATCACTCCACCACCACCGGTCACCAGTAAACGTGGCAGGGTAGCGCCCAACGGTATCAGGATCGGTGCTTGGATGGGCCAGGATGGCTCCAGGTAGGGCACGATGAGCGAGTCCGTGGGGGACTCCAACAATATCTCGGGGTCGTCACAATAATCACCACTCCTTACCACCACATCCACCGCCACCATGGGGCCAGGCTGCAGGGATGGGTCATCCCCCAAATTCAGGTCCGTTGGCGCAATATTCGACAATGCCACGACCGCAGTCTTCGGCCCTCCCATGAGTGCGGTCTTCGGCCCCTCCATGAGCGCGGTCTTCGGCCCCCCTGTCCACGTTTGGGCACTGCTGCGTGGATCGTCTGACATCTCAGCCTGGGTGTCCGCATCGCATCGCTCGGGGCCCTGACAGTCGGGATGCGTCGTGGTCACCACATCCAGCACCTCACTCGACGGTGGGAGATCAGTCACGGTCACAGTCAGGTGGCGACCCCCTCCGGGAAATGTCGCCAAGTTCGCACACTCGGTCCATGAAGGTGGTACACTCACTGAGTGGGTAGAGATCGGAACGGGTAGCAGCGCTCTTGGTGGGGACACCGAGACCGTCCATCCCGGATTTGGACCCTGGTACGACGACACGGATGGCTCCTCGCACTTCATGGAACTGGTGACGTCCGGTGACCCACACAGTCCGTTGGAGATGTGACCCAGAGCTGCGAGTGGTGTGAGTACAAGCGAATGGTCTTCATGATCACCCTCCAGTACAGAACGGTCGAGAGACGGCTCCACCCCGGGGGTTAACCTGTCGTGCATCATCACACCATTCATTGTCGACGATCCGTTCAACCCGAACTCCTTGACCACACCCGTCCTACTCAGCACGAGCTCGACCTGGTCCACACCATCATAATTCACACACCTCGGTACACGGGCTCGGAGAAGGTCCGGAGATTCTCCTAGGACGCTCCTGGAAGGTCACAAAAGGAGCAGGACCGGCAACATGGGGCTGCCCCGAGCACCCGCTCCGGCAACTCAAAGCCTCAGGCCTGGTCCCGATTTTCCCTCTGAGAACGATCAAATGGTCTCCAAAAGGACGCGTTCCGTCCCTCAACCACCGCAGCGGAAGATTCGTTGTGTTTAAGTAGTGGGGGCCGGGGGGGGGAGAGAGAGCAGGATATCTCGAACCGCGAAAATCCGACGTGAAGCGAACAAAGTCAACGTGTGACGAATCGGCTTTGACGAACTCAACGTTTCTTCAGGAATCAGCGGATTTTTTCGAGCTCGGAAATGACGTCACGCTGCGTCACCCAATCGCTTCACCTCTTGATTCTCTCCCGTGGAACCGAGTGGTGAAAACAACACGTTTGTGTCTCCGGATTTGACTCCGGAAAACAAACACCACTCGGTGGTTCATGGTTAATTACACACCTCCACCAGGATGAACAGGTTACCTTTTGTGTCCCAATGGCCAATGACAGGCCGGACTTACATCCAGACCTGATCAAACCAAAATTTAATCACCGACCAACTCATCCACAACTATTTGAGATATCGTCGTCTCCATCGTTTTTGTCCCCATATCTCTCAATGGTGAAGAAACATTAAAAAAAATTAAACATTGTCGTGTCCGGATCCGGATCTTCACCAAAATCCAATCGATTCGTCCTCGTCACACACACCAAACCTACACACCAGGTTTCCATCACGTTTGGAGATTTCCTGATCACAGACAAGTATGAGGAGGTCGAACATTACTTGGACACGTGTTACCGAGTCACGTGGTGTGTTCTCCACTTCAAGAGAACGAGAGAACCATGAAATGAGATGGAGTGTGTTCATTACACTCACAGATACTTGTTCACCACACCACGTGATATTCCCGTTTCGGCTTAACCCGCACAACCTGGTGTGTCACTACAAGTTTACTGAGCTGTTGCAGTTTCAACACCTTAACCACGTACAGGGGACAGTGATGTCACCCGAATGGTACATCGACCTGTAAAGCATCGGATAACAGAAACATCCATTCATTGATGTCCATGGAATAGCCAGTGTGACTTCACAATATAACGGCACCTGTGACATGAAGTCATTGGATACAATAACGATGTTTGAGACTGTTTATCAGGACGTGCAACATTAAGAACATGTGGACGCAGGAGGAGGCCATTTGGCCCATCATGCCTGTGCTTTATCCACACAACATTAATTTAATTAACATTTTATTCATCATTTTAGACAATGATCAAATATTTACTATTTACTTCGTTTAAGTAGAGGACTGCGATCACAGATCACTGATGGTTCCTGGTTTTTCCAACTCATAATATTAGTCAATTGTGAGCTCTTGAACTTCTGCCTCAAAATTAAAATAAATTTAAATTAATTAATTTTTCCAAAAAGTGGAACACCACGTGTGCCAAGATTAAAATAATGGAAAAATGAAATAATTTTGACAACAATGGAAAAATTACATTATAAAACATTAAAATAAAGAGAAAACTGAAAAAACAATTTGTAATGCACAATTAAATAATCAAAAAATTAATAACTGAAGAAAGTAAATAGTTGCAATTTAAATAATGGAAGGTTGTTTCGAGTCGGTTCGATTGCCATTTTACAGAGACCTGTGAGAGTAAATAATTTGTTCCAGGTGATGCTGAGGAGGCAACGTATGTAATTTATCGACAGGGCAGACAGAGTATTTAGTTTGTGTCAACACATTTGTTTGTGGGCAGGGTTTGGTGAGGACTTCCCAGAAAAAAAGGCAAAAAAAAGTTGAAAATAAGTTGTTGGGGTCTGAAAAGACCCAGGTTCTTTATAATTTTTATTTTTGTTTTTTATCACGAAAACATCATCCAATCAAAACATGTTTCGTCATTGATTTGACACTTTCGCAGAATGAATGAAATTTAGTGATTCTCAGTTGGTGTCATAAAAGAGATCAGATGTGATGTTGGTTTTATTTATTTTATTTTTTAATGTTTGTTTACTTTATCACTAAAAGGTTTCGTCATTGATGTGAAATTTCAGCAGATTTAGTGAAATTGAGTGATATTGAGTTGCGGTCCAAATTGACCCCAGTTGGTAAGATTTGGTTGTAAATATTGTTACGGAAATAGCCCGTTTTGGACTACTAAGTAAAGGATCAGCTCAGATCCCCCATTAAATACATGTTTCGCTTGGTTGTGTGGTAAAATGGGCGTTACATGTGTGTCGGGAGTGTAAGAGGCTCTATTATTGTTTGTGGTGGTGGTGGAACGAGAGCACCCTCTTCTTCTGCCCCATCCCGGACGAGGCCCCGTCCAGTCGGCTGAGAGGGTGTGGCCAAAAGGAGGAAGTGAAGCTTCGGGGAGGAGTTTGTCGGCTTCGTAAAGGGGGTGGAGCCAGTGGCTCGCAGCGAGCGAACGAAGACCTCGTGAAAAGGTTCAGTTTGGCAGAAGTACAAAACTGCAGTCAGCTTCGCTAAGAGAGGCGTGCTCGTATTTTCGAAGCGAGCGGACGTAAGAGAGGCGCCCTGCACGTCGAGTCTGCCTTTTTGTGGCAGTGGGAGAGGCAGCATGCACGTGGAGTCGACGATCGACTCTTATGAGGAGGTGATTCTTCCGTGAGAGAGACGGCAGCTGGCTTTGAGAGGCGAGCGTGGAAAAGGAAAGAAAAGGTGTTTCTCCAGAGAAAGAAACTGAGAGGACGGAGTTGAGAAGTCAGGCTTCGAGGCGGGAAGGCAAGAGAGGAAACGACGGAGCCTCTGACAGTCTCTGCTCACACCAACGGCTCGACACGTTTGCCGATCCGCTTGTCAGAGCCCGGCACCTCGATTTCGGCCTTGACTGGTGCACAGGCCAGGCCTGGATTTGTATGCTGGACCTTGAGAGAAATCAGCTGAGGCCCATCGTCGACCTTACACGGGGTACGAGCGCGGAGACCACGTGCAGTGCGGAAAGGAAAGAGTTCGGCGCTGCCATCTTGCCACGCGGCGCGTACGAGCTGGGGCTCGAATCCGTGGACATCCGCCTGTTGCGAGCGACATTCGTACTTTTGACACTGTCCTCTCATCCATGAAGCATCACCAAGAACTCTGTTTTGTCTTGCATGTATGCTGTCTGTCTTTGTCTGCACGTGTTGTATAAGGCATATCAAGGTAGGGACCCCCTCGAAACCTGTAGTCCGTAGTTCCCTCGTTAAGAACGGGTTAAAGATTGTTAATAAAAGCATTGTCATGAATGTTTTGCTTGTGTCGTGTTCCCCGATGTTCCCCAATAAATCTGGTTGGTTCGTATGAAGTTGCCGCTATGGATTAATTCGTGTCGCATCGAGGAACGATCCGTTCGATTGGCATATAAAACCAAAATGGTTTCAGACTGGCAGAAAACGCTCGGCATCTGACACAACCAGTCTGTAACCAGGGTTCTATTTCCCCAACTGGTATGCAGAGATACTTCTATTTCCCCAACTGGTATGCACTCACAGATACTTGTTCACCACACCACGTGGTATTCCTGTTTCGGCTGTACCAGCACAACCTGGTATGTCACCACAAGTTTACCGAGCTGTTACAGTGTCAACAACACCTTAACCATGTGTAGAGGACAGTGATGTCACCCGGATGGGACATCGACCTGTAAACCATCGGGTAACAGAAACATCCATTAAATGATGTCCATGGAATAGCCAGTGCTGCAATGTGACGTCACAATGTAACGGCACCTGTGACATGAAGTCATTGGATACAGTAACGATGTTTGGGACATTGTTTATCAGGACGTGTCACATTAAGAACATGTGGACGCAGGAGGAGGCCATTTGGCCCATCATGCCTGTGCTTTATCCACACAACATTAATTTAATTAACATTTTATTCTTCGTTTTAGAAACTGATCAAACATTAACTACTTACTTAGTTTAACAAGAGGGCTGCGATCAGAGATCACTGTTGGTCTCTCCCAGTTTTACCTTACTTAAACCGTTAAAACGGTCCCAGTTTTACCAACTCGTAATATTAGTCAATTGGGAGCTCTTGAACTTCTCCCTCAAAATTAAAATAAACTTTAATGTATTTATTTTTCCAAAAAGTGGGACACCACACATGCCAAGATTAAAAAAATGGAAAAATGAAATAAT
This sequence comes from Eptatretus burgeri, assembly GCF_056783735.1. Lineage (NCBI taxonomy): Eukaryota > Metazoa > Chordata > Myxini > Myxiniformes > Myxinidae > Eptatretus > Eptatretus burgeri. The sequence goes on from NW_028225101.1 coordinate 610,911, forward strand.
TTTTACAACAATGGAAAAATTAAATCATGAAAAATTAAAATAAAGAGAAAATTGAAAAAAAAAATATATATACAATTAAATTATCCAGAAACTCGATAATTGAAGAAAGTAAATAATTGAAAATTAAATCATGGAAGGTGAGATGTGTTTCGCGTTGGTGAGATTGCCACGTAACAGAAACCTGTGAGAATAAGTAATTTGTGCCAGGGGATGCTGAGGAGGCAGCGTATGTAATTTATGGACAGGGTTGACAGTATTTTGTATGTGTAAACACTTTTGTTTGTGGGCGGGGATTGGTAAGGACGTCCCGTGAAAAAGGCACAAAAATAAGTTGTTGGGGTGCTTAAAGACCCAGGTTGTTTATTATTATTATTATTATTATTATTATTATTATTATTATTATTATTATTTTATCATTAAAACATCATCCAATCAAATCATGTTTCGTCATTGATTTGAAACTTCAGCAGAATGAATGAAATTTAGTGATTCTCTGTTGGTGTCAAAAAGAGATCAGATGTGTGGTGAGTTTTCGTTGTTATATTTTTTAATGTTTGTTTACTTTATCACTAAAAGGTTGAGTCATTGATGTGAAACTTCAGCAGATTTAGTGAAATTGAGTGATATTGAGGTCGGGTCTGAATCGACCCCAGTTGGTAAGATTTGGTTGTAAATATGTTGGGAGATGAGGGTTAAGTAAAGATAAGAAAATGAATTCTCATCTTACAAATTGAAAAGGGTAGTTCGACTTTAGATACAAATAATAAGTTATATTCATCCATAAATAACTTTGATCAGATTAAAGAACCATTTTTCATTAAAGGAGGAAAGTAATCAAAGATTCAGGCTGAAACGATTTGGAAAAACAAACAATTTAATGGTTACCACCTGTGCACCTGATCATAAGGACGTACAAAGAATAAACCCTTACAGGTGATGTGAAGAACTTCCCACAAAGAGGAACAACAAACAAAGTTATGGGATTAAAGATATCCCAAAATTTGAGAAACAAAATGGAATTCCAGTTCATATTTTCCCTTATAATAAATAAAAATGGATCGTGTGTGTGTGTGTGTGTGTGTGTGTGTGTGTGTGTGTGTGTGTGTGTGTGTGTGTGTGTGTGTGTGTGTGTGTGTGTGTGTGTGTGTGTGTGTGTGTGTGTGTATACACCAACATTTTGGTAAAGGGCAATGGTTTATGGAGCAAGTTGTGAAGTTTTGTTGTTCTCAGTTTCGTTCCGAGGGTTTTTAAAAGATCTTCACTGAACCCCAGACAGCGTCCAACTGTCGTTCATTTGCAGTCGTATTCATTCCCAGGGATGGTTTTGAAGATCTCAGTGAGGGGTTTTCTTTATCACTCCTGTAGCTCCGACTGTCACTGGAACCATTTCAGTTTTCTACAGTTTCCAAGTCCTCTTGACCTCATTTTTCAGTTCCTGGTATTTGGTAATTTTCGTTATTTCTGTATCATTTAGTCCAAAGTCGTTGGGAACTGAAACCTCAATCAACAATGCCGACTTTTCTTTTTCGTGTTTGAGCACCGTGTCCGGACGCAATGCTTTGTTTGCAATGTCACCACTTGATGGGATCATCTTGTCACACATGAGCATTACGTGTTCATTTTCGAGCATCGGCTCTGGTTTGTGTTTCCACGATTGTACTGGGACCCTGATGTTGAAGTGTTTACAGATGTGCCAGTGGATTACTCCAGACGCTGTCATGTCTTTCTGTGTACAACTGTTCTGACATGAGTTTTTTACACTCCGAAAGGAGGTGACATATACTTTCTGTTTATACCCCACAAAACCTCCATTTTTATTCAATTGGCCCAATCCCGCCATTTTCTTAAAAGCATTAGAGTAATGTCCTTGGTCTTGAGTATTTGTGATGACTCGTTCTCAATCGCAATTGATTTGACCTCTTCTTCGCCATTCAAATGAGCCTTCGTTGTCGATCCCTGTCCTCTCAAGCTCTTTTTTGAATCTTCCTGCTCCTTTGTCATTCTCCCACTTGTGGGAGTATATCTGTTGATATTTATTTTTGTAGTTTTCCTTTTTTTACTTTGCAATCACTGGTGCTGTGTTTGTTTCTGTTTCGTTTTCCTGTGTAGTATGTGTAAGTTTCACTTGTTCTCCTTTACCAATAGTCCCCCATGCTTCATGCGTGGAATACGCTTTGCAGTGGATGATGTCCTTCTCCTCTAAGATCCAGCTCTGTTTGTTTAATCCTCTGCGATTTGTCTGGAGCCTCGTCACTGTTGTTTGGAGAACAGGCGACACTTTTTGGCTTTTATTTTTGGTGTGGTGCTCTGTGTGAGTTCGTTTGTGTTTATTCAAGGAAAACGAATGACGAAACACTTCAGAACACACAGAACACTTGTACGGTTTCTCCCCAGTGTGAGTTCGTTTGTGTTTATTCAAGTTTGATAATTGACTAAAATCCTTCGAACACACAGAACACTTGTGCGGTTTTTCCCCAGTGTGAACTCGTTTGTGTTTATTCAAGTTTGATAATTGACTAAAATCCTTCGAACACACAGAACACTTGTACGGTTTCTCCCCATTGTGAGTTCGTCCGTGTCTATTCAAGTTTGATAATTGACTAAAATCCTTCGAACACGCAGAACACTTGTACGGTTTCTCCCCAGTGTGAACTCGTTTGTGCTTATTCAAGGTATACAAATGACGGAACACTTTAGAACACACAGAACACTCGTACAGTTTCTCCCCAGTGTGTTTATTCTCCCCTTGGTTGGGTTTCTCCCCAGTGTGGTTGGGTTTCTCTCCAGTGTGTTCTTTCTCCCCTTGGTTGGGTTTCTCCCCTTGGTTGTGTTTCTCCCTTTGGTTGGATTTCTCCCCAGTGTGAATTTTTCGATGTTGATATGGATTCGATATCTGAGTGCATGTCTTGGGATACACTGAGCGATTGTAGGGTTTCTCCCCCAGAGGTATTCTTTGATGTTGTTGTAAATTTGATTCACAATCAAACTCCTTGGTCCACGCAGAACATGGGTATGGTTGTTCATTTATTTGGATCTGCTTGGGTACCTTTAAATCCCTTGTGTGGATGTCGTGAGACACGCTGTTCAATTTATCAGAGTCCTCACAAGAAGACATCTGCTGATTTAAACAATCTTCTGTGTTGAAGAACTGGGTGGAGTCAGGAAAGGAAACCATTTTCATTTCTTTCTCTGCAAAGACAAAGAACCATCAGAACTAATTATGTCATGATGTGTTTTGCTCAAAGAATTATGGGATACAATCAGGGTCAGATAAATTTTACATGGGGGACGTTAGACTTTCTTTTTTGAAGGAAAGATAAATCAATGTTGATATTTTCCGTGTTTGGTGATTCCCAATGACTGGCGAGATGATATGGGCAATACCAGCGTTACTCACGTCACATTTACTCCATGAGTCAACACTCTACAGCATAAAGTTGTTTTCTTATTCTGTAAATGGATAAAACTTTCTCACTTCTACATTGTGACAACCTCTGACCATTATCCAAGAATAGAAGTGAAAACCCAGAAAGAATCCCCAGTGGTTATGCCGGCAACCTAAATTTCTTTTAAGCGTTACTCACGTTACGCAAAAGTAACATGGCATTTTTTCACCCAGCTTCGGTTAAATTGTTGCGAATCTGGAAGCCATGAGCACACAACATACAGGTCCTTCAGATCAATTATATCTGTAAGTACATGTTGCCAGACAGGGTCCCGACCGTTGTCTAATGGGTAATTAAATGTTCCTGCGCGGTGGAGTTATTTTAATAATCAGGTTTTCTTCACGTTTATTTCTACCCCACCGACATCAACGCCGACGACACCGCATCACCCTCACCTTCACTTCGCTTCCTTCACCTCGCTCTGGCCGAAGTCAGGGGTGGGCGGAACCCCTGCAGAAACATGTTGCTCAACTTCCTGTGTGAGGGGCGGTCCTTTGGAAGAAGGTGGAGTTCAGGGAGGAGCCACGCGGCGGCCCTCGACCAATCGGCGTGCAACGGGTGGGGTGACCGCCACTCAGCCAATCCGGGCCCGTGACAGGAGGAAAGGGCTCCGCGTGACGTCACCACACCCCCCCCCCCAGGCCAATCAAGGAGCTTCCCGCCCGTTTTGGCCAGTGAGAGAGACGAAGACCGACTTTGCACACCAAAACCAGCCAGTGAGAGAGGGAGGGTCGCGAGGAGGCCCACCCTCTCCTTCCGAAACGGGGGGTATAATTATAGGCGTGGTCTGCGCGTTCGGGCGAGTTGGTTCTGGGTCTGGCGTGGTGTGCGCGTTGTTCTCCTGTCGTTCTCCGCTGGTTCTCGAAAGTGTCTGCGCACGGAGGGTCTTCTCCCGACAGCCTTCGCCTGCCGACTTCGCTCGCTTGCGTCGTCCGGATCGTGCTGGTGGTCCAGTTCGGCCCCGAGGACCTGGTCCTTGAAGAGCGCACGCGGCGGGCAGGTCCAAGATAGGTTTCAATAAAGACCAGCTGGTCCGACCATTTTTGGGTGTGTGCGTATGTGTGTTTGTGGCGCCAGTCAGTAAGTAGTGAATTGTATAAGTGCTTTCTCGCTGGAAATCATTGCCTTGCTTTATTCGGTTTAATTCTGCTCTTTCGTGCTTCCCTAATTACCCCCATTATTGTTGTATAAATAAACCCCGATTGTGAAATGTTTCAGTTCTTTCACGTCCCTTCTTCCATTGACTGAGCGTGTCGCGTGCTGGGGAAAAATTAGCAAGGCCGTTGTGCCGCCAAAAGGGGACATCTGGAGCGACGGTTCTCGGCGATGAAACCACTCGGAATCGCACACGGAACGAGCGCGCTAAGCGGCTCGTTTCCGTACGAGTTCCGTCGAGGGTGTGAAGATTCGGTAGATCGCCACTTGGTCTCGAGGTATTTTGAGATTTAGCGAATAACCCTGTACCACGTGGTGGAAATATTGACGCTTCACTCTCTAAAACAAAGGACCCGTTGACTCCGATCTTATCCGGGGCGACGATCTGAATTCCAGGAAATCGGTTGAGCCAACTTGCGGCCCCAATCTAGCGGTTTTGATCTTTGACTTTTTGATCGAATTATTAATTTATCTTCTCCATGTTCTCATAACAAAGCCTTGCTGAAAATGTGATTATAAAAGCTCAAAAAAAAGGTATGACGAGGACAGACAGACAGACAGTGATTGTAAAAGTCCGTCTCTCACACTGACGTGAACGAGCAATCGTAGATTGCACACCCTCAGCAGGACACACTCACCAGGACACCCTCTCACCAGCACATCCTCACCAGGACACCCTCGCCAGCACACCCCCACCAGGACACCCTCACCAGCACACACTCTCACCAGCACATCCTCACCAGGACACCCCCACCAGAACACCCCCACCAGGACACCCCCACCAGGACACCCTCACCAGCACACACTCTCACCAGCACATCCTCACCAGGACAGCCTCAGCAGGACACCCTCAGCAGCACACCTCCACAAGGACACCCCCACCAGAACACCCCCACCAGGACACCCTCAGCAGGACATCCTCAGCAGCACACCCTCACCAGGACACACTCAGCAGCACACCCCCACTAGGACACCCCCACCAGAACACCCTCACCAGGACACCCTCAGCAGGATACCCTCAGCAGCACACCCCCACCAGGACACCCCCACCAGGACACCCACACCAGCACACCCCCACCAGGACACCCTCACCAGGGCTCCCTCACCAGAACCCTCACCAGGACATCCTCACCAGCATACCTTCACCAGGACACCCTCACCAGTATACCCCCACCAGGACACCCTCACCAGCACACACTCACCAGGACACCCTCACCAGCACACCCTCACCAGGACTTGTATTGTTTTGTGTGTTTTGTGTGGAGAATAAATGGAAGGATGAAGAAAATGAAAGGATATTCATTGTAAATGAAAGGTCTCAATGGTCTTGATGTGAAGGTGTAAAGGTCAAAGGTGTGAAATGTCATAAACTGTTCGAGGACTCCAAGGTTTAAGAGATCCAGTGTCAGGGGCATATGGGGTCGAAAGCATCTCAGCATTTGTTGGATTATAAAGGGGTCTTAAGGGTCTCAGGGGTGTTGATATGTCTTCTTCTTCTTGAGTGTGGCAGCTTGGCTGCCGGGTAGCTCTCGTCTTGTTAGGCCATGATTATTCCGCTGATGCTGTGCCCCGACACCAGAGCACTGATACTCATTTCATCGACCTCAGGAAGATGACAAGCTGAGTCAACCCCACCTGGTGTTAATTCAACGAGCCTCAAACCCAAGACCCGAACATCCCAAACCAAGCACTCTCACCACCAAGCAAAGACCAGACTTTTGAGATATCTTCGGGTCTAAAACGGTCTCAGGGGTCTGAAAGGGTCTTTGGGTTCTGAAGGTTTTTCGGGGTATGAGGAGTCTTTGCGGTCTTCAGGGTGTTTTTATTATCCCGACCCCCGGAGGCAGGGAGCGGGATATTGTAATCGTCCGGTTTGTTTGTCTGTCTGTCTGTTAGCAACTTCACGGCAAAACGGCTTCAGCAAACACTATCAAATTTAATCCACAGGTGAGCAATGAACCTTGGAGGACCCCATTAACTTTGGGGTACAATTGGATCAAAGGTCAAGGTCAAGAAAAGATCAAAATCGTTTTTCGCTCATAACTTCCTCAAAAATGATCCGATTTACTTCAAACTAAGCTTATAGTGAACCTTACCCTATTTGTCACTTATAATCCTACCCATTCCTATAGTGAAAAATGCATTTTTGTGAAGATCGGTCGGGTCCGAAGACTTCATGCCTAAAATGGGCGGGATTTGTTGTGCCTGGTTATTTATTTTTTCGTATCCGGTGTTTTTACTCTTCGGTAGTTTTAAAGCCGAGATCATTTTGTCCACGTTTGAATGTGCGGACACTTGTTTTGCCGTTCCATCCCTGCTGATGGAGTTCTACGACACTCCATGATGTGGTGCTTTGTGTGCATCCTTGTTTATGACATCTCACCTCTGTGTTCCTTTTCCTTTTCTTTCCCCACAATGGTCATGCTGTCCATCGACATGACCCGGGGATACTCGTGCCGGCTCGAACAGGACAACACCTTTTCCTCCACGTCCTGCTTCTTGCTGGTCTCAGGTGTGGGCACAGACGGGTCCTTCAATGAGTGAATGTCTTCCTCCACACCCTGTGGACCTCCTACCACTCCACCTCCAACGGTCACCAGCACACGTGGCAGGGTAGCGCCCAACGGTATCGGGAGCGGCGGCTGGACGGGCCAGGACGGCTCCAGGTCGGACACGATGCGCGAGTCCGTCAGGGAATCCAACAATATCCCGGGCTCGTCACAATCCTCACCACTCCTCCCTACCACATCCAACGCTATCACGGGGCCAGGCTGCAGGGATGGGTCGTCCCCCAAATGCAGGTCTGTCGGCGCAATATTCGACAATGTCACGAACACGGTCTTCGGCCCCCCCATGAGCGCGGTCTTCGACCCACCCGTCCATCTTTGGATACCGCTGTGTGGATCGTCTGACATCTCAGCCGGGGTGTCCGCATCGCATCGCTCGGGGCCCTGACCGTCGGGATACGTCGCGGTCACCACATCCAGCACCGCACTCGACGGTGGGAGATCAGTCACGGTCGCAGCCAGGTAGCGACCACCTCCGGGGCACGTCGCCAAGATCGCACACTCGGTCCATGAGGGTGGTGCACTCACTGAGTGGGTGGAGATCGGAACGGGTAGCAGCGCTCTTGGTGGGGGTACCGAGACCGTCCATCCCGGATTTGGACCCTGGTACGACGACACGGACGGCTCCTCGTACTTCACGAAACTGGTGACGTCCGGTGACCCACACAGTCCGTTGGAGATGTGACCCAGAGCTGCGAGTGGTGTGAGTCCGAGCGAATGGTCTTCATGATCACCCTCAATTACAGAACGGTCGAGAGACGGTTCCACCCCGGGGTTTAACCTGCCGTTCATCATCACACCATTCATTGTCGACGATCCGTTCAACCCGAACTACTTGACCTGGTCCACACCATCATCATTCACACACCTCGGTACACGGGCTCGGAGAAGGTCCAGAGATTCGCCCTGGACGCTCCTGGAAGGTCACAAAAGGAGCAGGACCGGCAATATGGGGCCGCCCCGAGCACCCGCTCCGGCAACTCAAAGCCTCGGGCCTGGTCACGATTTCCCTCTGACGAACGATCAAATGGTCTCCAAAAGGACGCGTACCGTCCCTCAACCACCGCAGCGGAAGATTCGTTGTGATGAAGTGGGGGGGCCGGGGGGGAGAGCAGGATATCTCAAACCGCGAAAACCTGACGTGAAACGAACAAAGTCAACGAACCGGGTGACGAATCGTCTTTGACGAACTCAACGTTTCTTCAGAAATCAGCGGATTTTTTTGACATCGGTAATGACGTCACGCTGCGTCACCCAATCGCTTCACCTCTTGATCCTCTCCCGTGGAACCGAGTGGTGAAAACAACACGTTTGTCTCTCCACAGAGTGACCTGGGATATAAAACACCACTCGGTGGTTCATGGTGGTTCATCAAATCGATTCGTCCTCGTCACACACCCAACCTTCACACCAGGTTTCGTCCGAATCCGTCCATCACGTTTTATTTTTATTTTTTTAGTTTTATATTAACACGGCACGAGTGGAAAACACGATATTCGTAATTTTTTTTTTATACTCAGGAATGATTGAGGCAGTTGTCAGTTGTGTACTGTACTGAAATGGGAGATGCTTAGTAGGCAGACACGAAGCGGAGGAACAGTCGAGCCGGGCTGTGTTGCACGAGTGCGAGCGAGGGCGTACTGTGCCCGCGGATCCCCTTTATTCCGTACGCGGTACACTCACGAGCCGGCCGACTCCAGCATTACTACGACGCCTCAGACGGCGCGCACACCTCATATCCCTTGCCGACCCCCACGGCCACTCCTCCCATAATCACGCCCACCATGCAACATCACCATGCCCTTCCCCATAGGCCCGCAGACTCCACCACACTCCTCCCCCCTAAAACTATGATTATTAACTGATTATCATTATAAGAAGCATGCAGAACACGAAGGACTTCGTATAATAATCATGGAAATAAAATGAAAACAGCAAAGTATAATAGCACACCACATCATATTACGTGTCGATGCGAGCGAGTGGAGCAGCAAAGGTCAGGTCTGACCGCGTTACCGATATGAAGCAGCAAAATGAGAAGCACAGCAGCATTATGCAGCAAAAACGTCCCCAGGCGGCCCATGCTGACATGACCCTGGCCAAGGTCGTAACGACCTCTCGAGCCAACCTCCTCCGGCCCCATCAAACGCCTCCGGCCCCCTCCCCCCAGGCAGACCCGACGAAGATAAACATCCCGAGGCCGGCAGCCCGCTATCTGGAAGTCGTGGCGCCAGCCTTAGACCTTGGCCGGGGGCACTGAACAGCGCCGCTGGCTGCATGCATTTAATGCGCCAAAACAACTCACGCACCACAATCAGTCGAGACGCCAACGCCCGTCCCAACGGCCTTGAGCGAACACAGCGAGTTGCGCTCGCAATCAGAGGTGGGGGTAACGCCGACCAGGGCACCAGACTTGGTTCCGAGTCGATCTCCGAGACCCACACGGTCGCTAGACGGGAGCAACTCCACTTAAACCACACTGCAATCATAGGCTCGTTATAAATCATTACGAATAATATTCGAAGCATCGCAAATTCATTTTTCCGTACAGCGCGCTTTTTTGATAAAATCCCAGCACATAACAAAGCAATTACCTGCGGCCCGGGACAGTGGACGGCCAACTCAACCTTTTTATTCGCCACCACCGCCCCTGAAGCCCCTACATCACATTGATCATAATCCAACTCCCATTCACTGATCTCCGCCACATCCACTTTCACATGAGAACTGCTGGCATTTATTTCAACAACATTAAACTGCATCACTAGAGCAAGGAAAAGCACATATGCCATGAACAATAACCCACAACCCACATCACGAGTCCGCTTCTTGGTTGTCGACTCGACGTTGTGACTCGCGACTCCCTCTAACGCCACGGGCCCACCGCCACCTGTCGAAGCTGCCTGAACCACACCGATGCGCATTGCCTCACGAACCCTGCCACAGCGCGGGAACTCATCGCGAACGAAGCGCGGGAACTCATCGCGAGAGCTGATATGGCTCTCGCCGCTCCTGGAGCGCACATCATCGCCGCAGGCAGCAACGAACGGTGGCTCCCGCTGCATCGACGCGGCCCCCGCCGCCAGAGCCTCGCCCTCGGTACTCGACGAAGGTCTCGAAGAGAGCACTGGCACATCTGGAGGCACGAACCGGAACCCGTTCCGACCCAAAAGGGTCCGGCTCGCCGAGCCCGGCTCCTGCTCCGGCTCGCCGGCATCATCATGCCCCGGCTGCAGGCTGATCTCCAGGTCACTGGGGTCCTGCTGCGGTGCCCCTTCGCTCCCGGTGCGATCGTGCTGCGGTGCCCCTTCGCTCCCGGTGCGACCGTGCTGCGGTGCGCGCTCTCGTCCCGCACCGCTAGGCGCGCGAGTGAGTGTGAGTGTCTGCTCGACAGATGAAGCAATCGCGACCGCCGAGTCGAATGGGATGTCGGTCAACCGTAGGATGGCTGCTCGCAGACCAGAAATAAAACGATCTCTGAACCGTGCCGGACGCTCCTCTGCCGTGAATTTGCACGGCACAGCCGAATGCGATGCGCGGCCAGCACGAGTGGACTCAATTCGACACCCGATCCGTGCCTCGCTCACTTCCCCCCCCCCCCTGCCACTGATCTTGTCATTTCCGGATCAATTGCAAGCAGGTTTCGACGCGGGACGGAAGGATCGCCTCGCACACCGCCATCTATGACCGCAACAATGGGCGATGACCCTCGGCCTACACACCGTAGACGACCTCGAGAGCCCAGACCGCCGTCCGAGTAATTGCATTGCCACGCTCGCCCACGACCCGCGCCGCAGACCGTGCGCATGGCCGTGCGTGCCTGGCCCATCGGGATGACCCCTAGACCATCTGCTGTGCCCCGACCATCGAGACCTCGGACATTCTCCAGAGCTTGCGCGACGTCCAACGCCGCGTTCGAGCCGAAACGCGTATCCTCGATAAAACGAACAAGAAAATGAACCAAACGAACGAACGTTGCCCACTCGACGTGGCCGAAGTCGATTCCGACGAAGGCGGGCACGCGTACGTTTGCCATGCACCGACTCTTTGCCATGTTCGCGCTGGCGAGACCTTTGGCTCCGTAGCTTGGAACCGCACGGGTCATTTGCCGCCCTTACACACGCCGATTCGAAGATCCTCGTTCGCCAACTGTACTATACTGAATTGGGAGATGCTTAGCAGGCAGACACGAAGCGGAGGAACAGTCGAGCCGGGCTGTGTTGCACGAGTGCGAGCGCGGGCGTACTGTGCCCGCGGCTCCCCTTTATTCCGTACTCGGTACACTCACGAGCCGGCCGACTCCAGCATTACTACGACGCCTCAGGCGGCGCGCACACCTCATATCCCTTGCCGACCCCACGGCCACCCCTCTCATCATCACGCCCACCATGCATCATCACCATGCCCTTCCCCATAGGCCCGCAGACTCCACCACAACTTCGGCCTGGATTCGGGATCAGCGATCAAATAATGTAAATCACGATTAATAAATATTTTTTTGATGATGCGGGAGATATCTTTATTAAAATTAACTTTGGGAAAAAAAAAATAATTGAATAAATAAATAAATAAACGATCACTGATCACTTCTGGTCAAGAATAAAAGAAATTAAAAGTTCTGGAAAGAGTTTCAAAATCACTCCCAGTAATGTTAAATACGAAGTAAACACTTCCTGTCATGAAAAAAACAATCACTTTCGGAAGTATAAAATTAACTTTGGGGAAAAAAAAAAATTGAATAAATAAATAAACACTTCCGGTCATGATCTCCCGGCATGCATCATTCCCCATGACAAAAACCGGAAACAAAAAAAAAACAGAAACAAAACAAAAACGGAAGCAAAGTGGTCATAGGCAACGACACGGATTCACGATGCCAGGGTATTGTGTTGTTTTTGTTGTTTCCTATTCTCTCATGTGCACGCGTTTAGTAATATTCACAAGATAGAAATAAAACCCAATCGTGTTTATACACCGCACAGCGTTTAACAACAACCGGAAGCAAAACGTCTTAGCTCACGACACGGATTCCAAATAGCCAGGGGTATTGTGTTGTTGTTGTTGCTTCCTATTCTCTCATGTGCACGCGTTAAGTATGAAGCTCACTGCGTTCGCTATTACTAGTGCGTGCCCACACGTGCCAGGCCGTACAGCCGTGCAAAGGAAAAAAAAATGGGAACGTCAATTGTGACGTCATAGCACCGTGTCCTTTCATTGGTTTGGTAAATAAATGGCCATAACTTGGGAAACAGCTGAAACGGATGAAGAAAAACGATATCAAACCTTGAAAAGGCACATACTCAGGGCCCCAGCAATATGCCTGGCAAGTTTCAATTAGATCAGACCAGTGGTTGTTGAGAAAGAGCGGTCACAGACAGACACACAGAGATTGCTGGAATTATAGATAGACTAGTACGTGCCCGTACGTGCGTGGCCGTACGTGCAGCAAAAATAAAAAATAAAAACTTTCAAACCGTGAGCCAGAAACAACAACCACACAGGCCGTTCCTTCGCTCTCGCGTGCCCGTACATGCGTGGCCCGGAAGTTCGCATATCGCAGTTACGATTATTCGCAATTTAGTTTTAATGGCCAATTATTCAATTAGCGCCAACGTATTTTGCCTTTTCGCAATGTCATCGCAAGGAAAAAGAGAAGAGAAGAGAGAAAAAAAAAACGTACGTGCAAAAAACAAACAAACAAAAACTACCCCCTCCCCCCCAAAAAAAAACCAACAACTTTCAAACAAATACACAGGCCGTTCCTTCGCTCTCGTAAACGACTGGATTGGGGCATTGTTTTGATCTATAAATGCGCATAAGAAATCGAGAAATTATTGGAATACACGAAGTCATCACGATCCGGAAGTCCGTACGTTGTAACCTGTAATGGGGATCGCAGCTGAGGTTCTCTTCCCCATCGGCCACGCCTCCACAGCAACGTTTCCTGTTATTGGTTCGTAAATAAATGGCCATAACTTGGGAACCACTTGTCCGATTAATATCAAACCTTGAAAAGGCACATCCTCAGGTCCCCAGCAATATACCTGGCAAGTTTCGATTAGATCGGACCAGTGGTTGTCGAGAAACAACGGTCACACACACACACACACACACACACACACACACACACACACACACACACACACACACACACACACACACACACACACACACACACACACATTGCTGGAATTATAGATGGATTATCCTGGTTATTTAACCATTGAAATCTGATAAACCGGCATCATCAGGGACGGGCGATGAACCCGCGAACACTTTTAAACGTCATCAGTTGATGTGAAATAATTTAAATAAATTTTTTGCAACTCCAGAATCAAAAGACGAAGATTTTGTTTGAATTATTGAAATCGATAATTCGTTAATTACAGTGTATTTATTTATTTAATACACTTCAACTTGACGGTGTTAACTTTGTTTTATTTCTTTGTTTTAGTTCTACCTGCATTGTGTCCCCATCGATCTGCTGTGCAGACTCCACCGTGCAGACCGTGCTCACCTGGTGACACATGTTGTGACGCCATTCCAGGTAAAACTAAAACTTCCAGGTAAAAAACCTGTGATGCTTTTGACTCAACCATGTTATTATCCTCATTGTTGTTGGTATGATTATTGCTGATACTATTATTATTATTATTATTATTATTTTGAAATGACGTCAATATTATTTACATTATCAATTATCATCGGACGGAATTGAATAATTTTTGGTTGTAATAAATGTCACGAAGAATGTCTGTGTGTATGTATGTGTGTGTTTGTGTGTGTGTGTGTGTGTGTGTGTGTGTGTGTGTGTGTGTGTGTGTGTGTATCTGTGTGTGTGTTTTCCCATATTATCCCTCCATGTGGAGTACTACTGTACTCCATGATACAAACAGCGTGCACACCTCCACCAGGCTAAACAGTTTATGGTTTGTATCCACTTATATTCCGGAGCTGGATCCGCACTTTCACCAACATCTAATCGGCTTCTTCTTGTCACTGACCCACTCAACCACCAAGTTTTGTCATAATCCGTCCACAACGTTGAGAAATATAATGCTGCATATCATTTTCCTCAATCTCACAAGGGTGAAGAATCACTTTAAAAAGAATAAAATACTCTTGTATCCGGATCTTCACCAAAATATAATCAATTATTCCTTGTCAGACCCGTCCACTAAATTTAATAGGAATCCGTCCGAAACTTTTTGAGATCTCGTGCTGCAGTCGTGGCCAAAAATATTGTTACCCTTGTACTTTATTCAGATAATTTACAATTTTCTCAAAAAATCAGTTGCAATTGACAGAAGTATTTTGTCTCCACAATTGTACATTTCACTGGTAATATTACAGAACCTTTCTTTTTGATTCATAACTTAATAAATCCTTTTAAATCAGAAAATAATAATAAATGGCAATCATAAAATTGTTTGCACCCTTGACTTAATATTGTTGTGGGCCGGGGGTCGGTTGCAAGGAACGACCGCCAGGTGGAGCAGTTGAGCCGTCTCCCACCGAACACCGGAATTGAAAGGTCGTCACCCCGGATAACTCCGGAGTCAACGGGTCACTTAAAGACCGTGATCGCCAATTCTCTGACGGCGTGGGGTAGGGTCAATAGCCAAATTTCAATATACCTAAGTACGCACGTCGTCAAATTACCGGGGAACTCACACCCTCAACGCACTCTGTCGAACTGGGTCGCTCTAGCGACCTCGGTCCAGTGTAACCGAGCGGAATTACCAGAGTCCGTCGGACTCAATGACAACTTACGGCACCGGCGGCCTCACTATTTCTCAAACCCGCACCGTGCTGGGTCAATGGGTGAAGGTGTGTTAACTTTGTTTTATTTCACGCCGTCAGATCTTCTGAAATAACAAATCGTACAACAAACGACAGACAACGAACTGGAACATTTAACAGGGGATTTATTTTACAATAATCGGGAAGGGAGACAGAGCAGAGTTATCACTAATAAGAAATGTAATTCACAATGTACAAGGCACTTAACGGTTTCTACTTACAGACAGGGCCCACAGACACACACACACACACACACACACACACACACACACACACACACACACACACACACACACACACACACACACACACACACACACACACACACACCCAAAAGAAAATGAACCCCGTGGGTCTTTATTCGGTCCTCCGCCGAGGAGGATAGTTCAGCTGGGGGACCAGGACCTTGTCGGGTACCTTCCTGCCTCGTGCGGTCACACCGACTTCAAACCACCATGGTGGGACTCGAACCCACAACCCCAAGTCCACGGCCCACGACCCTAGCTGCTCGGTCACCAGACTTGCCCTCTAATGGACCGCAGACCGCTCGAACCACGACCACCACGGTGAGCCCCTCAAAGGACCGCAGACCGCTCGAACCACGACCACCACTGTCTGCAGTCCTCTCGTCTTCTTCACACCTCTCTTGAGGTGGGAGCGATTTTCCTTCTTTTTGCCACTCGCCTCCCGATTGGACGGTGCGTCTCGGTGGGGGGGGGTGTCTAGGCGTCTCGGAGGCTCGCCCCCCGAAGCGGCTCTGTAGTAGCTTTCGGCACGCTGGCCTCCCATTGGCGGGGGCACGCGTGCGATTCTCGCCCTTCACTCATTGGGCAGAGGAAACACTCCATGCCCTTTTTTGGAGCGGGGCTCCGATCTGAGGCGATGGAAGCCCCGTCCACGTCTGTGCTCGGCACGCATGCTCGTGAGGAAGGCTGATGGTGGCAGGAGCGAAGGAGGGATTTAAGATGAAAAAAAAACTAACTATAAAGAAACTTCGCAGCACACACATGTAATTCCCGTAAGACATAGGGGATGGATTCGAACTATAAACACATACTTATCGAAATAACTGAACTGTGGGGACTGCTGTCTGTTTGTGTGCACAAGGCTTCCAAATCCGGAACAATATTTGGTATCACACGATGTTTGGAGAAAATAACTGCAGTTAAGCACTTCGTGTAGCAATGAATGAGCTTCCTACTCCTCTCTACTGGCAGGATGGCCCACTCTTCTTCTACAAACTGCTCCAGTTCTCCCAGATTTGAAGGGTACCTTCTCTGAACTGCCGTTTTCAGATCTCCCCACAGGTGATCAATGGGATTTAGATCTGGACTCATTGCTGGCCACTTCAGAACAGTCCTGTGTTTTATCTTGAACCATTTCCGGTGCTGTTTGAGGGGTCATTGTCCTGCTGGTACCACCCATGACATTCGACAGAAACCCAGCTTTCTCACACTAGGATGAACATTATGCTCCAAAATGCCTCCTTGGTAATCACCTGATTTCATGATGCCATGCACGCACTCAAGGTACCCAGTACCAGAGGCAGCACAGCAACCCCAAAACATCACTGAACCTCCTCCATGTTTGACTGCAGGGAAGGTGTTCTTTTCCTTGAAGGATTCAGTTTGTTTTCTGCAAACATAGAGATGACGTGCTTTCCCAAAAAGCTCCAATTTAGTCTCATCTGTCCACAGGACATTCTCCCAGAAGGATTTTGCCTTTTTCAGGTGTGTTTTGGTAAACTCCAGTCGGGCTTTCTTACGTCTCTCTCTCAGCAGTGGGGTCCTCCTGGGTCTTCTCCCATATAGAACCCCCTTTCATTGAGTGGGTGACGGATGGTGTGAGTTGAAACTGCCGTACCTTGTAACCGTAGGGCACGAACTCGGGCACGAACTCGGATTACCGCCGAGCGTTCCAGCGAGTGTGCGCTGGCTAACAAAGCAATTTATTGGGGTACAACTTCCCGTCTAACTATACTTGTGCACTGTATCAGACCAATACAGGAAAAGACAACCGAGACAGATTGGAAATGACAACAAATAATTATTTATTACAAGCACAAAAACCGACAAGCAAGCAATCATTTATAAGCAAGTATTTATAAGCAAAAAGGCACAAAAAAGTAGATTTATCCAAAACATGTGTTCTTATTCAATCTTACACAAAAGCCTTGGCCCTCATTCACTCAGGGCAGAAGAATAAAACAAGGACGTGAAAATAAAATAAAAGCAACGTATGGAGAATGGATGGGGAAGATGGGCAGTGGCGATGTGATGCGATGGGGACACACAGCCGTGTCCCTGAGGTACCTGGACCCAGTAGGCGAGTCCTTGCCAGCGTCCCAGAAATGCAAGCTCGATGTGTGACTCGTCCTCCTCTGCCTCAGCTTCTGGTGTCCAGACCCAGCAGGTGAGATCACTCCAGCATCACAGTTATCCAAGCTATATTGGCGACTCGTCCTCATCTGCCTCAGATTCTTCCACCTCAGGCTGCTGTTGATGAGGTTCCGCCGTTCACCCTCGTCCTTGGCTGATTGGATCGAGAGGGCGGACGACGCTCGTGGAAGGAGTGTTCTATTTCCACAGAAGCTCGACACCAACTGCTCGTGAAACCTTGCTTCCTTTCCCCTCACACGCTTTTGTTCCTTCCCTCACGAGCCTTCTCAGTCTTTGAGTCTTCTGCTCATGTGAGCTTTCCCTGTTTGCCCCTGTCGTTCTGCTCATCAGCCTCTCGACTCTCTGAGCCGTCTGCTCATGAGCTCTTTTTGTCCCTGCTCGTGCGAGCTTTCGCCGTTCACTTCTGCTCTGCCGGTCTGCTTCATCTTCTTCTTCACATCAGCTCTTCCCTCCTCCCACAAGCTTTCTCTCTCTCCCATTGGTCCCCACCCGATGGGGGCGGGTCCATGACGTCACTTGGGAAATTTGCTTCACTGTTCTGAGGAAACTTTCAACGAAGCCCCTAAAGCCGCGACAGAAGCCCCCAGCCCCCTCCTTCACGTGCACAACACCCACTCGTACTGTTCTGCACTGTACCACGCTCGCGAGAAGCGTCGCACCTCGCAGGCCACGACGAGCACGAAGCGCCATGAACATGCATGTGAGAGCACCTGATTGGTTAACGACCACAGACGGGTTGAACATGCCCAACGAAACAATGTGTGAATGGAGGGAACACGGAGAGGAATTCCGCCGGACCGAGGGATGACCGAATGGCCGTGGGGCTGAAGGCAAGACCGGTGGGATGAAGGAGGGACTGTTGAAAGGGTGTTGATGAAGGGGGGATTATTGGTGGACCGTTGAAACTGGCCGATGGGGTAAATGAGGGATAATTGAAAGTCGCAGAGGGATTGAACAGAACGATGATGTAAAGGAGGAAAGATTGAAAGTAACGGAGGGGGAGGGGGGCGGTGGGGAGAGTCGTTACACTGGAAAAAATACAGCCGAGCTAACACATGCCCCCCGAACAGCCCTTTGACAGCCCAGCCCTTTGGATCAATGACTCTCGATACAAAGACGAATTAAGTAACTGATCCTCGGGTCACCTACGTGTCCATGTATGGTCTCTCCCTGGGATAAGTTTTCCAAAACCATAATCTTACTCCTTCCCCTTTCTTGACTCGACCCGAGTCTGCCAACTCGTGTGCACATATTAGGTGTGGTTCCCTCTAGTACGGTTTACCTCACCTATCCCCTGAGTGTGACAATGCATACTTGTCCCACCTTTGAAAATAAGGCAAACTAATGCGTTGGATTCCTTCACTCAAACACATTCACACGAGATGGTTCTAAATACAATTTCATACCTAAACACACACCAGGTTGGCTTAAACATTTTCACAACAATTATTTACATACTTTGCACTGGTTCGGTCCCGAGTACAGAAGAGAAAACAAGAAAACGCTCTTCAGCTCTCTTCTGGGCAACAGGTGGCCATCAAATAAATGGTCCTTCACTTTTGAAGACAGTGCTTTGGGGGAAGTTATAAGGGGACAAGCCGGTAGGCGACGAGGGATCCGCGAGGATCGAAGTGCTTTTCATTCTGACCGATCCACTGACGAAGATTCGTTGCCAAGACGTATTGGTTCGTATACAATTGTTCCTCTGCCTTGCAAGATTTTTCCTATTGCGTATTTTGCCAACTCGCACTCCTCATAAAAAATGACGGTAAATAGACACCCGATTTTTGAAGGACTACCATTTGAAAAATAAAACCTAAATCAAAAATCGGGGCTCGAGTAAAATTTTCTAAATATCTCGAAGTGTTTAATTCCGAAGTCTCGTTTCTCGACATTCAAAACTGTAGGACAAGTATTGAAAATAGTGAACGCGGTTTTTCGGCCGCTGCATAGCAACGGGTGGTTGCTTAGCAACGAAACTCAAATGTTTCATTCCATATGGGCACATTCCCAGCCCATATGGCACCTGTCGCCAAGTTTCATCGAAATCGGTTTGCTGGTTTGTGCTGTGGAGCCTCGCTTTGCACACACACACACACACACACACACACACACGCACGCACGCACGCACGCACGCACGCACGCACGCACACACACACACACACACACACACACACACACACACACACACACACACACACGCACGCACGCACGAACGCACGCACGCACGCACGCACGCACGCACGCACGCACGCACGCACACACACACACACACACACACACACACACACACACACACACACACACACAGATGGAAAACCCGACAATAAGGGATATCTAGGGAATCCAATAAACAAGGGTACAGGTGAGATATAATAAATAATAAACAAGGGCACAGGTGAGATAAAATAAATAATAATCAAGGGTACAGGTGAGATATAATAAATAAGGGTACAGGTGAGATATAATAAATAATAAACAAGGGTACAGGTGAGATATAAAATATAATAATCAAGGGTACAGGTGAGATATCATAAATAAGGGTACAGGTGAGATATTATAAATAATAAACAAGGGTACAGGTGAGATATAATAAATAATAATGAAGGGCACAGGTGAGATATAAAAAATAATAATTGAGGGTACAGGTGAGATATAATATATAATAATCAAGGGTACAGGTGAGATATCATAAATAAGGGTACAGGTGAGATATAATAAATAATAAACAAGGGTATGGGTGAGATATAAATAATAAACAAGGGTACAGGTGAGATATAATAAATAAGGGCACAGGTGAGATATAATCAATAATAAACAAGGGTATCGGTGAGATATCATAAATAAGGGTACAGGTGAGATATAATAAATAATAATTAAGGGAACAAGTGAGATATAATAAACAAGCCGGTAGGTGAAGAGGGATCTGCTCGGATCGAAGCGCTGAATACGATGCTTTTCATTCTGACCGATCCACCGACGAAGATTCATTGCCAAGACGTATTGGTTCGTATACAATTGTTCCTCTGCCTGGCAAGATTTTTCCTAAAATTGCGTATTTTACCAACTGGCACTCCTCAGAGTGGAGATGGAGGAAAGTGTAAATGACAAACAGACGGAAAACCTGATAAACTTCTCACAATGCTCTTGTTTGACCACCTCCTGAGCCACACGTTATTTTTCATAAGCCACGCCCACTTTTTCATAGGTCACGCCAACTTTCCATAAGCCACGCCCACTTTCCTACACCACTCCCACTTTTCAGCAACCACGTCCACTTTCCCTAAGCTCCGCCCACTTTCCTGAGCCCCTCATAAAAAATGACGGTAAATAGACACCCTATTTTTGAAGGACTACTATTTGAAAAATAAAACCTAAATAAAAAATCAGGTCGAGAAAATTTTTTCGAAATATCTCGGAGTGTTTAATTCCGAAGTCTCGTTTCTCCACATTCAAAACTGGAGGACAAGTATTGAAAATAGTGAACGCGGTTTTTCGGCTGCTGCATAGCAACAGGTGGTTGCTTAGCAACGAAACTCAAATGCGCACATTCCCAGCCCATATGGCACCTGTCGCCAAGTTTCATCAAAATCGGTTTGCTGGTTTGTGCTGTGGAGCCTCGCGTTGCAGACACACACACACACACACACACACACACACACACACACACACACACACACACACACACACACACACACACACACACACACACACACACACACACACACACACACACACGGAAAACCCGACAATAAGGGATATCTCCCGAATCCAATAAATCTCACATCAAAGGTGAACTTCCTCCAATCGTCCACCAGGGGTACTTTTCACTTTATACAGGAGAGTATCGAGTATAATAAAATAAATCTCACATCAAAGGTGAACTTCCTCCAATGGTCCACCAGGGGGCTCTTTTCAATTTAAACAGCAGAGTAAACAATAAAATTAATCTCACATCAGTGGTGAACTTCCTCCAATCGTCCAGCAGGGAGCACTTTTCACTTTAAACAGCAGAGTAAATAATAAAATAAATCTCACAACAAAGCTGAACTTCCTCCAATCGTCCAGCAGGGAGCACTTTTCACTTTAAACAGCAGAGTAAATAATAAAATAAATCTCACAACAAAGCTGAACTTCCTCCAATGGTCCAGCAGGGGGCACTTTTCACTTTAAACAGCAGAGTAAATAATAAAATAAATCTCACAACAAAGCTGAACTTCCTCCAATCGTCCAGCAGGGGGCAGTTTTCACTTTACACAGCAGAGTCAATAATAAAATAAATCTCACATCAAAGGTGAACTTCCTCCAATGGTCCACCAGGGGGCACTTTCCACTTTAAACAGCAGAGTAAATAATAAAATAAATCTCACATCAAAAGTGAACTTCCTCCAATCGTCCACCAGGGTCCAGGGGGCACTTTTCACTTTAAACAGCAGAGTAAATAATAAAATAAATCTCACATCAAAGGTGAACTTCCTCCAATCGTTCACAAGGGGGCACTTTTCACTTTAAACAGCAGAGTAAATAATAAAATAAATCTCATCAAAGGTGAACTTCCTCCAATGGTCCACCAGGGGGCACTTTCCACTTTAAACAGCAGAGTAAATAATAAAATAAATCTCACATCAAAAGTGAACTTCCTCCAATCGTCCACCAGGGTCCAGGGGGCACTTTTCACTTTAAACAGCAGAGTAAATAATAAAATAAATCTCACATCAAAGGTGAACTTCCTCCAATGGTCCACCAGGGGCTCTTTTCAATTTAAACAGCAGAGTAAACAATAAAATTAATCTCACATCAGTGGTGAACTTCCTCCAATCGTCCAGCAGGGAGCACTTTTCACTTTAAACAGCAGAGTAAATAATAAAATAAATCTCACAACAAAGCTGAACTTCCTCCAATGGTCCAGCAGGGGGCACTTTTCACTTTAAACAGCAGAGTAAATAATAAAATAAATCTCACAACAAAGCTGAACTTCCTCCAATCGTCCAGCAGGGGGCAGTTTTCACTTTACACAGCAGAGTCAATAATAAAATAAATCTCACATCAAAGGTGAACTTCCACCAATGGTCCACCAGGGAGCACTTTCCACTTTAAACAGCAGAGTAAATAATAAAATAAATCTCACATCAAAGGTGAACTTCCTCCAATCGTTCACCAGGGGGCACTTTTCACTTTAACCAGCAGAGTAAATAATAAAATAAATCTGACATCAAAGGTGAACTTCCTCCAATCGTTCACCAGGGGGCATTTTTCACTTTAAACAGCAGAGTAAATAATAAAATAAATCTCATCAAAGGTGAACTTCCTCCAATGGTCCACCAGGGGGCACTTTCCACTTTAAACAGCAGAGTAAATAATAAAATAAATCTCACATCAAAAGTGAACTTCCTCCAATCGTCCACCAGGGTCCAGGGGGCACTTTTCACTTTAAACAGCAGAGTAAATAATAAAATAAATCTCACATCAAAGGTGAACTTCCTCCAATCGTTCACCAGGGGGCACTTTTCACTTTAAACAGCAGAGTAAATAATAAAATAAATCTCACATCAAAGGTGAACTTCCTCCAATCGTCCACCAGGGGGTACTTTTCACTTTATACAGGAGAGTATGGAATGTTATAAAATAAATCTCACATCAAAGGTGACCTTCCACCAATCGTCCACCAGGGAGCACTTTTCACTTTAAACAGCAGAGTAAATAATAAAATAAATCTCACATCAAAAGTGAACTTCCTTCCATCGTCCACCAGGGTCCAGGGGGTACTTTTCACTTTAAACAGCAGAGTAAATAATAAAATAAATCTCACATCAAAAGTGAACTTCCTCCAATCGTCCACCAGGGGGCACTTTTCACTTTAAACAGCAGAGTAAATAATAAAATAAATCTAACATCAAAAGTGAACTTCCTCCAATTGTCCACCAGGGTCCAGGGGGTACTTTTCACTTTAAACAGCAGAGTAAATAATAAAATAAATCTCACATCAAAAGTGAACTTCCTTCCATCGTCCACCAGGAGGCACTTTTCACTTTACACAGGAGAGTAAATAATAAAATAAATCTCACATCAAAGGTGAACTTCCTCCAATCGTCCACCAGGGGTACTTTTCACTTTATACAGGAGAGTATGGAATGTTATAAAATAAATCTCACATCAAAGGTGAACTTCCACCAATGGTCCACCAGGGGGCACTTTTCACTTTAAACAGCAGAGTAAATAATAAAATAAATCTCACATCAAAAGTGAACTTCCTTCCATCGTCCACCAGGGGGCACTTTTCACTTTAAACAGCAGAGTAAATAATAAAATAAATCTCACATCAAAGGTGAACTTCCTCCAATCGTCCACCAGGGGGCATTTTTCACTTTAAACAGCAGAGTAAATAATAAAAGAAATCTCACATCAAAGGTGAACTTCCTCCAATCGTTCACCAGGGGACACTTTTCACTTTAAACAGCAGAGTAAATAGTAAAATAAATCTCACATCAAAGGTGAACTTCCTCCAATCGTCCACCAGGGTCCAGGGGGCACTTTTCACTTTAAACAGCAGAGTAAATAATAAAATAAATCTCACATCAAAGGTGAACTTCCTCCAATCGTTCACAAGGGGGCACTTTTCACTTTAAACAGCAGAGTAAATAATAAAATAAATCTCACATCAAAAGTGAACTTCCTCCAATCGTCCACCAGGGTCCAGGGGGCACTTTTCACTTTAAACAGCAGAGTAAATAATAAAATAAATCTCACATCAAAGGTGAACTTCCTCCAATCGTCCACCAGGGTCCAGGGGGCACTTTTCACTTTAAACAGCAGAGTAAATAATAAAATAAATCTCACATCAAAGGTGAACTTCCTCCAATCGTTCACAAGGGGACACTTTTCACTTTAAACAGCAGAGTAAATAGTAAAATAAATCTCACATCAAAGGTGAACTTCCTCCAATCGTCCACCAGGGTCCAGGGGGCACTTTTCACTTTAAACAGCAGAGTAAATAATAAAATAAATCTCACATCAAAGGTGAACTTCCTCCAATCGTTCACAAGGGGGCACTTTTCACTTTAAACAGCAGAGTAAATAATAAAATAAATCTCACATCAAAAGTGAACTTCCTCCAATCGTCCAGCAGGGGCACTTTTCACTTTAAACAGCAGAGTAAATAATAAAATAAATCTCACATCAAAGGTGAACTTCCTCGAATCGTCCAGCAGGGGGCACTTTTCACTTTATACAGGAGAGTATGGAATGTTATAAAATAAATCTCACATCAAAGGTGAACTTCCTCGAATCGTCCAGCAGGGCCACTTTTCACTTTAAACAGCAGAGTAAATCATAAAATAAATCTCACATCAAAGGTGAACTTCCTCCAATGGTCCACCAGGGGGCACTTTTCACTTTAAACAGCAGAGTAAATAATAAAATAAATCTCACATCAAAAGTGAACTTCCTTCCATCGTCCACCAGGAGGCACTTTTCACTTTAAACAGCAGAGTAAATAATAAAATAAATCTCACATCAAAAGTGAACTTCCTCCAATCGTCCACCAGGGTCCAGGGGGTACTTTTCACTTCAAACAGCAGAGTAAATAATAAAATAAATCTCACATAAAAAGTGAACTTCCTCCCATCGTCCACCAGGAGGCACTTTTCACTTTACACAGCAGAGTAAATAATAAAATAAATCTCACATCAAAGGTGAACTTCCTCCAATCGTCCACCAGGGGTACTTTTCACTTTATACAGGAGAGAATGGAATGTTATAAAATAAATCTCACATAAAAGGTGAACTTCCACGAATGGTCCACCAGGGGGCACTTTTCACTTTAAACAGCAGAGTAAATAATAAAATAAATCTCACATCAAAAGTGAACTTCCTTCCATCGTCCACCAGAGGGCACTTTTCACTTTAAACAGCAGAGTAAATAATAAAATAAATCTCACATCAAAGGTGAACTTCCTCCAATCGTTCACCAGGGGACACTTTTCACTTTAAACAGCAGAGTAAATAATAAAATAAATCTCACATCAAAGGTGAACTTCCTCCAATCGTCCACCAGGGTCCAGGGGGCACTTTTCACTTTAAACAGCAGAGTAAATAATAAAATAAATCTCACATCAAAGGTGAACTTCCTCCAATCGTTCACAAGGGGGCACTTTTCACTTTAAACAGCAGAGTAAATAATAAAATAAATCTCACATCAAAAGTGAACTTCCTCCAATCGTCCACCAGGGTCCAGGGGGCACTTTTCACTTTAAACAGCAGAGTAAATAATAAAATAAATCTCACATCAAAGGTGAACTTCCTCCAATCGTCAACCAGGGGGTACTTTAACTTTCTGCAGGAGAGTATAGAATATTATAAAATAAATCTCACATCAAAGGTGAACTTCCTCCATTGGTCCACAGGGGCACTTTTCACTTTAAACAGCAGAGTAAATAATAAAACAAGCCGGTAGGCGACTAGGGATCCGCGAGGATCGAAGCGCTGGATACGATGCTTTTCATTCTGACCGATTCACCGACGAAGATTCATTGCCAAGACGTATTGTTCGTATACAATTGTTCCTCTGCCTGGCAAGATTTTTCCTAAAATTGCGTATTTTGCCAACTGGCACTCCTCAGAGTGGAGATGGAGGAAAGTGTAAATGACAAACAGACGGAAAACCCGATAAACTTCTCTCAAAGTTCTTGTTTGACCACCTCCTGAGCCACACATTATTTTTCATAAGCCACGCCCACTTTCCGACGTCACTCCCACTTTTCATCAACCACATCCACTTTCCCTAAGCTCCGCCCACTTTCCTGAGCCCCTCATAAAAAATGACGGTAAATAGACACCCTATTTTTGAAGGACTACCATTTGAAAAATAAAACCTAAATAAAAAATCAGCTCGAGTAAAATTTTTCGAAATATCTCGGAGTGTTTAATTCCGAAGTCTCGTTTCTCCACATTCAAAACTGGAGGACAAGTATTGAAAATAGTGAACGCGGTTTTTCGGCCGCTGCATAGCAACAGGTGGTTGCTTAGCAACGAAACTCAAACGCGCACATTCCCAGCCCATATGGCACCTGTCGCCAAGTTTCATCAAAATCGGTTTGCTGGTTTGTGCTGTGGAGCCTCGCATTGCAGACACACACACACACACACACACACACACACACACACACACACACACACACACACACACACACACACACACACACACACACACACACACACGGAAAGCCCGACAATAAGGGATATCTCCCGAATCCAATAAATCTCTCATCAAAGGTGAACTTCCTCCAATCGTCCACCAGGGGGTACTTTTCACTTTATACAGGAGAGTATGGAATGTTATAAAATAAATCTCACATCAAAGGTGAACTTCCACCAATCGTCCACCAGGGAGCACTTTTCACTTTAAACAGCAGAGTAAATAATAAAATAAATCTCACATCAAAGGTGAACTTCCTCGAATCGTCCAGCAGGGGCACTTTTCACTTTAAACAGCAGAGTAAATAATAAAATAAATCTCACATCAAAGGTGAACTTCCTCGAATCGTCCAGCAGGGGGCACTTTTCACTTTAAACAGCAGAGTAAATCATAAAATAAATCTCACATCAAAGGTGAACTTCCTCCAATGGTCCACCAGGGGGCACTTTTCACTTTAAACAGCAGAGTAAATAATAAAATAAATCTCACATCAAAAGTGAACTTCCTCCAATCGTCCACCAGGGTCCAGGGGGCACTTTTCACTTTAAACAGCAGAGTAAATAATAAAATAAATCTCACATCAAAGGTGAACTTCCTCCAATCGTTCACCAGGGGGCACTTTTCACTTTAAACAGCAGAGTAAATAAGAAAATAAATCTCTCATCAAAGGTGAACTTCCTCCAATCGTCCACCAGGGGGTACTTTTCACTTTATACAGGAGAGTATGGAATGTTATAAAATAAATCTCACATCAAAAGTGAACTTCCTTCCATCGTCCACCAGAGGGCACTTTTCACTTTAAACAGCAGAGTAAATAATAAAATAAATCTCACATCAAAGGTGAACTTCCTCCAATCGTTCACCAGGGGACACTTTTCACTTTAAACAGCAGAGTAAATAATAAAATAAATCTCACATCAAAGGTGAACTTCCTCCAATCGCTCACCAGGGGACACTTTTCACTTTAAACAGCAGAGTAAATAATAAAATAAATCTCACATCAAAGGTGAACTTCCTCCAATCGTTCACCAGGGGGTACTTTTCACTTAAAACAGCAGAGGAAATAATAAAATAAATCTCACATCAAAAGTGAACTTCCTTCCATCATCCACCAGGGGGCACTTTTCACTTTAAACAGCAGAGTAAATAATAAAATAAATCTCACATCAAAGGTGAACTTCCTCCAATCGTTCACCAGGGGGCACTTTTCACTTTAAACAGCAGAGTAAATAATAAAATAAATCTCACATCAAAGGTGAACTTCCTCCAATCGTTCACCAGGGGACACTTTTCACTTTAAACAGCAGAGTAAATAATAAAATAAATCTCACATCAAAGGTGAACTTCCTCCAATCGTTCACCAGGGGGTACTTTTCACTTTAAACAGCAGAGTAAATAATAAAATAAATCTCACATCAAAAGTGAACTTCCTTCCATCATCCACCAGGGGGCACTTTTCACTTTAAACAGCAGAGTAAATAATAAAATAAATCTCACATCAAAGGTAAACTTCCTCCAATCGTTCACCAGGGGGCATTTTTCACTTTAAACAGCAGAGTAAATAATAAAATAAATCTCACATTAAAGGTAAACTTCCTCCAATCGTTCACCAGGGGGCACTTTTCACTTTAAACAGCAGAGTAAATAATAAAATAAATCTCACATCAAAGGTGAACTTCCTCCAATCGTCCACCAGGGCTACTTTTCACTTTATACAGGAGAGAATGGAATGTTATAAAATAAATCTCACATCAAAAGTGAACTTCCTTCCATCGTCCACCAGGAGGCACTTTTCACTTTACACAGCAGAGTGAATAATAAAATAAATCTCACATCAAAAGTAAACTTCCTTCCATCATCCACCAGGGGGCACTTTTCACTTTAAACAGCAGAGTAAATAATAAAATAAATCTCACATCAAAAGTGAACTTCCTCCAATCGTCTACCAGGGGGTACTTTAACTTTCTGCAGGAGAGTAGAGAATATAATAAAATTAATCTCACATCAAAGGTGAACTTCCACCAATGGTCCACCAGGGAGCACTTTAACTTTCTGCAGGAGAGTATAGAATATAATAAAATTAATCTCACATCAAAGGTGAACTTCCACCAATGGTCCACCAGGGAGCACTTTTCACTTTCAACAGCAGAGTAAATAATAAAATAAATCTCACATCAAAGGTGAACTTCCTTCCATCGTCCACCAGGGTCCAGGGGGTACTTTTCACTTCAAACAGCAGAGTAAATAATAAAATAAATCTCACATCAAAAGTGAACTTCCTTCCATCGTCCACCAGGGGGCACTTTTCACTTTAAACAGCAGAGTAAATAATAAAATAAATCTCACATCAAAGGTGAACTTCCTCCAATCGTTCACCAGGGGGCACTTTTCACTTTAAACAGCAGAGTAAATAATAAAATAAATCTAACATCAAAAGTGAACTTCCACTAATGGTCCACCAGGGGGCACTTTTCACTTTAAACAGCAGAGTATAGTAAATAAAATAAATCTCACATCAAAGGTGAACTTCCTCCAATCGTCAACCAGGGGGTACTTTTCACTTTATACAGGAGAGTATCGAGTATAATAAAATAAATCTCACATCAAAGGTGAACTTCCTCCAATGGTCCACCAGGGGGCTCTTTTCAATTTAAACAGCAGAGTAAACAATAAAATTAATCTCACATCAAAGGTGAACTTCCTCCAATCGTCCAGCAGGGAGCACTTTTCACTTTAAACAGCAGAGTAAATAATAAATTAAATCTCACATCAAAGGTGAACTTCCTTCCATCGTCCACCAGGGTCCAGGGGGCACTTTTCACTTTAAACAGCAGAGTAAATAATAAAATAAATCTCACATCAAAAGTGAACTTCCTTCCATCGTCCACCAGGGGGCACTTTTCACTTTAAACAGCAGAGTAAATAATAAAATAAATCTCACATCAAAGGTGAACTTCCTCCAATCGTTCACCAGGGGGCACTTTTCACTTTAAACAGCAGAGTATAGTAAATAATAAAATAAATCTCACATCAAAGGTGAACTTCCTCCATTGGTCCACAGGGGCACTTTTCACTTTAAACAGCAGAGTAAATAATAAAACAAGCCGGTAGGCGACTCGGGATCCGCGAGGATCGAAGCGCTGGATACGATGCTTTTCATTCTGACCGATTCACCGACGAAGATTCATTGCCAAGACGTATTGTTCGTATACAATTGCTCCTCTGCCTGGCAAGATTTTTCCTAAAATTGCGTATTTTGCCAACTGGCACTCCTCAGAGTGGAGATGGAGGAAAGTGTAAATGACAAACAGACGGAAAACCCGATAAACTTCTCTCAAAGTTCTTGTTTGACCACCTCCTGAGCCACACATTATTTTTCATAAGCCACGCCCACTTTCCGACGTCACTCCCACTTTTCATCAACCACGTCCACTTTCCCTAAGCTCCGCCCACTTTCCTGAGCCCCTCATAAAAAATGACGGTAAATAGACACCCTATTTTTGAAGGACTACCATTTGAAAAATAAAACCTAAATAAAAAATCAGCTCGAGTAAAATTTTTCGAAATATCTCGGAGTGTTTAATTCCGAAGTCTCGTTTCTCCACATTCAAAACTGGAGGACAAGTATTGAAAATAGTGAACGCGGTTTTTCAGCCGCTGCATAGCAACAGGTGGTTGCTTAGCAACGAAACTCAAACGCGCACATTCCCAGCCCATATGGCACCTGTCGCCAAGTTTCATCAAAATCGGTTTGCTGGTTTGTGCTGTGGAGCCTCGCATTGCAGACACACACACACACACACACACACACACACACACACACACACACACACACACACACACACACACACACACACACGGAAAGCCCGACAATAAGGGATATCTCCCGAATCCAATAAATCTCACATCAAAGGTGAACTTCCTCCAATCGTCCACCAGGGGTACTTTTCACTTTATACAGGAGAGTATCGAGTATAATAAAATAAATCTCACATCAAAGGTGAACTTCCTCCAATGGTCCACCAGGGGGCTCTTTTCAATTTAAACAGCAGAGTAAACAATAAAATAAATCTCACAACAAAGCTGAACTTCCTCCAATCGTCCAGCAGGGGGCAGTTTTCACTTTAAACAGCAGAGTAAATAATAAAATAAATCTCACAACAAAGGTGAACTTCCTCCAATCGTCCACCAGTTGGCACTTTTCACTTTAAACAGCAGAGTAAATAATAAAATAAATCTCACATCAAAGGTGAACTTCCTCAATCAATGTCTCACCAGGGGCACTTTCACTTTAAACAGCAGAGTAAAAAGGTGAATAATCAGTAAATAATAAAATAAATCTCACATCAAAAAGATAATCGCTCATCAAAGGTGAACTTCCTCCAATCGTCCACCAGGGTCCAGGGGGCACTTTTCACTTTAAACAGCAGAGTAAATAATAAAATAAATCTCACATCAAAGGTGAACTTCCTCCAATCGTTCACCAGGGGGCACTTTTCACTTTAAACAGCAGAGTAAATAATAAAATAAATCTCACATCAAAGGTGAACTTCCTCCAATCGTCCACCAGGAGGCACTTTTCACTTTAAACAGCAGAGTAAATAATAAAATTAATCTCACATCAAAGGTGAACTTCCTCCAATCGTCCACCAGGGGTACTTTTCACTTTAAACAACAGAGTAAATAATAAAATAAATCTCACATCAAAAGTGAACTTCCTCCAATCGTCCACCAGGGGGCACTTTTCACTTTAAACAGCAGAGTAAATAATAAAATAAATCTCACATCAAAGGTGAACTTCCTCCAATGGTCCACCAGGGGGCACTTTTCACTTTAAACAGCAGAGTAAATAATAAAATAAATCTCACATCAAAGGTGAACTTCCTCCAATCGTCCACCAGGGGTACTTTTCAGTAATACAGGAGAGTATGGAATGTTATTAAATAAATCTCACATCAAAGGTGAACTTCCACCAATCGTCCACCAGGGAGCACTTTTCACTTTAAACAGCAGAGTTAATACTAAAATAAATCTCACATCAAAGGTGAACTTCCTCCAATGGTCCACCAGGGGGCATTTTTCACTTTAAACAGCAGAGTAAATAATAAAATTAATTCACATCAAAGGTGAACTTCCTCCAATCGTCTCCCGGGGGTACTTTCACTTGAAACAGCAGAGTATAGTAAATAATAAAATAAATCTCACATCAAAGGTGAACTTCCTCCAATGGTCCACCAGGGGGCATTTTTCACTTTAAACAGCAGAGTAAATAATAAAATTAATTCACATCAAAGGTGAACTTCCTCCAATCGTCTCCCAGGGGGTACTTTCACTTGAAACAGCAGAGTATAGTAAATAATAAAATAAATCACATCAAAGGTGAACTTCCTCCAATGGTCCACCAGGGGGCATTTTTCACTTTAAACAGCAGAGTAAATAATAAAATTAATTCACATCAAAGGTGAACTTCCTCCAATCGTCTCCCAGGGGGTACTTTTCACTTTAAACAGCAGAGTATAGTAAATAATAAAATAAATCTCACATCAAAGGTGAACTTCCTCCAATCGTCTCCCAGGGGGTACTTTTCACTTTAAACAGCAGAGTATAGTAAATAATAAAATAAATCTCACATCAAAGGTGAACTTCCTCCAATCGTTCACCAGGGGGCACTTTTCACTTCAAACAGCATAATAAATAATAAAATAAATCTAACATCAAAAGTGAACTTCCACCAATGGTCCACCAGGGGGCACTTTTCACTTTAAACAGCAGAGTAAATTATAAAATAAATCTCACATCAAAAGTGAACTTCCTTCCATCGTCCACCAGGGGGCACTTTTCACTTTAAACAGCAGAGTAAATAATAAAATAAATCTCACATCAAAGGTGAACTTCCTCCAATGGTCCACCAGGGGGCACTTTTCACTTTAAACAGCAGAGTAAATAATAAAATAAATCTCACATCAAAGGTGAACTTCCTCCAATGGTCCACCAGGGGGCACTTTTCACTTTAAACAGCAGAGTAAATAATAAAATAAATCTCACATCAAAGGTGAACTTCCTCGAATCGTCCAGCAGGGGGCACTTTTCACTTTAAACAGCAGAGTAAATCATAAAATAAATCTCACATCAAAGGTGAACTTCCACCAATCGTCCACCAGGGAGCACTTTTCACTTTAAACAGCAGAGTAAATAATAAAATAAATCTCACATCAAAGGTGAACTTCCTCGAATCGTCCAGCAGGGGGCACTTTTCACTTTAAACAGCAGAGTAAATCATAAAATAAATCTCACATCAAAGGTGAACTTCCTCCAATGGTCCACCAGGGGGCACTTTTCACTTTAAACAGCAGAGTAAATAATAAAATAAATCTCACATCAAAAGTGAACTTCGTTCCATCGTCCACCAGGGTCCAGGGGGTACTTTTCACTTTAAACAGCAGAGTAAATAATAAAATAAATCTCACATCAAAAGTGAACTTCCTTCCATCATCCACCAGGGGGCACTTTTCACTTTAAACAGCAGAGTAAATAATAAAATAAATCTAACATCAAAAGTGAACTTCCTCCAATCGTCCACCAGGGGGTACTTTTCACTTTACACAGCAGACTAAATAATAAAATAAATCTCACATCAAAGGTGAACTTCCTCCAATCGTTCACCAGGGGGCACTTTTCACTTCAAACAGCAGAGTAAATAATAAAATAAATCTAACATCAAAAGTGAACTTCCTTCCATCGTCCACCAGGGGGCACTTTTCACTTTAAACAGCAGAGTAAATAAGAAAATAAATCTCTCATCAAAGGTGAACTTCCTCCAATCGTCCACCAGGGGGCACTTTTCACTTTAAACAGCAGAGTAAATAAGAAAATAAATCTCTCATCAAAGGTGAACTTCCTCCCTCCAGGGGGCACTTTTCACTTCAAACAGCAGAGTAAATAATAAAATAAATCTAACATCAAAAGTGAACTTCCACCAATGGTCCACCAGGGGGCACTTTTCACTTTAAACAGCAGAGTAAATTATAAAATAAATCTCACATCAAAAGTGAACTTCCTCCAATGGTCCACCAGGGGGCACTTTTCACTTTAAACAGCAGAGTAAATAATAAAATAAATCTCACATCAAAGGTGAACTTCCTCCAATGGTCCACCAGGGGGCATTTTTCACTTTAAACAGCAGAGTAAATAATAAAATTAATTCACATCAAAGGTGAACTTCCTCCAATGGTCCACCAGGGGGCACTTTTCACTTTAAACAGCAGAGTAAATAATAAAATTAATTCACATCAAAGGTGAACTTCCTCCAATCGTCCACCAGGGAGCACTTTTCACTTTAAACAGCAGAGTTAATACTAAAATAAATCTCACATCAAAGGTGAACTTCCTCCAATGGTCCACCAGGGGGCATTTTTCACTTTAAACAGCAGAGTAAATAATAAAATTAATTCACATCAAAGGTGAACTTCCTCCAATCGTCTCCCAGGGGGTACTTTCACTTGAAACAAACAGCAGTATAGTAAATAATAAAAAATAAAATTCACACCATCAAAGGTGAACTTCCTCCAATGGTCCACCACACAGGGGGGGCATTTTTTCAAACAGCAGAGAGTAAATAATAAAATTAATTCACATCAAAGGTGAACTTCCTCCAATCGTCTCTCACTTAGAAACAGCAGAGTTTAACTTACTTCAAGAAACAGCAGAGTATAGTAAATCAAATAAAATAATCTCACATCAAAGGTGCACCAGCCCTCACCTGTGTTCACCAGGGGGCATTTTTCACTTTAAACAGCAGAGTAAATAATAAAATTAATTCACATCAAAGGTGAACTTCTTCCACTCGCTCACTGAAAGGGTACTTTTCACTTTAAACAGCAGAGTATAGTAAATAATAAAATAAATCTCACATCAAAGGTGAACTTCCTCCAATCGTCTCCCAGGGGGTACTTTTCACTTTAAACAGCAGAGTATAGTAAATAATAAAATAAATCTCACATCAAAGGTGAACTTCCTCCAATCGTTCACCAGGGGGCACTTTTCACTTCAAACAGCATAATAAATAATAAAATAAATCTAACATCAAAAGTGAACTTCCACCAATGGTCCACCAGGGGGCACTTTTCACTTTAAACAGCAGAGTAAATTATAAAATAAATCTCACATCAAAAGTGAACTTCCTTCCATCATCCACCAGGGGGCACTTTTCACTTTAAACAGCAGAGTAAATAATAAAATAAATCTCACATCAAAGGTGAACTTCCTCCAATGGTCCACCAGGGGGCACTTTTCACTTTAAACAGCAGAGTAAATAATAAAATTAATTCACATCAAAGGTGAACTTCCTCCAATGGTCCACCAGGGGGCACTTTTCACTTTAAACAGCAGAGTAAATAATAAAATAAATCTCACATCAAAGGTGAACTTCCTCCAATCGTCCACCAGGGAGCACTTTTCACTTGAAACAGCAGAGTAAATACTAAAATAAATCTCACATCAAAGGTGAACTTCCTCCAATGGTCCACCAGGGGGCATTTTTCACTTTAAACAGCAGAGTAAATAATAAAATTAATTCACATCAAAGGTGAACTTCCTCCAATCGTCTCCCAGGGGGCATTTTTCACTTTAAACAGCAGAGTAAATAATAAAAATAAATCTCACATCAAAGGTGAACTTCCTCCAATCGTTCACCAGGGGCCAGGGGGTACTTTCACTTTAAACAGCAGAGTAAATAATAAAATAAATCTCACATCAAAAAGGTGAACTTCCTCATCATCCACCAGGGGCACTTTTCACTTTAAACAGCAGAGTAAATAATAAAATAAATCTCACATCAAGGTAAACTTCCTCAATCGTTCACCAGGGCACTTTTCACTTTAAACAGCAGAGTAAATAATAAAATAAATCTCACATCAAAGGTGAACTTCCTCAAAATTCGTTCCACCACTGGCACTTTTCACTTTAAACAGCAGAGTAAATAATAAAATAAATCTCACATCAAAAGTGAAACTTCCTTCCAATCATTTCCACCAGGAAAGCCACACTTTTCACTTTAAACAGCAGAGTAAATAATAAAATAAATCTCACATCAAAGTGAACTTCCTTCCAATCGTCCACCAGGGGTACTTTCACTTTAAACAGCAGAGTAAATAATAAAATAAATCTCACATCAGTAAAAGTAAACTTCCCTTCCAATCGTCCACCAGGGGCACTTTAACTTTAAACAGCAGAGTATAGAATATAATAAAATTAAATCTCACATCAAAGGTAGAACTTCCACCAATGGTCCACCAGGGGGGCACAACTTTCTGCAGGAGAGTATAGAGATATAATAAAATTAATCTCACATCAAGGTGAACTTCCACCAATGGTCCACCAGGAGCACTTTTCACTTTAAACAGAATATAATAAAATTAAATCTCACATCAAAGGTGAACTTCCTCGAATCGTCCACCAGGGGCACTTTTCACTTTCAACAGCAGAGTAAATAATAAAATAAATCTCACATCAAAAGGTGAACTTCCTTCCATCGTCCACCAGGGGGCACTTTTCACTTTCAACAGCAGAGTAAATAATAAAATAAATCTCACATCAAAGTGAACTTCACTTCCATCATCCACCAGGGGGCACTTTCACTTTAAACAGCAGAGTAAATAATAAAATAAATCTCACATCAAAAGTGAACTTCCTCCAATCGTTCCACCAGGGGGCACTTTTCACTTTAAACAGCAGAGTAAATAATAAAATAAATCTCACATCAAAAGGTGAACTTCCTCCAATGGTCCACCAGGGGGTACTTTTCACTTTAAACAGCAGAGTATCAATAATAAAATAAATCTCACATCAAGAAGTGAACTTCCTTCCAATGGTCCACCAGGGGCACTTTTCACTTTAAACAGCAGAGTATAGAATAATAATAAAATTAATCTCACATCAAAGGTGAACTTCCTCCAATGGTCACCAGGGGGCACTTTTCACTTTAAACAGCAGAGTAAATAATAAAATAAATCTCACATCAAGGTGAACTTCCTCAATGGTCCAGGGGCACTTTTCACTTTAAACAGCAGAGTTTAATCTCACATAAAAACTAATAAAGTGAACTTCCTCAATCGTCCATCCACCAGGGGGCACTTTCACTTTAAACACAGAGTAAATAATAAATTAAATCTCACATCAAGAACTTCCTTCCATCATCTATCAGGGTAGGGGGCACTTTTCACTTTAAACAAAATAATAAAATAAATCTCACATCACATCAAAGGGGCACTTTTCACTTTAAACATCGTGAACTTCCAGAGTAAATAATAAAATAAATCTCACATCAAAGGTGAACTTCCTCCAATCGTCAACCAGGGGGTACTTTAACTTTCTGCAGGAGAGTATAGAATATTATAAAATAAATCTCACATCAAAGGTGAACTTCCTCCATTGGTCCACAGGGGCACTTTTCACTTTAAACAGCAGAGTAAATAATAAAACAAGCCGGTAGGCGACTTGGGATCCGCGAGGATCGAAGCGCTGAATACGATGCTTTTCATTCTGACCGATTCACCGACGAAGATTCATTGCCAAGACGTATTTATTCGCATACAATTGTTCCTGTGCCTGGCAAGATTTTTCCTAAAATTGCGTATTTTACCAACTGGCACTCCTCAGAGTGGAGATGGAGGAAAGTGTAAATGACAAACAGACGGAAAACCCGATAAACTTCTCTCAATGTTCTTGTTTGACCACCTCCTGAGCCACACGTTATTTTTCATAAGCCACGCCCACTTTTTCATAGGTCACGCCCACTTTCCAACGACACTTCCGCTTTCCATCAACCATGTCCACTTTCCCTAAGCTCCGCCCACTTTCCTTAGCCCCTCATAAAAAATGATGGTAAATAGACACCCTATTTTTGAAGGACTACCATTTGAAAAATAAAACCTAAATCAAAAATCAGCTCAAGTAAAATTTTCTAAATATCTCGAAGTGTTTAATTCCGAAGTCTCGTTTCTCCACATTCAAAACTGTGGGACAAGTATTGAAAATAGTGAACGCAGTTTTTCGGCCGCTGCATAGCAACAGGTTGTTGCTTAGCAACGAAACTCAAACGCGCACATTCCCAACCCATATGGCACCTGTTTGACAAGTTTCATCGAAATCGGTTTGCTGGTTTGTGCTGTGGAGCCTCGCGTTGCAGACACACACACACACACACACACACACACACACACACACACACACACACACACACACACACACACACACACACGGAAAACCCGACAATAAGTGATATCTAGCGAATCCAAAAATATGCAGGTGGGACAATGTGGCCGAACGTCGTTTACAGTCTTCACATCGCTCATATTTGCACGAAGATCTTCTTTGGCCTGGAGGGCATCATCGTGGGGCCATCATCAGGGTAGACAACCCTCCAGACCCTGGGGGTTATTCTGTCCCATTTGCCGCAAAGTTGATGAACTGGGCCACAACAAGTGGTCCTTGGTGCAAACAATGAACGGGCCACACAAAAGTGGTCCTTGGAGATGAATGTTGAATAACGAGGCCACATAAAGGTGTTCCTCGGCACCAATGATGAAGAAGAGGACGACACAAAAGTGGTCTTCGGCGATGAACTTGGGGCCACGGCACAGTATACTTTGCAGGTGAACTTGGGGAGGCATGACAAATGCGACAGGAAATGGCCAGAGCGACAGGCATAGGTATGGCAAAGGTAGAGGCAACATGGCAAAGGCAAAGGCAAACCAGGCTCAGCAGGCATCGCTGGCCGGCCTCTCGATGCATACGTACCTGAGGAAGGTGGTGGTGGTGCCAACTGATCTGAGAACGGGCTCGGCCCTAACCTAAGGCCGCCCCCCTTAATCTCATGGGCCTATCCTCGTCACGGTCCGTGCCCCTCCTCATGTCTCCAAAGTAGAATGTCTGTTTCTTGGGTTCCCCTCATTCGGTGCCAAATTCCGAATAAAATCACTCTAATCCCTGAAAGATCCCTCAGGAAGAATTCACCCGTCGCTCTGTGCATTGGTGCTCATTCGAATTTTGGCCTCACCCTCTGTTCTTCATCCGTGCCTCCGCACAATTTCCTGGCTGGGCAGTGTGGCTCTATTGGCAGGTCTGCACACCTGCGTACTCACACAGTCGCACCCCCGGCACGCTAAGGCCGTCTCCGAGGTTACCTGCTCCACTCCAAATTATGGGGAGTGCTTTCCCGGTTTTCCCCCCACTACCCCCCCTCTCCCCCCGGTGCCGTCACTGGCCATTGGTGCTCCGAATCCCTCCTCCATGCGTACCCGGGCCCATGGGCTCACGGCCTACCCTGGCCGCACCATCCAGCGTCTGGGGTGCCTTCTTCAACACACTCACCTCTCGCGAGCCACACTCTCAGCCCGTCAAAACTCGTTCCACACGTCCAATGTCCTCGGGAGACAAGGAGAAGATCTCCTAATGCTGGTCAATTAGTTTGTGTAAGGCCTCTCGCTGGGTCTCCTTCAAATCTACACTGCTGCTGTTTACCATCTCACAAATGGGATCGGGCCAATTCCCACCACACGCCAGAGATTCCCCCCTGGGGTCGATCTGACTGGATGTTTTTGTCCCTCACCTCTGCGACTTTACGAACTGTGGTGCATTCTGATACCGTCGTGCTCCGTCCTATAATGCGTGGTTCCATGCCCCTGTTAATCACCCAGATGGCCACAATAGGCCCATCAGTATTTACAAGGGTGTGGCCCACGACTAACCCTGGGATCGGTCGCCCCGCAAGCTGCTCGACCAAACCACAGGGTTCCTGCCAGGTTTGACAAGCCCACCATCATGCAGGGACTATCGCCTGGGCACCTGAAGGAATGGTCACGGGAGTGGCAGCTTCAAGCTCTTAATGGCAGCTCTTTAAAACTCACCTGCATGACACGCCAGCCCAGATCGATTTAACACTCGCTGTCGGTCAGCAGATCCAATCCGATTAGGTACAGGTCGCACACTTACGCCACCCAAACCTCAACGCTCTTCTTTAATGAAACCAACTTATGGGTCACAAAACCAAGCCCCATGACAGGAGTCGTTTCCCCAGGAGCTGATCTTCCAGACGGTGGACTTGATCCCAACCGTCTGTACCCGGATCAAGGATCACAGGACTGATGATCGTGGCGCTTGCTCCTGTGTCCTCGATGGTGTCCACCCCTTCACCGGCAATTTCTCACCTGATCATCAAACTACCAAAGCCTAGGGGATGGCTAGTCTGGTCCGTCCGGAGCAGGAGTGGTGGTCCTGGGTAGTGGGGTCGATCCCTGCACGGAGCTCTGCAGTCCCGTGACAGGTGCTGGCTGACCACAGGATGGTGGAACGGCAAAGCAAACTGGTGTTTTCAAAGCTCCTTCATCACCACTTTACCCAAGCACTGCAGCTGATTTGTAAGATGTCCAGTCTTACTGGGATTATAAGTCTTTGGTAGCGGTGGATTTATCAAGGGGGGCTCCACCCCGCGTGGTGGTGGAGGATGCGTAATTTCTCGATATAAATGCGTACCGTGTTGCGCACCTGGCGGTGTTGGCAAAGGTTAAAACAATTTCCTTTTTTACCTGGGCAACGTTGAGGTGAAAGCACTCTTTGCATGGGTAAATTTGTCTTCCTGAGCATTTTCCCCCTCACCCCCCCCCCCGCCCAAAAGCAACAACAATCAAACAGAGGAGCCTGTCATCGTGTGTGAGACATTTCTTGTGGGAAAGGGCATTTCAATTCAGACATTTCCAGCCTGGCATCCAAAGCCAGTCGCCAACTGGGAATCCTCCGTCGTGCAAAGTCTTTCATGGGCACACCTGAGCTCCTGACCACAAACAAAGCTTTCGTCCGCAGCCTGATGAAGCACTACTCTCCGCTCTGGGCTGGTGCTCCTGCCTCTCACCTTTGTTGGCTTCACGCTGTGGAAACCAAGGCATTAAGGATCATTGGTATCTCCCGTAGTGAGGCTGAGTCTTTGGGCCTCTCACTCTCTCACCACAGGCAGGTCGGTGATCTTTATGTATTATACCATCTCCTCTCCGGTCTCGCTCCCCCCCCACTCTGTCTATGATATGTCCTCCCCGTATTTCCGCAGGGTGCTCAAGGTCCGCCAACAATCCCCTTCTGGTAAAACCACCAAAATGACAAATCACTGCTCACCTTCACTCTTTCATTCATCTTTTTTCCCACCTTTGGAATAAACTCCCTCACTCGATTTAATCCCATTCTTCCCGCCAGGCCTTCAAAACAGCTGTTCGCCACCACCTCTAATCTTCCCCCATCCAAATCCTCGATCTTTTCTACCCCCATTAATCCACCCCAAACCCACCTCCTTCAAATTCCCTGCTTTCCTTCCTGAAAGTCCCTGTGATGTCCATCTTGTGTACCCCGTGTTCCCCGCCCCATCCCTCCCCCTTACACAGATCTCATAATGTCCCTGTTCCCCACTGTTTTGTCCTTCACTTTCCCGCCCCTCTTGTCTCCTGCCCCCTTGTGCGTTGTGTTGGCTCTCATACGAGCCTCGACAATGTATACAAAAAGGGGGGATCAGGATGAACAGGGGGGAAAGTGTGTGTGTGTGGGGGGGGGGGATGGTTGGCAGCGGGACGTGGGGGGGGAGGGTGAAATCTCTCGATGCACGGGTAAATTTGTCTTCCTTTCCTTTTTCTTCTCACCCACAATTTTTTGCAAACGCGATGACTAATTGGTCCATCAGCGAACCGATGGGTCGGCTCTGCTCGTGGTTTATAGACAGACACAATCCTGTGCACCCGTTGCTCACCACACCCACGTTCCGGATCCGAAGTTTGAATCCCCCTCAAACTAACAATAACAGTCTCACCTTCACAGGCACAGAGAAAAAAACACAGAACGGTGAGTAAGGACGTTCACACCTCACCAGGGCTGAATCGTACCACGTCCTCAACCGACTCCAGCAGATCGGGATTCCGTGAAGGGGGGAGAGAGAGAGAGAGAGAGAGAGAGAGAGAGAGAGAGAGAGAGAGAGAGAGAGAGAGAGAGAGAGAGAGAGAGAGAGAGAAAGAGAAAAGAGAGAGAGAGAGAGAGAGAAAGAGAGAGAGAGAGAGAGAGAGAGAGAGAGAGAGAGAGAGAGAGAGAGAGAGAGAGAGAGAGAGAGAGAGAGAGAGAGAGAGAGAGAGAGAGAGAGAGAGAGAGAGAGAGAGAGAGAGAGAGAGAGAGAGAGAGAGAGAGAGAGAGAGAGAGAGAGAGAGAGAGAGAGAGAGAGAGAGAGAGAGAGAGAGAGAGAGAGAGAGAGAGAGAGAGAGAGAGAGAGAGAGAGAGAGAGAGAGAGAGAGAGAGAGAGAGAGAGAGAGAGAGAGAGAGAGAGAGAGAGAGAGAGAGAGAGAGAGAGAGAGAGAGAGAGAGAGAGAGAGAGAGAGAGAGAGAGAGAGAGAGAGAGAGAGAGAGAGAGAGAGAGAGAGAGAGAGAGAGAGAAGCAGACAATGGGAGATGGACCGATGGAGGAACAGCGGAAGTGGGTTTGGCTTTGTAAACCTGTGGAAGAATTCATCTACGATAAATGATTGAGGTGCGTGTCTGTGTGTTGTGGTTTTTGTTTAAATTAATTATGTACGCCAATTAATTAATTACGTACATTTAGAATGTACCTTTTGACCCTTCAGACTGCTGAGTCCCCTTCGACGTTTGAAGGCTCTTTAAAACCCCAAGTACTCGAAAGACCCATAGGACCCGAAAGACCCTGAAGACCCAAAATAACGAAAAGACTCAGATGACTCACCGGATCCAAAAGACCCCAAAGACATTACTGTAAATGGATGAGGTGTGTGTGTGTGTGTATCATGTTTTTTGTGCAGTTCTCCTGGAGCGTTCTGATACAGAATGTGACACACCAAAATGATCGCCATGGTCTCCTGAGTTGATTGGGCTAATTAACTACAAAACGTCTGGAAGAATTCCCATGTTTTAAACGCACACCATGTTAAGGTGTATAAAGCAGCTTAATCCGTCCTTCCACCACAACATGGCATTCCAATTACAAAATACAGTATGTCGCAAAAACCATTAAAGCCTTGTAACATGGAACATATTCATTAATACAAAGAATATTTACAACAATAATAAGAATATTAGTATCATACGCAAGCACGCACACACACACACACACACACACACACACACACACACACACACACACACACACACACACACACACACACACACACACACACACACACACACACCATTAAAATCGTCATCGATCAGACATCGGTCGCCTAATTTACAAGTGTGTGGCTACTTCGTCACACGATGACGTCACAATCGATGACGTCACAGTCAGCAGCGTCCGGCGGAAAACCGACGGCCGGGTCCCAGACGGCGTGCCTTACTTAACTAAGTCCTTGAGTTCAGGACGTTTGTTGATCTCAGCATTTACGACTTTTATCCTGCCATGTTGTTAATCTGTTGATGGAGGTAATATAGAAACGATGAATATGTAAAATCGTTCGTGTTACTCATCCGGCACAATGTGTCATGGCCAACAATCTAAAGCGACCGGTCTCAATCGCTACCATGGGTACCCAGACACGCCACCAATAGGAACTGAGCTGTTGAATGCGGCACAAAACATCCAAAGAAACTACCGTCACCGAGTATTGTTATCCGTCCTCTCCCCCATACCCGTCGAAGACGGGTATCTGCTCGTAATAATATCGAATGTATAATCCCCGCCCTGGTCCAAGCACATCTGGGCTTGCTGAAAGGCAAACTAATGCTGAAGCAGTACAGCGGGCAGGTATGCAACAAGGTTGTGAAGACCAATGAAAAATTGGTCCAACAGACCCACTGGTATATTCAATGGTCGTAAATCAAGATAAAATTGTTGTAATTGCATTTACAAAGTACATCATATAAAGAGCTAACACTGTACTTGACATTGTGAGGATGTGAGTTCGTGTAAACTTCAACCTTAATGTGCTTGGTAAGCGAGTTGCTTGTGAACGGAACACCTCCACACGTTAACAAATCGGACGCTGCAGTCCAATTCAAAACGATTGGTGGCTATATCCTCAATTTTGCTCTCACAGAGGACGATACAGAAACGTGGCCTCCATATTTTTGTTGTTATTTCTACTTATCATCCTAATTCTTTAAAATCTTCAAACATGCAAACCCTCCATCCTCAACACCTGCCAAAAGCACATTGGCAGGTTCTTCGATACGTTCGGTGGGTTCTGTTGTGGAACGTGATACACCAAAGCTCCACCTTCTAACTTCCCACCTTCTAACTTCCCATTTATTTATCGTTCTTTTAAATCTTCCGAATCCCCTCTGTTTCTGCTGCTGACACAATAAATTAGTTTTGGGGAAGTTATCACAAGAGGATTGAGTAAACTCAAAGCGATGGCCCGGACAGCATTTTCTCTTGTACCAATATGTTGTTGCAGCTGGGGGTCGGAGTGAGAAGACCATCAGGGGAGCGAAGTTATCTCGGGTTCCCACCAGACTCCCCGGAATTGCAGGCCGTCACACACGGATAACTCCATGACGCGGTCGCTAACCGACTGTGAATGCCAATAACTCAACCACGTGACCGAGGGTTTTCCGTCTAAATTGGTTACCTAATTACCGGGGGACACGCCCTCGGTACGCCTTGTCCGAACCGGGTCAGATTTAGCCGAGCGACACTGCCAAGGACGTACCGGCTAAAAGAACGGATCATTGCGAATAAAGTCCCTGCTAGGCCAGGATATGGTGTAACAGCCCAAGATATACCCCCTGCCCAGACGACACCCGGGGTTAAAGTGAGCTTGCCTGTTTTATACCCCAGATATATTCTGGGCTAGTCAAGTTTATACCCCAGGGTATTATTAAGGCTCGGCTATTTCATAACCCCCAAGGCCAGATTATACCCCCACACTCAGACACACAAAATATTCAAGGATACAGTGTTAAGTTTTTGATTTTATTTCACATGCTGATGACACAACCTTATCCACTACAATACACAATTTTAATCGCTTGAATGAGGTTGCAAACTAATCATGAGCTGAATAAAAATACATGATTGGCTTGGAACAAATAAGCTATCCCTGAATTTATCAAAAAGGAAACATGTTATTGCAATACGATTCACCAACTTTTAACACTTGGTGAATCTCCAATACAGCCAACGAACTGCTTCAATCTTCCTGGCATCCTGATTGACAAGAATCTGG
Organism: Eptatretus burgeri; assembly: GCF_056783735.1. Taxonomy (NCBI): domain Eukaryota; kingdom Metazoa; phylum Chordata; class Myxini; order Myxiniformes; family Myxinidae; genus Eptatretus; species Eptatretus burgeri. The sequence continues at coordinate 655,674 of NW_028225101.1, forward strand.
CATTTAGATCTCAAACTCAGAAGCTCTTAAGTAAAATTTCGGGAAACTATCGGGATTCTAAATGAGTTGAAACATGATTTGCCACAACAGACTCTAATTACTTCATACAATGCATAACTTTTGCTTCAGTTTAATTACGGCGTTTTGTTGTGGGTTTTCCACGTCCAAAAGTTATTTACTCTCCAAAAGAAAGCCATTTGTATTGTCACAAAACAAAAATATTATGCTCACACAGACCCGATTATTAAAAAGCTAAATATTCTCAAAGTTCAAGATATTTTTACACTTCAAGAATTAAAACTCCATCATAAACTACAACAGAAAATGGTTCCAACATCTCTCCTCTAAGTTTACCCAAATATCCAACCATTTATATGTATATTTAATTATTGTTTATTTTATTGACATTTTCATTCAACATGAATGGATATGTTGAACATATTTGGCAAATAAATTATTTAAACCTGAATCTTGCATATAGTTTATTGAGAAATGATCTAATAAAACAAATATCTAAACACTGGTTACAACACTGAAGTGCTCCGACACATTCTCAAGATCTTATGCATGATCTGTCAAGCTACTGGAGACTAAAGCTGGCAAGATACGTTAGCCACTGCATTGACTGTCCAACCCTGGTATGTACTGCAATGTCACATTCCATCAAACTGGCTGTGGCCATGACCTCGGCATCAGTCGCCCAAACTCCATCCCGTGAAATTCCAGAGGCTGTCACATATTCATCAACGTTCTGGTTCAGGTAGTGTTGGATCTTGGTGGTGATGTCAGTGTTCATGTGCTGTACGACTCGATCTCGGATGATGCCATGGTTCTCCTCTGATCTTGTCAGTATTTTACTGATGGATCGGAAGTAGCAGTTGCCATCGCCTTTGGTCTTGTACGTTCGTCTAGGCTGTGATAGTTCAGAGAGGTCGGCCAAAGTATACTGGCTTTGATGATGTCAGACCCAGCGCTGCTGAGAGGTTCTTTCGAGCATTGTTGGAGAGTGGACTGAACATCCTGGTCGACTTGGGCTTTTTGCTGACGTATTCCGTTGTGTCACTGGTTTCGTATAGCTCCTCCCTTGGTCTCTTGGATTGCTGGGGTTTGTTCTCGATGGCGTCACATGGGCGGTCAGGAATGAAGTCACTGGTTGGGTGCTCAAGGTCCTGGGGAACATCTGATGATGATGTGGCATCTGTGTAGATCTTCAGGTTGCTGGCTTGGTAGATGTTACTTTGGATCTTGTCGGTCTTTATATTTTTTATCTGGACATGGCCTTTGCTGATGGACTCAACAACAGTGTATGGACCAGTCCAGCGAGGCTCCAGCTTGGATCCAATCCGGTGGATACATCGACTGTTTTTGATGGAGACTGTGAACCCTGTGATAATCTCTTTGTTGCTTTCATGGCGACGATCATAACTCTCCTGACGAGACTGTGCACTGGCGATGTTGCTGGAGACTGTGGAACAGAGGTCTTTGCGAATGGTGTGAAGTGTCTGCAGAACATCAGGGCTGGCTGAGTCTGGAAGTGGTGCTGCATCACTCTCGTCGGCACACTTCTGATCGATGTGCAGCTTGGCAGTGCGGCCGTGCATCACTTCGAAGGGCGTGCACTTCGTTGAAGCATGGACAGATGTATGATAAGCAAACAAAAAGCCTGGAATGTACTGATCCCAATCATCGGCTTGGTCGTTGACGAGCTTACTCAGTGTCCTGTTGTCACGTTCCCTTTGGCGGTTGGACTCTGGGTGGCACGCAGAGGCTAGACGGTGATCTGTCTGGAAACAGTCCGTAAGTGTTGTGTCCGAGAAGCAGGGCAGACACAGGATCATTCTGATCATCAGCCAGAAACAACTCTGCTTTATTGCATGCGCGCGAGAGTACACTGCGAAAGCCTCCAAGCGGGCGAGTCATAATATATAACCCAACCACGTGACTACAAGCATCCACAAGCATCCAACCCCCATACAGCACAGTAAGCATGTCAATAACTTTGTTTACGAATTCACGGCTCTGGTCACTGATAAGGCTGTCCATGCAGCCAAGTCGACTTGCAACAGAGCAAAGGAACTGTGCCACTGACTTCGCGCTCTTGTCCGGGATAGCTGCTGCTTCAGACCACTTGGAGAAATGGTCAGTTATGGCGACAATGTACTTCTTACCACATGTCGTTTCTTGAAGAGGGCCGATGATGTCAATCCCAACCAGACTCCAGATCTTGGCAGGTACAGGTGTTATGTGGGGTTGAGTCATGGAGCTTCCTTGCTGACTTTGGGATTAATGACGAAACACTTCGGACATGCCTTCACGTATTCTTGTACATCGTTTTTCATGCCTCTCCAGTAATATCGCTGAGATATTTTACCCAAGGTTTTATCTCTGCCAAAGTGTCCTCCTGTTGCTGGATTATCATGACAGGACTTCAGAATGCTGGACACATGGGTTTTGACAAGAACCTCCTTGTCTCCATGGAAGAGAGTTCCACTGTCAGCACGAAATGTCTTTGCTGTTTGACGAAACTGACACTTTGCATTCACACACACACACACACACACACACACACACACACACACACACACACACACACACACACACACACACACACACACACACACACACACACACACACACACACACACACACACACGCTTGGCAGGATCCAGGTCATAGATATGCTGAGGATACTTTCGGTCAGAGCTGGTGTAGAAGTTCAAAATCTGGTTGTACAGGTTATCATCCATGATGGATTTTTTTTGTGAAAGTTTGAAAACATGAAAAAAAAACTGCATAATATGCACACCAATATGATTCTTCCAGTTTCACAACCGAAGGGTGAATGAAGATATATGATCCATATTTGCCCTGAGCTGGACATCAAACCGAGGAATTCAAAGTGCGCACGACGTGCGAGTTTCACAATCCAGTTGTTACTGTCATTGATGTTGATCTTCAGCGCCGCATCGATCTATGTTACAGTAACTTGTTATTTTTTAAATTTTGATGGAAAGAAACTCTGGACATTGAAATACAGACTTATTTATGAAGAACACAAGGGGGTATAATCTGGACTCGTGGGGTATAGTCTGGTCTTGGCCAAAATATAGCCCAGGGTATGAACCAGCCAAGGATGGGAGACCCCGTGCAGCTGCTTCGTGCATCGATCATCCTGCCCGACCCGCTATTCGACATACAAGAGGCTCGGGGTCCGCTCCTCACGACCCAACCAAGAGCCAAAGGCAGGCGTCTTCCTTCACCGCGCGAGCCAAATCGCCTCAACACGAATACAAGAATCGTGACGTCTTCTTCATGCATCTCCTAACTACGTTCTTTCTCGACCACGTGCGTCCCTCACTCCGCACTCATGCGTTCCGTCCCTCAACTCAACTCTGACTGACTGAACTCGTTTGTGCGCTCTCCCGATCTCTCGCCTCTGCCTAGTGCGTGCGCTCTCCCGATCTCTCGCCTCTGACTGACATTCACCCCGCACAATCGTTTCGTCCTCCGGAGCGTGGTTTGCTCGCACGAAACCCAAGAAGGCGGGGCGTCCGCCCGCTCAGCACGTTTGGCTAGTTTCTGATGTCACGCCCATCAATCATCAGCCTTCGGGGCGTTACTTCGCCCGCCGTCACCCTTGGAGGTGGGGCTTCTGCCTGCTCGGCACATTTAGCCTGCTTGTAAATGCAAAAACATAGAAATAAGTTACAGGGGGGACATCACATACTGGGGGAATTTATTTTTACTCCCTAGCTAATCAACACCGCACCACCCACCGTGTGGTGACACGTAACACTTGAGCTCACAGTTTCCCTACTTAATTACATCGAGATGTCTCCTACACGTCCACAGACCAAACAACTCTATTCAATACGAAATTTCCGATTAAATTCCTCCATCTACCCCCACAACCGCAACAATATAGTACTGTCGGACTTCGACATTCGTGGTTCTGCTGTTTGCGGAAACCACATATTCGCCGTTCATAAAATGTGACCTGCTTCTACATTCGTGGCCCTGTATCTGCGTATTCACGGTTTTTCATGGGATTTTTGATTTTCCCTTGTTTGCGTTTTTTTTCACGGCTCAGCATATGAAATAACAAGTATATCAAAGAAGCTTAACCCAAGAAGATCACACAGTGATCACATGTGAATGGATCACTCTCACCTTCACAAAGTGTAAGAATGTCCTTTACAACTTATTTTGCCATCATGAACAAGGACAGCATATAGGTGGTAAAATATTGGCGGTCCGTCTGGCTGGTACAGATGTGGACGCGGGTCGAACTTTTCCACAAATTGGAAGTTCTGCAGATAAATAATAAAATCATCAGATGTCAAAAGTTCGAGCACCATTTGAGCCCAAATCAGAATGCCCTTGCCGACTTCTAACCAGGTGTATCGGGCATCTCAGAGTAAACCTGGTCACGTAGTGAGCACCTTTAGGAATCGTGCTTGATGAGGTCTTCGATCGGAAACAAAAATCACATCTGATTGTGCGAGTGTCATGGTGTGTAGGTGTTCTCGATAAGAACTAAAGTACCTTTGAGCTCTTTCCCCAGTGAAACAGCAGAATCGCTTCAGTATGAGGATGAGGACAATCGTGGGTTCATGAATAGTGCTGGCCATTGCGACTGGTCTCTTCGGGTTGCACCTGGAAATCATCACCATGACCCCATTAAACGTGATCGTGAGACTGAGAAGCATCACGGAAGGTTCGGGTCAGGTGTTAATCAATCCTCAGGATAGTTTTTCTTTTGAAGACAGGTGGTGTTGAGAAATGTTTCCAATGTTTTGAAGATCCTTCCTTGCAAAAATCCACACCAACCGTGCGGCGAACCCCAAACTAATTTGATCTTTCGGTTTGAGGATCGGCGCACGTGGACGGCTGGACGGCGAGCTCTTCTTAGTTTCCCGGAGCATTCTTGTTGTTTTGTTTTTTTTGTTTCTGTTTTGTTATTCGTGTTTTTCGTCAACTTTTCTGTCCCGAATCGTGCCCTGTTGTGTCAAATCGTTTGGTTCGTCTCTCGATCTCAGTCAGGCCTACCTATGATTGTCGGGTGTACACGCCCTCCATCTTCTGCCTCGTTCTCGTTTCCTTGTTTTAGTTGTTGCTTCTGGACTGTAAGCTTATTCCGTTTCCCCCTATCCCCTCTGCCTTCAGAAAATTAAAGCAAGGTGTATCTACTCCTTCACCCCCCACAAAAATATTATATAATATAATTAAATTAGTAATAACAAGAACAATTGTGGACTTCACTTCCTGTAGTTCACGAGAGGGTAAGCTCAATCTGAACAAAACAAGTGTTTTTATTGTGTGTTGTTTTGCGGAGAACGATTAACGATGGATTACAGCGCGAGGTTTACCCACTCGGCCCATTTACCCACTCGACATGAGGGGAGGATTGAACTATACGAAGACTAATGAAGTAACTGCCTTGGGATCACTCACTGCATGTTGCGTGCCATTGCTTTCGAGGCATGCGGTTTTACAGAACCGCAACAGTATGCATCACCGAACAAGGATGAGGTGAACGTCGACCGAGGTGACTTACCGTCTGTGTAATCAATGTTTCCACAATTAAAACAGGGACATGAAATAGCAAACCGGGAAATGTGGGCAAAGCGCACGCCACGAACAAATTCTGTGATCCACATCAACGATTCGAATCCAACTACCAAAGGAAGAGTCCGAAGCCACGAAAACGACGTTGAAAGAAAAAAGAAATGTGCTCCACAACCCACAACCGCCCTTGACAATCGCTTCAAGCGAAATGCACATAACTGCGCCGCGACACAATGTTATTGTCACCATGGTAACAATCATTTGATTGTTCTCTTGTTTTATCTCTTCCACTATTTTAGCTCCATTGTTTGTTCTTCCACTTTACTCTAAATTGTACACTAATTTATTTGCAAAACACGGATCGCAACAAACAACCAAAAACGATTATCGACGTCAACAAATGGTTTTTGATGCGAACTACACTACCGAGACACTACATACTGATCCCTAATACGTGCGCGTGCAGTTCAAGTCTGCGGCTTGATCATTCTTTACCGAGTGTATTGATGAGAGAGTTACTTAGAAATTTTTAAGAAACGTGCCCTTCCTTTATTATTCACCAGCTGAAGTACCCGGTAATACTCAGGAAATTTGCCCTATTTTCCTCACGCTGGTTTGACTGAGGCATTAGTTGTCTGGAGAAAATTAGGAAGGCTTCTTTTATTCCTCAGATTTATAGAAGGAAGGCTTTATGCTGCCGTAATCCTTAGAGAGGTCATAGTTGAAGGCGGCCTTGAGCCACTCAATGTTTCTAGCAGCAGTGGAAACTGTCCTTGAGGTCCTGCCAAAACCCGGACCTCGAAAGCTGGAACGTGAGTCTTGTGCTTCTCTCGCCCGTTGGTGTGACGCTCAATTTGCAGTTCGGCGACGCTCTCTCTGCAGCCGACTCTGCTTGCCTGGCTCGTTTATGAGCAGATATATCAGCAGTAAGACGACTCTCTCTCTCTCTCTCTCTCTCTCTCTCTCTCTCTCTCTCTCTCTCTCTCTCTCTCTCTCTCTCTCTCTCTCTCTCTCTCTCTCTCTCTCTCTCTCTCTCTCTCTCTCTCTGCAGCTGACTCCGCTTGCCTGGCTCTCTCATGAGAAGATCTATCAGCAGTTAGCTGTTGCCGTGCGCGTGCAGTTCAAGAATTCAAGTAACAGGAGGAGAATGTGTATGTTTAAAAAGTCAACGAATACGAACATTTTGTATTTCAAAAAGTCCTAGCGTTTTTAACCATGAAGCCTTTTGTTACAATTAATATGCCGGCGCACTATTCGAAAGCCTTTTTTTACGGAAATTGTATTTTTTTTATACATATTTTTTTCATTTTTATGGAAAGCCACTAAGCGCATCCTGGAGCTGAATGTTAGGTCTATATGTGTGTAAAGTTTCATCAAGATCGGTTCACTGATCAAGGAGCTTATTGGTTACAAACAAACAGACAGACAGGCAGACAAACAGACAGAAGGACTGCCATTTATATAGTATATTTCATCGTATTTATTTGGTTTTCTTCGTTGTAAAATTAAAAATAAACGAGATATGAAAAATATTTAATTGCATTTTACTGGAAATAGATCTTTTCTTTGTTTATGGGCTTGCAGGATGGCGAAGAGGTGTGCACACTCGCCTCTTCGGTGTGTGGCGTCTAGCCCTATTGCTCTAATGGTACATTACATGAGATCACGTGCTGTGCGGATGACGGACGTCGTAACATCAGTTCGTCATCACGTGGGCGGTAGGCGTGGGGAGGACGAAGGAAGGCCTTGCAGCTCCTACTTTCACGCGAATGCTTTCCACATCCGTTCAGATAATTGGGCGTGGTTTAAAAACCAGCAACATCCAATCAACTCCCAGTATTTTTTCACGTCCCTCAAGCAATTTTGTTGAAGAAGGCGAATCCGTGCTCTCGTGACGGTTCTTTAGCCACACAACATGGACCGTGGCTTTAATCAGCCACCAGTTATTCACAGTTTGTCTTTCCCCCTACCCCGGTACTATTGTCGGAGTTCTCCCTCACCACCCGCTAGTTTCTCGCGTGGACCGAACAACTTCTCGTGCACTGCATTTTATTCCGCAACCGGCGCTACAGCATTCTGCGTTTTCCTTCCGCCATTTTGGATCACTGTCATTGTGGAACATCCGCTTTTAACGCGGTGCGCGTATCAGCCCGGGGTATCTGTATTTTCTTCACCCTTGCCGTGTGGATTGAACCCCGATCGTGTCAGCCCCGGGGGGTATTCGTATTTTCCTGCTGAAACTCAACATCTCGCGAATTTTCCTCGCGTTTCGATCTGTTCAGCGTTCGTGGAGCGTATCTCGGACCATGGGACGACCTGCATTCGTCTCGCCACGATCCGACCACGTGCGAGTCGAAATTAGAAACTAATTTAAACTGACCTCGGGATTCCTTCGCACCTGAAACATTCTGTTGAAGGGCAGGGTAATGGGTCAAGGTTGTGGCATGAGCACACAAGAGTTATTGTGAAGTTGGAGTACACCTCTCGTATCCCTTCCCAGGTTTTTGTGCTTTATCGTTTACTCTCGTTCACCTGCCCCCAGTGGACGGCGCAGAGAGTAAAATTAAATGGAAAAATATTTCGTGAAAAACTCAAATCTCAACCGGGACAGCGAGGGGAACATCCCTCATTGGCTCGTGTCTGTTTGACTCATACTGGCAAGTCAAGCTCTTCACTGAAGGAGAAACATCAACTTATTTTGGCAGCAGCTGTTGCTGCAGCTTCGAATGGGGTTGCCGACACTGATGTTCCACGAGGGACTTTGATGAGACGGAGATTTGAGCTGGTGGACCGGTCCTCGTACAAATACTTTGTTCGCCTTTTCACATCAGCTTGCAACCTTCCGGCCTCCGAGCAGAGTGGTGTAAAAGTGAAATCCAAATTTTTGATTTCTCTTAATGGTGGCACATTAAATATATTGAAGGGACAATGTGTCGTTATAATAATGTGGCGTGTGGATGCTTTTCAGATGTGAGGACATGCTTTTGCACTCACCAATCCAACTCGGGCAGGTGGAGCTCTTTAACCTTGGTAGGCAGTTCAGCAGAGGAGGAAACTCTGATTACAAATCCCCCCTGCTGCCTTGTAGGGTATGTCTCTTTATACAAAGGCTAGGTCCACAGCTGATACTGTGCGTCAGGAAGGGCATACGGTCACAAAAACATGCCTCAAGTATGCCTTTTGGCGAAATGAGGACCTGAGTTGTGTGCTTCCCCATCTGGGTTAGTTACTGTGGTGAGGCTGGGCAGTGTCGATGCATCGTCCAGAGGGTACAGGGTGTGTGTGTGTGTGTGTGTGTGTGTGTGTGTGTGTGTGTGTGTGTGTGTGTGTGTGTGTGTGTGTGTGTGTGTGTGTGTTAACAGGTTGGCATTTACTGCTTGATCGTGCAGGAGCCCGAACCCAGTCGTAACATACTGGGAGGCGGCTCTATCAGCAGGCGAATAATACCCCGTCTGCTTTCGTGCCGTGTCGCGCATGGATGGGTGTCCCTGAAGCGGCGGGCTGGGGTGGGTCAACCACGAGGCCACTGGACTACTGGTGTTACAGCATCAGGTCGTGTAAGCGAACTTGAGTCTGGGATTGCTGTGGCATATACCATGGAGGGTGGCTTTTATACTCAGGTTCCCTCACTTTCCTCTTCGTTGAAATCTCTGGCTGTACAAATTACAGGTGGGAGCAAACCTGTCATGCATAAAGCACCCACTCTGCCTGACAAGACAGGTGTTGGAGTTGCTGGTCTGAATGTTGGTACAATGAGTGGTAGAGCTGGTGAGATTGCAGAAACTTTGATCCGCAGAAGAGTGGATGTACGTTGTGTGCAAGAAACAAGGTGGAGGGGAGATGCTGCAAGAATGGTCACAGGTAGAAATGAAAGGTATAAATTATTTTGGATAGGTAAGGTTGTGACTCTGGAACTGGTGGTGTTGGGATTATGGTGGCTGAGAAGTTGGTGGAGAAGGTGTTGCAGGTTCGGAGGGTAAATGCAAGAGCGATAGTCCTAAAGCTGTTGTTTGATAAGCGTATTTTAACAATAGTATCAACATTTACTTTCAGATGTGTTGAATAACGCAGATAGTAGAGGGGAGACATTTAGGATAGCAAAGCAAATGATCGGTCAAAATAAGGATCTCATAGGAGAACAATGGGTGAAGCATAATATGGGAAATGTACCGGTCGACTATGGGAAGATTAGAAATGCTTGGAGGAGTTACGATGAGCACCTGCTTGATGAGGAGTTCCCTTGGAACGGGGATATTCTGGAGGCAGTAGAGCCGGTGTGGGGCCCACGACCCCTGAGATATCGAATGAATGGGTGAAGAAAGCCATCGATGAAATGAAGAATGGTAAAGCGGTGACCAGCACTGGTATTGTCGCAGAGATGCTGAATAGGGTCGTCTTAACAGCATTGTTGGCCCTGGGCTAAGCAATGCACTGGGGCCCCTACCCACCTAACCACGGGAATAAAAATGTAAACGGTCAATAAAATTAAGCCTATCGATTTATTGGTACTTTCAACAAAATCAATGTTTAAACATTAAAAAAAACATGCTGTACAGCGAGGATTAATCAACACAAACTTTTGAACAATATAACGTAAGCCTTGAAAAACACAAACATGATAAATATTTATGGTATCATCATCATCTGATCGGGCATTAGCAACAACTCTTCTCCACAGATCCCTTCTCTCCATACAGCCTGGCAACTCCCGCCTGCCAATACCCGAATCGCGCTCTCGAGTATCGATGTAGGTTAGGGCCGGTCTTCCTCGTGTTCTGTGACCGTGCAATGGTTCCCATAGGATAGCGCTATGGACAGTTTCCTCCCGGCTTCTCCAGCAATGTCCGCTGAACCTAAGACGCCTGTGCAGTAATGTCTGTGATACCTGTGGTCGTGTACCACACAGCTCACTATTTGTCAGGTGCTGTCGATAGGAAACATTCAGGGCGGCTCTTAAAAGTCTCGTTATGCAGGAGTTTTTGACTCTTTGGCAGCAGATTCGACCCTATTCAGGAGTTTTTGTGCATCCTGGAAGGTATCAGAAAGTAACGCGATGTCATCAGTATCTGTGATGGTTACCGCAGGATACCTCTTGCTTCGGCGTTGCTGCAGAGTAAATCCGAGTTGCTCATGATCTCTAGTTGCTTTGCGCATCGCATAATCGAGCATGATGATATACAGGAATGGTGCTGGAGTATCCCCCTGAAGGACGCCTGCAAGAATGGCAAAGAAGTCAGTGTCGCCGTCAGGGCTCTGAACACGTGCTATGGTGTCATTTCCATGATGCCAATGGCATTGACTAAGAACTGCGGAATGCCGTAAGCTGGGAGAATTTGGAGCATTTTACCTCGGTGGATGCTGTCGAAGGCTTTTTGGAAATCTACAAATGTTAAAATGGCAGGTAGATGTTTTACTTTAATGCCTTCGATTATCCTTCTTCGTCGTAGAGTTCCCACAATAGGGTCCCGTGACCGTTTTTCCGGGACCAAGGTTTGAAGGTTGATTTTAGTCAATTTGAGGGTGCTGATTGAAATGAGCTGGGGTGAACCTCGTGAAAATGTGGGCGAACTCGGCCAGATGCGAAAATTCAAAATGTCCGCCATGTCACTTCCAGTATATCAAAAATTGCATATCTTTGGTTCTACATATCCGATTTTTATGATTTTTGGGTCAAAATATATGTTTTGAAGGTCAAGGATGTCATATATTACCATTCCAGATTGTTATATTTCAGGGTTAAGTCACAAAATATGAAATATAACTTTTCGGGGGCCAAATCCAAGATTGTCGTCGAGTAACATCTGGAAAATAGTAAAAAAATCAATTTTCTTCTCATAATATTATTGGCAGTGAATCTTTTCATGCAAGTAAATGTTTGTTTATATGTGGGAGTGCACAACAAATTGAGACAAGAAGAGAAGGATGCAATCATTGTCTTTATTTTCAGAACATGATGTGTACATAATATCAATTTCTCAACTTTTACACTGTTCAGGTAGGTTATACCATTCTTTTGTATGTCCCTCCTGTACTTTATCTAGAACAGTAATATGATGAAAGAATATCAACATTCCTTCATTTTGTCTGTAGAGCAACAGCGTTTCAATGGAAAAATGAAATAAAACATGAATTATCTGAATTCCCGGCAATTGACGCTTTCCCGGTAAGTATTCTTGTAATTTGCATTGACCAAAGTTTGATGTACTGTCCAAACTGTCTTTTATCAAAGACAGTCATAATAAAATAATATTGTTGTGGTTGACGAAATTCGCAAACCACCATTCAGGTCCCTTAGGTGAGATATCTCTGTAAGTATATGTGTAGTTAGGCCTAAACCCGTTGTTTAGAGGGAATAAATGTCATTCATGCGGGCTGCGACCCTTCAGGATAGCCGTTTTTCTTTACTATCTTTATTTTGGACCAGCCGCCATTACTACCACCACCAACCACGTCTCAACAGCCATCACACAACAACCACCAGCCACAACGCTGCTTCACAACAACAACAACGCCAACAGCCACGACCTTTACCGTCACATCTCGCTCTCGCAACCATCGCAAGGCCGCCATTTCCGCGCCGCTTGTGGGCACCGATACTGGACTCGTGCAGGGCGCGCACCGAGCAGGGGAGCAAAAGCGCCAGCCTTTCCGAAGAAAACGGATCAAAAACGACTCACGCCCACTTCTGTTCCGTCCTATCGGTGAGCGTGGGGCGATTTGGCCCCGCCTCCAGGTACGTTGGAGTGTGGTCGCTATATGCAAATTCATGGATCAAAAAGCATTCACGCCCACTTTTCCTCGGTCCAATGGGGAGCCAGTTAGAGGTGAAGGGTCGGAGGTAAAGGGTCAAAGGTGAAGGAGCGAGGCCACGGGGGATATAAACGACCACGTTCGCAGTTAGGAGTTGTCGGTGGAGCTGGGAAGAAGTGGTAGTAGTCAGAGTGAAGGGGACGGAGCTGTGGAGAGGTGGCGGCGGCGAAGGCGGTCGAGGGGGTGCTTGTGTCGGAGTCGGGGAGCTGCGGAGGGAGAGGCCGGCGGCGCGACCGAGGTCGTGGTGGAGACGCTCGTCGCGGGACCCAAGACAGGGAGATATCCTCCTTCCCCCCGAGCATCAACAACCCCCTCCTGTTTCCCCCCGCGCTGAGATAGTGCGAGAAGGGGATAGTGCGTCCCCACCCCATACCAGGCAGTCCCAGCGAGGCCCGCGGAGTCGGGGCGCCAGCGCCATTTCGCGGCTCATCACCAGACGGGTAGGCCCGACGCGGTCTCGGCCCCAGGCCCGCCTACCCCCCTCATCCTTGAGGGTGGTCCTTTTCTTTTGCTTTGGGTATATGTGTTGTCGGCGCCGTCTGTGAAGTAAAACTGTATAAGTGTTGCCGTGTGCTCGGTAGTCGGTTAGATCTGCATTGTTGCATTTGCTTTTTGTGTAATATTGTGTTTCTTCTTCTTTTACATTTGCTTTTGGTGTAATTGTATATGTGTGCTTTCCGTTCATCGTGAAATAAATGTGCTTCATGTTGAACTGTTTTCCCGCTTCGCTTCGTCTTTTCCTCTATTGAATCTCCATCTTACTTCACGTAAAGGGTTGGTCGTGGGCTAAAACGCCCGATAATTAATCGAACCGTCGAGGCCGACGATAACACCGCTCGGTTATCCCGATAGTACGGAACGGGTCGCTTAAAGTGGCCCGTGTCCGAAGTCGACCTGCGGCGAGGTGCGATCGCCCGGTCTACCCTCTGTGTGGGTACTTAGGTAGGTCGAATTTGGCGAGCAACCCTATCCCACGCGGGGGGCCGATTGGCACGATCGTGGTGAGGCCGAAAGGTCCACCCGTGACTAGTTCCCGGCGTTAGTCCGAGAGGGTCACGACGGGATTGTCCGTCCGGTGGGCGACGTGCCGCGATTCGAGTTACGTGGCCGTTCACACGCCGGCGGGCGCGAATCCGCAACAATATTAACATCTCTTATATTTTGACTGTGGCAATGTTTTTACAGTTGTAAATTAAATGAAATGAAATCTCCATTTAAACACATCCATGTAATCCTTCAGTCACTATCTGAGTCGCTGGCTCCAGAGTCACAAACTTCATCAATACTTTCATCAATACAATACATCAAAAAAAAACATACAAGCTAACTAACATATCTTGCAAAAACTTCGTTTTGGCAAGATAAAAATGGTCGATATTGGCAGCAAAGGAGCAAAACAAAGTGCCATTGGAGGATCTCCAGCACAATCCAGACCATGTTGAAATCGCAAAATACAAAAATGATGCACCAGGAAGCTGAAATTCAACACAGATCCTTGATCCACTCTGGCATTCCTGCACATGCTCACGCAAAAAAAGATGATCAAATTAGCATTTCACTTAAAATTTGCTTCAAATGTCGTCTGGTCAATCCAGTGATTATGCCTTACGAAGGAAGCCGATGAATCGTGCAAATGCTAATATCAGAACAAGGCAGCAGAGGACCAGTAATGCTTGCATCAAGGTGCGGAGCAGCCAAAGCCCCATCTTATGAAGGAAATCGTTTGATTCCTCATTCTTCATTCTGCCAGTTTTGTTCTGGAAGAAACATCCAGTGGCAAGTCTGTTTTCAGCAAATAGCCCACTTCCTGTGGTCATTACAGCACTGCCAGTCATTGTTAAAGATGGCCATCTTTCATTCAGCAAAATGTGGTGGGTATTTCAGTCTTCATTTAAAGAATAAATGGTGTCTGAGCTGATAAAGGACAGGTGTTATGATGCTGAAAACCTTCATGAAGCACCGAACGAGTTGTCGTGCTCGTTTCATCCAGGAAGGTTCCACGACTTGAGCTCGGGTGGAAGCAAAGAAAATGGTAGAAAACGGATTGAAAGTGGGAGAGAGAGGTTTGGATAAATCGATGACAGAGTGTTAATATACACTACACCTCTTCTGCACCTTCTGCACAGTTGCAGGATTTACACAATATTGGATTGCTACCTACACATTTTATACAGATAGCACAGGGCCACCTTCCTCTTTTTTCCACACTTCCTTCTCCCACACCACGACGGTACTTTCGTTTTCCCTGTATTCACTTTCAGTCGTCTGGCCTCCATATCCTCCTTCCGTACTGCATATTTGCCCATTACCTCTTCCACACTGTCGGCTGTCAGCACTCGGTTATCAGCATACAGGAGTTCCCAAGGTGAGCCTCCTCTAAATTCCTGTGGTATAGCCTCAAGAACCATGATAAACAGGATTGGGCTCAAGACTGACCCCTGATGAACACCCACTTTCACTTTAAAATCCTCACTCTGCACTCCATTTTCCCTCACAGAGGTTTTTGGGTCATCATATATTGCCATGACTACCCCAACTAACCAATCCTCCACATGTAACTTCCTCATGGACCATTGCACCACTTCCTGAGGAACCCTATCAAACGCCTTCTCCAAATCCACAAATATATCAGTGCAGTTGTTTTTTCTTCCCCAGATATTATTCCTGTATTTGCCTAACTATAAAAATTGCCTCCATCGTGCCCCTTCCTAGCGTGGACCATTGCAATATACATATTTGGATTACCAAGCAATATCTCAAGCGATCAAGAGACACATTTCACAGAGCAGGTCGTGAAAAGGTTGTGCAAGAAGTTGCAAATAAAACAACATTTCCATTGTCCATATCACCCACAATCTGCAGGAACTGTCGAAAGACAATGGTATCCTGAAAAATGAGTTAACCAAGATTTGTGAACAAACTAACATTATATGGCCGGATGCAATACCATTAGCAGTAATGGTGATGCGATCAACACCTATCAGCAGAACAGGTCTTTCCCCACATTAAATCTTGATGGGTAGACCAACGAGAGTGCCATCCTCAGCCTCCTTAACAATGAAGCAAATTGATATACATCAGATGGATGATACTGTGCTTGCATTCTGTGTTGCATTAACATGTGTTGTGAAAGCATTTCGTTCACAGGTAAAAGAATCATGACCTGAACCAGGTTCCAGTGAGTGCCATAGCTTCGTCTCGAGAGACTTCGTCGATATCAAGCCCATGAACGTAAAAAAAGCATTCCAGCCAAGGTGGATTGGACTCTACCTGGTGCTACTGACAACACACACTGCAGTGAAATGCGAGGGTCGACCAACATGGATCCACTCCAGCCACTGCAAGAGAGCCAGCGTTGTGGATGGCCAAATCAAAAAGACTTGAACTGTTCCTGCACTCTTTCATGGCTTATGATAACCCTCTCATGTACCTTCATTGTTTTTGTGATAATCAACTTGATGGGGCTAAAGGTGCTGTGCCACCAGCTGATTTAAGTCGACCTTGTATAAATGTCAACTTCCCAAGCAAAGAAGCTTGCATCATCATAATATAATGGGCGTAAGCCTGGAACTTGAAACACACTTTTCTCTGAACATATTCTGTTCATACTTCCGAAATCTTTACATTATGTGTTCCATGTATTTACGCAGGTGATAGCGGATTCAAAAAAATCGAATATAGATAGAATTTTCAAATAGGGAATCGATGCCGTCACAATCAGCAGCGTTCGGCGGAAAACCGACGGCCGGGTCCCAGACGACGTGCATTGCTTAACTAAGTTCTTGAGTTCAGGATGTTTTTTCAACTCAGCATTTATCACTTTTATCCTTCCATGTTGTTAATCTGTTGATGGAGGTAATATAGAAACGATGAATATGTCAAATTGTTTGTGTTACTCATCCGGCACTATGTGTCAAGGCCAACAATCTAAAGCGACCGGTCTCAAACGCTACCATGGGCACCCAGACACGCCACCACCATGAACTGAGCTGTTGAATGCGGCGCAAAACATCCAAAGAAACTACGGTAACCGAGTATTGTGATCCGTCCTGTCCCCCATACCCGTCGTAGACAGGTATCTGCTGGTCCTTGCTAAAAATGGGAGTAACACTAACCATAGCACACACCACCAACACGTTAAACACCTGCAATCACGGATAAGATGAAGTATACCATTGTACAAACACGTGAGTAAATATCCACTGAACACTTTCTTCGCAATATCTTTACAGCATGCTGATAGTATGAACAAGAGTAATTGTTGGGTTTGTTCACAACTTCCTCACTCATCCAAGCATGGGTTGCCCCTCTTGGCAGTCCCACTGCAAGGGGAAGACATATGTGGATTGTAGACAGAGTAGCCCAACTTTGAGTAGAGTAAAGAAAACACAAGGGGTAATTAAGGAAAAAAGGCAGAGATAAATGATAAATCGAAAAGAGGGGGATACAGGTGTACTGATTATAAGGAATGGTACTATCCTTACATTCAGTTCAATAACCAAATATGGAAGAATCGATTGTTTTCCCACCACATTTTGAAAGGCAAAAAAAAATTTTTTTTTTGAAAGAGAAATAGGGATGGTTTGTCGAGTTTGTCGGAAAGTCAATGGACGTTACTTCGGTTGCTCAACATGTAAACATTATGCTGAACATCTTTAAGAAAGGGTTGCAATTAAAGGACTGAGCACCAGGGTAAGGACAGATATCAGGGTAGATAACCTCACCAAACCCCAGCCAGCCTTAAATAATACCGACTTCATATGTGGACACAGGAATATCCATGGTTACCATTTGGATGGGCAGGGTCTTATTATGTAGGATATGTAATACCTCAAATCCGTATTTCTAACCAATCACCTTTCGTGCTACAAAATACACAGAAAAGGTCTATTTCAGTTGTTCAAAGATTTCTCATGATTCCCTTCGCTTTTTATGGCACTGGTAAGACTGAAGTGCTTGTCACTATTATTAACAAAATGCAGGATGAAAGATGTGACCCAGCTGATGGTTACAGAACCTGAAGGGGTTGGAATGACCCAGGAAACAATAGAAGAAACCTTTGAGGGATTTCACCAGATTGAGATAGAAGATTTGTATGAGGACAAAGAGAAAGCTGAAAATGGCGTGACCAATTTGTGATTGAAATTAAGGAATTCTGAAAAAAATATAAAAAAAATATTGCTTTCCCTTTTACACTTCAGACATGTGCTACATTTAATGTGCTTCTAATTAATCGGCTCTGTGCTCTTTGAGTACATTCATCCTGCTTCTATTCCCCATGTAAATTACATTCAAAATTGAGTAAAAAATTTAATTTTAGTTGTAAACTTATGCCGTTTAAATCCGACATTCAAACAATTCTTAATAATGATGATAATTATGAAATTGGAGGCCCATGATCTTGTATAACCCAAGTTGGGGTTATTGGACATCTTTTCTGGAATCAGGGCATGACACTTCCTGGGAGGATTGATAGTTACAGTCCTTAGAGCAAAGAGCGGTCTATCCACACTGGTGGTCTTGTATTGACTGCCTGTCTTCATCTTTCATCAAAGGGTACGCCACGACTGACTAAACTACCAGTGACGGGCGAGATCTCAACGGAGAGGCGGCCTATGAGGTATAGTCATGTCACGACCCTGCTCCCAGGAAACACCTGGTAAAGGCTGACTCGTCTCAATTCCCCCCATAAGGATGGCGTATGCTCTTGATGACAGAGAAATTGATCCTAATATCAATTTGAATTGAAGATTTCCAAATTTTAAAATGTGATATTGTCCTTTATAGGACAAGAGGAGGAAATTGTAAAAGTGAAATCCAACTTTTGGATCTTCGTTAATGGTAGCACATTAAATATGCTTTGTTCTGAGAATTTATTGACCTTCGAAGCTAAATGTTTCTTTAAAAAATATAACAACTTGTTGACACTCAGAGCCACAGTAAAAGCCTTGCAAAACTCTTTGGCTCATCAGATAAACTGAGCTAAGTAAACATGGGTTGTGTTTCATAAGTCACCAAAATGTGTATGTGTGATGTTTTATAAGACAAGCGCATAACCGAGCTGTATTAAAGGCAAATAAATATATACTTTAAGTTTATATACACCAATAATTATACACTTTGCAGTCACAACAACAAATTATAAGAAGTATATTCCTTTAAAGTTGATTAGAATTCATTACAGGAATTTAGATTCATTCACATGAATCGATCATATCTTCTCCATGAAGCTTTTAATTATTTGATTTTTGAATGGACAGTGTATTGAAGGGACAATGTGTCCTTAAAATAATGGTTTTTATTGTACTGTGTTGATTGATTAATGACTAAAATTGTGTCTTGCAAGGGTGACATCTAGTACCAAGCTTCGTGCATTACATCGAGATCTCCCAAACTACACGTCTCAACCTTTTCTTACCATTTGACATTTATCTATGTAATTATAAATGTTTTTTTATGTTAATACAAGCCTCTAATAATCTGCTTTAAAAAATATTAGTGCATGCCCGTGGTGCGTGCCCGTAGGTGTGTGCCCGTAGGTGCAAACAAAACAAAACAAAAAACTTTCAAACCGCATGCCAGAAACAACCACACAGCCGTTCCTTCGCTCTCACGTGCCCGTACGTGCGTGGCCGTACATGCAAAAAAAAACAACTTTCAAACCGCGTGCCAGAAACAACAACCACACAGGCCGTTCCTTCGCTCTCGTAAACGACGATTGGATTGGGGCATTGTGTTTAATAAAATCGAGAAAGTACAGAAATCGAGAAAGAATACAGTAATCGTCACTCTCCGGAAGTGAAGTCCTCACTGTCCGGAAGTTCGCATATGGCAGTTACGATTATTCGCAATTTATTCTTAATGGGCAATTATTCAATTAGCGCCAACGTATTTTGCCTTTTCTCAATGTCATCGCAAGGAAAAACACAAAGAGAAGAGGAAAGAGGAGAAAAAAAACGTGCAAAAAATAATTTACTTCCTGCTTCGGAGCATACCAGCGAACTCTGATGTTCCCCAAATTTATGCACCGTCTAATATGAAAACGATCATAACTTGGGGCATTGTATTTATCTATAAATGCGCATAAGAAATCGAGAAATTATTAGAATACACGAAAAAAAAAACATGCAAAAAAATAATTTACTTCCTGGTTCGGAGCATACCAGCACTCTGATGTTACCGAAATTTATACACCGTCTAATAGGAAAACGATCATAACTTGGGCCATTGTGTTTATCTATAAATGCGCATAAGAAATCGAGAAATTATTAGAATACACGAAGTCATCACTCTCCGGAAACCCGTACGTTGTAACCCGTAATGGGGAACGCGGCTGTGCTTCCCTTCCCCATCGGCCATGCACACGCAACAACGTGTCTTGCCATTGGTTTGGTAAATAAATGGCCATAACTTGGGAAGCACTTGTCCGATTAATATCAAACCTTGAAAAGGCACATCCTCAGGTCCCCAGCAATATACCTGGCAAGTTTCAATTTGATCGGACCAGAGGTTGTCGAGAAACAGCGGTCACACACACACACACACACACACACACACACACACACACACACACACACACACACACACACACACACACACACACACACACACACACACACACACATTACTGGAATTATAGATAGATAAAAAAAGGTTTAGAGTGTTGATTGTACAAGCATGCCTTTGTGGAGATGCTTTGTTTAATCCTTGCATAACAATGAACGTTTTGTAAAATCATAGTGAGGTTTGAGAAAAACATTTGTTGTAATGACAAAGATGTTGAAACAAATTTGTACAAACATTTCTGATGAAATACGTTCACAACTTATCACTTCAAAATGTGTAAATATGGATTATGTGTGGATATATCGGAGTTCTTTTGAAGTTTTTCCTGGGACAAGGATCATTCAAGTTTATAGCTGTAAGACTTCTGTCGGGATTTGATTTATACATATATATATATATATATATATATATATATATATATATATATATATATATATATATATATATATATATTTTTTTTTTTTTTTGCTTTTCCGAGAAATAAATGTTCTGAATTCCGAACCTAAGGAGTTTATTCGATCAGAGAAAATAAATTCCACTGCAGTGGCTTGACAGGTTTGCCATTGTTACTAAACTTCACTTTCTTCCTGTGATGGTGTGCCAGCTTGTCGGATGTGCCCACACGTTCACAATGTGATGCTGCTGACTGGAACTCAAGTCCCACGTGAAATGTCTTTGAAGATTCAGGTTTTCTCCAGATGCTCGTTGAGGAACCGTCCATTGGTGTTCATAATGTAAGAATTTTGAGGTTTCAGCTTGATTGATAATTTCCCCCAAATTTCAAAATTATTCAAAAATATATTCCTCAATGTCACAGTAAACAGCAAAAGCTTGGGCAAGAAATCACGTACCTGTAATAATGTCCTTTACAACTTATTTTTCCATGATGAACAAGGACAGCATATAGGTGGTAAAATACTGGCCATCCCTCGAATGGACGCTAAGCTGGGTGTCCCTTCTGCTAGCATTAATTGGAGGACGTTCAAGATGTCACGGTGTCCTTCATGAAGAGCGGGCGAGTTATCGCCGACACCCTGAAGAAATTACAAATTGCTGCTGTACTGGGAAGATGATGGCAAATGAAGCAGCATGACCCTTGCCAAGAAAAGGAACCACTTCGGAGGCCCAAACGCTCTGTAAAGGGTCATATTGATCACTGTGGAGTATGCAAAGTCGAGGCTCATGGAGGAGCTCGAACAGAGGCCAGATCATGATGTACCAGAACAAAAGGAAGCACACCAAGAGCAGGTTTGAGGGACAAACTAGAGAGGCTTGGAGAAATAAGGGATAGGGTGAAGAAAGAGGATCGGGGAGGACACACAGGTGGAAAACAAGGATGCATAAGCAAACTCTCTCAAGAAGGAAAAACTTTGGAAGGAGGTGAGCTTATGGAGGAGAGGGGGTTGATGGGTGTAGAAAAGATCATGGTTTTGGATGGGGGGTGATCTGAGATGGTGGTGAACAACTGTCTTGAAGACCTGGAGGGAAAAATGAGATCGAATAGTGTGGAGGTTGGTTCGACATGTGGACAAAAAGAGGAAAGAATGAGTGGAGGTAAGCAGTGATTCTGGATTTTTGGAGTTTCACAAAAAGGAGGTCGCAGGTGGACCGTGGGCACCCTGCAAGATCTTCATATGGCAGGGAGAGGGGGACAGAGCATGGAAAGAGCAGAGGGTGCAAGATCCCGAAAGGAGCGGTGGAACACCGAGAGACTACCTACCTGTCTGAGATGTGATCCAACAATAGTCGTTGAGTCATGGACACATGTTCTCACACTGGTATACAATGTCAGTGTATTCAATCGTACATACAATGGAAATGATTCGCTCATTCAGCAAGAATTTAAAGAGCGCTGAAAATAATCTGGAGGCACGCAACAAACAAACATTTCAACTGATTTAATCCACAACTGACACGTAACAGGTTCCGCAGTATTTCGGAGATCGAAGCATCTCGCCAAGTCATACGCCATTTGCAAATTGAAAGTGAACCGAAGTCGATGACGCGCCGTCGCAAGTCCCCACGCTTCCCACCTCAAGCAAAGTTGAAAGATGGCAGAAGGTTCCACCAGGAAGGACCCAACATCATAATTTGAGTTGAAAAAAAAATCTTCTGTTTTGACCCCGTGACATGAAGTCCCATCTCCTGGGGGATGAACCGGGGGTCAAATCCCAAAAAATCGTGACATATGTCACGTGTCCTCCAGTGTTGATTGCATGTACAAAGTTTCTTTAAAAAAATAATTGCCTGTAATTGCATTCTTTGGGATTTGACCTTTTGACCCCACTCCAGGGGGAGGGGCCAAAACGATACTGCTCTGCACCTTCTAACCACGTGTCGATCATAACTACCAAGTTTGATGAATCTCTGCTCACCTGTTTAGGAGATAGGTGACAGTCGGACGGACGGAACCAATTAAAATATCCCCTAATTTATTTTTCTTTCAAAAAAAACGTGCGGATAACAAACACCATGGCAGCTATGAAACGTCATAAAGCATCCCTCCCCTGATTCGTTGAACCGGATGAACATGAGTTGGAGGCGTTTCAACGGCTTGCTCTCGAGGACACGAAGAAGCAGGTGCACACAGACTATCGAGACTCGTTTGTTTCGGACCACAGACGCTGTTCTTTAAATACTGGGGCAGAATGTAATAAATGTTTAAAAAAAACTAAAAGTTAAATCAGCTTGTGTTATCTCAAACTCTGCATCAACCTCAAGCAGTATACTTGTTTGTACTAAGTTTGGTGTCACTCACCAATCAGCCAAAGTCCAATCCATGCGGTTCCTCCATCTGGATCTGAAACGTGAAGACATCGTCATCAAGTTCGAAAAAAAATAATGAAATATTCTTCTTTTTAATTGTTTCAAAAAACAGACATCTTTTCAAAAACATCTCATTCCATGCAGAAACTCTTCCTGACTCAAAGGTGTGATAAGTGTGTGAACATCCCTTGGGAATCTTGGCTTTGGGCAAAGCACCGGCCATTCGCTTGTGGAGTGGAACATTGTCCAACTCAACGTTGAGCACACGCTGATATCCAAGGGAAATAAGTCATTCGCAGGTGAGTCCCAGGTGACATACCTGGGATTTGATTCGCAGGTGACTCGATCGTGGTGTGAAACCCTGGTGACTCTTCAGCAAGGGTGCAGCCACATCGAGGCGAATCGCCTGGGATTCACACGGACGAATCGCCTCGGTGTACCCATGATTTTGCTCGACCTCCCGTGACCCCCACCTTTGTTTTTTGTGTCGAGTCGAGAAGAAAGGTACCTGTGTTTTCACTACCATGGTTACCATGATGCTTTTCGACTTATATGGTTGGCCAGTGGTGGGGTTTGCATTCATCTTATAAACCTCAGCAGGTTTACCTTTCCACTCAAAATAAATAAGTTAACCCTTTCTGTGTCCAAATACCTGACCAAACGGTGCATGACACCTGGTTTTTCATTACTCTTCCAGTAGCTGATACTTCTGGTTGTCTATTTAGAATAGTTATGTGTTCGGTTTTTCATTCCTTTTGCTCCTTTCTGTGAACTGGACAAGGCCGGATTAGTGTGGAGAGTGTTACATACAACTACCTACTGCCGAAAGAGAGGAGGGAGGGGGAGAGGACTGTCCATCAAAGCAGAGGATGTGGGCCTTCGACTTTTCTCGGTTCATGATTGGTTCAATTCTTGAGTTGGTGATTGGTCTGTTGTGCCCGGACAGAGGGACGGAGCAACCTCTGTGGCCAAAGATGAATTGGCTTCGGGGGCGGGGGGTGAATGGTGGGAGCTGAGACACAGCTGGTACTGATGGGGACGTTGTGATTGGTCCATAACCATCAGACGGAACGGAGTGGGGAGTTGGTGACAAAGATACGTGCTCACCAATCGCTCGTTACCATCGTTGGACGGCACTCTTGGACTCTATAGGCTCTGGCTGGTTTGGGACAGCGGCATGCTTCCTCCCCTATGGCTACTCGTATCCTGGCACCGTCTCTTTGGTTCACTATCTGGCCTTGCTCGCTATGCTTGCATTGTTCAAGTTATGCAAAATTCACTCATTTCTAACTCCTTTCACATTTCTGAATTGAGATATTGTAATCTTGAAGAAGTATTATTGGATTGGACTCGATCAAAGTCTTAAAAAGGGACTTAAAGAGGTTCCGAGTCCAGAAAAAAAAAAAAAAACAAATGGGACTGAAGTCCGACACTCAAATTACTAACCAAGTACCAAGTTATCAGAAGAGGCAACAAAGAGAGAAACTAATTTGCAAGAACATCGAGGGATGAAATCTCAATAAACAAACACGTCAGGAATGACACCACATTATGACGTCACAATACGACACTCACTCACTCACCAACCGACACTGATTGATCGCATACGCTCACACCTGACCAAAGCCCAGGTGAGCTAAAAACATAACGATAGCGGTTACCCCTCTGAGCCATCTGGTCTTGGGTTTGATTCCTGTCGAATGATCTCTTACGAACAGGAGACGCACCCTTCTGTGCGCGCACGCGTCGTGCCTCATTCTGAAGAGCTCCTGATGTCGTGCAATTATATAAATGGAACCGTGGGAAAGCGAACAATCGGTTCACTTGGAACAAAGAAAATTCGTGTCAGGAAACTTCACACTGGAAATTTGAGACAGACGTGAGGGGAGCACACAAGATTTAACATAGTAATACTTCTCGAAGCAACAGAGAAGGACACAAAATGAGCGCACAAACAACAACCTTCACAGCTACAACAACTACGTGTTATAAAAGATCCTTTTTCGCGAGTTTTACTCCATTTTACATCCTCATTGACACTTACAGACGGACGCGCAATGTGTGTGTGTGTGTGTGTGGAGTAGAGCGTGCTGCCGTTTGATTAAGGCCATCAGTGAAGCGACGGGGAGACGAAGCTGGTAGGGATAGCCGAGCGGTACTCACACTAACCTCGACGCTGTGTAGTCTGAGTTGGAACTCCAACCCAGCTATAAACTGCCACCTGCTCTTTCACAGGCCGGGTGATCCATCAATGTGTCTCCCGTCCCTCGGATCGATGTTAAAATGTGCGTCAACGTTTGCCGGCATTAGTTGGTGGACGGTAAAGATCGCACCGTGTGCTTCAGGAAGTGGAGGCGAGCTATCGCCGACACCCTGAACGAATTCCTCCCCTCACCGACAGAGGGAATCCCATGAGAGGTATAGCCGCACCCTCAGCCAATGATGCTACCCCGCAGCTTTGTGATGCATACCAGAGAGATGCAAATCCCTGAATTTAGTGTCGGATCAGAAATCGAACCCAGACCTGACAGCGTTTCATCATCTCGTCGCACACCTTTGGAGTAGAGCATGGAGACCACCATTAGATAGATCTGGTCGAGACGCTCAACCCGTCAAAGAGCCACACATCGCCTGCGTCGTCTCTCATGACGATGCCAGAACCTGCAGCGTTCGCTCGATGTTGAACTCTTTGGAGTCGGCCTTCATTCGAGCATCGACCTCGGCTGGGTCGGCTCATGCTGTTCTACGAGGCAGTGCACCGTGAAGTTGGCTGTTGATAGACCACCACACGTCAACCAAGCAGAGAAAACAAAAAAGACCAAAAATTAAATTTCGCCCAACGTGGGGCTCGAACCCACGACCCGAGGATTAAAAGTCCCATGCTACACCAACTGAGCGAGTTGGACAAACGTGACGAGCTCCGCCACTGAAGCTGAAGAAGGTCTTGTTTTCACTCCTTTCTGTTTGTTTGTTTGTTTGTTTGTGTACAGGATGTCTCAAAAAAGATGTGGACGGATTCGGATGAAATTTTGTGGACAGGTTCGGTAATAAAGTTTCGGTTGTGGACAGGTAATAAAGTTGTTGGGTCACAATGGGGGATGACACGAGGGTGTACCGCTTCCTTGAAGCCCTGGAGAGAAGGGTGAGAAGTCAACCAGGGCAGGTAATGCAGGTAAGAAAACAACAACAAGGCAGCAGGACTCCAACAAGACGGTGCGACATTGTTGTTCAAACATCTCACCTGCGAGAACAAACCATCGCACGTTCGAACTATTGAGTCTTCAGACCTCTTACTGGTCGAATGACCTCCTCAAGATGCTTTCATTGGCAGACCCTGGCATTGGCTGGTATCTGATAAAGAAGACCTTTCCAGACCATCTCATAGGCCTTGTGGACCTAAACCCACTCTTGCAGGTACAGCAGGTTGTTCTTTTCCAGGAAAAAAAAAATGAGACGTTCATAAACCACCTTGTCCATTGATTTACCAACAACAGAAACGACAGCAATCAGTTGGTGGGAGCATGGGGGTTGTGGGATCTTTTCCGACTTCAGGAACAGCAATGAAAACGGAAAAGTTTCCAATCCAGGGAAGATTTCCCAAAGACCAGACCTTGTTGAACAGTTCATGGAACACGAGCATCACCCCCCTAATCATCCATGTGCTTGACCATTGATTAGATGAAACGGTCGAGACCAGGAGCACCATTCTTGGACCTCATGTGATAGCTTTTGCAGAGTTTCCCAAAGTGAGAGGTCCAGATGGAGCATGGAGCTCACAGGACGGGTGTCATCGATTGGTTGGCAAATCGAAGCTCATTTTCTTTGAATTCCGAGTCATTATGTCGACGTGTCTCCAATAAGCTGTTAGAAAGTGTTTTCCCAGGGTCGAAGCCTTTGTCCGTGTTCAAACAGATGGTTTCATCATGGTAGACGAGCATGGGGATGGTTCTCCCTCCATATTTACTTTCATTCATAGACACCACGTGGCCAAAGGTATGTGGGCACCCCTTCTAATTGGTGGATTCGGCTATTTCATTGCTGACAGGTGTATACAATGAAGCACACAGCCGTGCAATCTCCACAGACAATCATCGGCGGGAGAATGGGCCGAGCTGAAGAGCTCGGTGACTTTCAACGTGGCTCCGTCATCGGATGCCACCTTTCCAACAAGTCAGTTCGTCACATTTCTGTTCCGCTGGAGCTGCCCCGGTCAACTGTAAGCGCTGTTATTGTGACGTGGAAACGTCTCAGAGCAACAACAGCTCAGCCGCGATGTGGTGGGCCACACAAGCTCACGGAACGGGAGCGCTGAAGCACGTCGCGCGGAGAAATCGTCCGTCGTCGTTTGCAACACTCACTACCGAGTTCCGAACTGACTCTGGAAGCAAAATCAGCACAAACACCGTTCGTCGAGAGCTTCACGAGGCGAGGGCGTCGGTGGTTTGAACCCCACAGCCGAGTCAAACCAAAGACTTTAAAAATGTCCCGTGCTGCTTCCTTGCTTGACGTTCACAGCTTTTAAAAGTGTAGAGCACGGACAAACAACCGTAGGTTGGTCATCATCGTGCAGGCTGTGGTGGGACAAAATGGCCTCGTCGTGCGTCGAAGTTCCTTGTGAGGGAACTCGTTTCATTTTTTACCTCAGACGCCGAAGGTGGACGTTTTCACTCCTGTCTGTCTGTCTGTCTGTGAGCAGGATGTCTCAAAACGTTGTGGACACATTCAGACGAAACATGGTGGATGAGTTGTGGGTCAAGAACAATAATAAACCGATTCGACATTTGGGTTCAGGTCCGAATCCAGATCCAGCCAATCAGTGGGACACACGACGTGAACTCCACCGAGTGGTCTTGTCGTTCTCCCTCGTGGTGCCGATACCCGAACTCACGTCGGTGCACAAACCCCATGAAGCGTCACGTGTCACGCTTTTATTCACTAATTATTAATTATTCACAAATAAAAAAATTCCTTTATACCGCAAACGTCTCTAATTTGTTGATAAATAAAATTAAATCCGAAATCAAGAAAAAGCTTTTCCACCGCCAGAGACACCGACTTGAACCGCTTCACCGTTTGAATTCTGTGAGCGCCGGTGGAATCCATCCGCGAAGAGAAAGTGAAACTACGAGGAGCGAAAACTGCTCAATGAAAGAAAAGCTCAGATCGAAGGTAAAATGTATTTATTTACAGGAACATCACGTGAAGTAACAAGCACGTGACGTACAAACCACGTGAGCGTCTAGTTCCTGTCTGCTGAGAAGTAGTGCTTCGCGGAGGGATACACGGCGGGGTGTTACTGCGCGGGACTTCACGTCTTGAGGCACGTTCTTCATTTCGCGCCATTTTCTTTTCGCGATCGGTCGTCGTTGCCGGCGCTGTGCTCCTTGGCAACATTTGTCTCTCCGCAATGCGTTCCCCTCATCTCCCGAAAATCCCGCCTAAATCGTCACAACGTTTGAACGAGGTACGTTGGGGGTGGTCTCTCGTTACCTCGACCACCGAAGGTGAAGGAGGTGATGTTTTCACCTCTTTCTGTTCTGTTTGTGTGTGCGATATCTCAAAAGGTTGTGGACGGATTCGGACGAAACTTGTTGGACAGGTTTGGTGTGTAACAAGGACGAGTTGATTCGATTTTGGTGAAGATCCGAATCGGTTTGTGATCACGTGTTGGGCCCGACATGTTCTGCTGGATCAGGCATCACGTGGTGGAGGTGTGCGCCCCACCGAGTGTGCTCTGGAAGTTTGACTTGACGGGGATTTTGAATGTTTTGTTTTTTTTTTCATAAAGTATCGCTTCTCGTGAAGAATAATGTACCGTTTGGCTTCTGCGACAGGAAGTCGGACTTCATGGAATTTACTGTGAGGAAATGGCGGGAAAAGCCGAGATGACGTCCCAGTTTGAGTGCTCGACCAATCAGCGATCGCTTTGTTTGAATCCGACCAATGGGATCGTCCGGTGCGTTCAACCGCTCGGGCCTCGTGTCGATGTCTCTCTGACCCGATTTGTATCTTGTATTCTTGTGATTTTTTTTATTATCTGAGATCGGACAACCTGATGTCTGCTCGACAAACGTGTCTCAATCCCCCGATCCTTTAGAAAGCGGTAAAATGTAATTATTCACACCGACATGACGGTTCACCCTTGTGGTGTGCACGTCTGTCCACCATTTCGGACGAGGTTGAACCGGTTGCAGTCATTTCGCTTCAAACGTGACACTGCTGTCCATTTTTCTTTTGAACAATCCCTTTCGGTGGTCACGTGGGTTCGATTCCCGACCTGACGATGAAACTACTGCTCTTGTGATTTGTCATTGGAATGCGCTCACCTTCGGAGGGGCGTTAAGCCGGCCGTCCTATGTGTTGTGTTGATGAAAATAAAATAATAGCGAGGTACCGCCGCTTCACTGTATCAGTGCAGACCCCGCCCCCTCCCTTCACACGGGACTGGATCAGTGCAGACTCCGCCCCCTCCCTTCACACGGGACTGGATCAGTGCAGACTCCGCCCCCTCCCTTCACACGGGACTGTATCAGTGCAGACTCCGCCCCCTCCTTTCATATGGGACTGTATCAGTGCAGACTCCGCCCCCTCCCTTCATACGGGACTGTATCAGTGCAGACTCCGCCCCCTCCCTTCACGCGGGACTGTATCAGTGCAGACTCCGCCCCTCCTTTCATATGGGACTGTATCAGTGCAGACTCCGCCCCTCCCTTCACACGGGACTGTGTCAGTGCAGACTCCGCCCCCTCCCTTCACACGGGACTGTATCAGTGCAGACTCCGCCCCCTCCTTTCATGTGGGACTGTATCAGTGCAGACTCCGCCCCCTCCCTTCATATGGGACTGTCAGTGCAGACTCCGCCCCCTCCCTTCACACGGGACTGGATCAGTGCAGACTCCGCCCCCTCCTTTCATATGGGACTGTATCAGTGCAGACCCCGCCCCCTCCCTTCACACGGGACTGGATCAGTGCAGACTCCGCCCCCTCCCTTCACACGGGACTGTATCAGTGCAGACTCCGCCCCCTCCCTTCACACGGGACTGGATCAGTGCAGACTCCGCCCCCTCCCTTCACACGGGACTGTATCAGTGCAGACTCCGCCCCCTGATTTCATATGGGACTGTATCAGTGCAGACCCCCCCCCTCCCTTCACACGGGACTGTATCAGTGCAGACTCCGCCCCCTCCCTTCACACGGGACTGTATCAGTGCAGACTCCGCCCCCTCCCTTCACACGGGACTGGATCAGTGCAGACTCCGCCCCCTCCCATCACACGGGACTGTATCAGTGCAGACTCCGCCCCCTCCTTTCATATGGGACTGTATCAGTGCAGACTCCGCCCCCTCCCTTCACACGGGACTGTATCAGTGCAGACTCCGCCCCCTCCCTTCATACGGGACTGTATCAGTGCAGACTCCGCCCTCTCCCTTCACGCGCCCAAGGCCGCGACAGGAGGCTGCACAGTCCTCGTGTGCCCTGCCTGCGAGATGTGCCGCACCCACACCGCACACGGGAAAAGCGCCCCACCTCGTGCCACGAACGTGCATGTCAGAATGGACACAGTTCCGTGCGGTGAAGGTAATCCGATCGCCCGAAGGGTTAATGAGGACAGAGTGACTGTGATATTCAACACATGCCCTGAGGGCAGAGCGACTGTGATATCCAGCACTCATGCCCTGAGGGCAGAGCGACTGTGATATTGCCCTGAGGGTAGAGTAACTGCGATTCAGTGTTCACAGTCTCATGCCCTGAGGGCAGAGTGAGATTCATCAGTCAGACAAATGTTTGTGCCGAGCACTGTTTGTTTGGTGCAACATGCACAACAAGAGTTTGAAAGACCCTTCCCACGCCATTTTTCTCAAGACTGCACGGGGTGAAGTGTTCTCGGAACTCTCCAGTTTACATCGATTTCACCTTCTCCACGACTTGCATACCACCTTGAATTATTTATTTGTTTATTTTCATGTAAAATGCACACGTCCCATTTTTTTTCAAGTTGTGGTTGTCCTTGATGAGGACTTGTATACATTTATTTATTTATTTATTTATTTCCCCCCTTGTACCCTCATAGCCGAATGCAAGTGCAATTGAACGAAGAGAGCTGAAGAAGATCTACACGTGGATCAATGAGATATCGAGCCTTCAGACCCGGGAGAACGCGCTGCTGGAACTTTGCAAGAAGCAGGAGTCGGTTCCTGACCTCGCACCCATGCTGTGGCACTCGTTCGGCACTGCAGCAGCTTTACTCGAAGTACAGCATGTCTTATTACATCACTCATGTTTTGGTTTTTTGCTCTAAGGTCTTCCCTCCATGCCTTACATATCCCCCAGCCCACTCATCGTTGCCCCCTCTCCTTGCCCCCCTCACCCCCCAACCATTAAACTTGTTTTGCCTGAGCCGACAGTCAAAAGTTCTCTTGCACACTCGTAACTTCGACGTCAAATAATTCCAATGAAATCAGGTGAAATCATTTCACACTTCACTCCCCTCTGAGCTTCCGCTCAATTGTTTTACTCAGAAAGCAATAAACAAAGACAACTTGTCCAAATAATCACCAGCCATAACACTAATATTATGATTTTAAAATTGGCCGATTACGCAACACTAATTATGGGCTTGGTCGTCCCAGTTGCCTGGTTCGAATCCGGCGAGTCGTCTCAACGCGAACGTAACGGTCGACCGTTTTGAAGACCTTGCCGGATCACGCGTCCAATGACGCGAGATACCGTTCACATTGGAGGCATCAGACCGGCCATGCGTTACGCGACTAGACATCATGCGTCTCAATGACAATCAGGCCGAGCGAGCCAAGGGCGGGTCTGACATGCGTTCTGAAGATCCGCAGAGAATTTATCCCTCAACGGGCCTTTCCTTTATCACAAATGAGAACCACGTCGACCAAGATCCACCACCGAGACCAGGTGTATAAAACACAATAATGGTTACGGTCAGGGAAATACAATGAAGCAAGCAATAATAATTAATTAACAACAATAAAAACCCCTCAACTCAACCACCGAATGGGAGTCCGCGAAACAACTTGTGGCCCATTTCCCGCCCCTTACGGACAGTCATATTGTCTGTCGTGCAGACGAGAATACAAAATACGTTTCACTTACATACTTTGTCCTCACACTCAATGGTGTTTGACCTGTAAAACTCACACACCTGTTGTGTCAATGCAGGTCCTGCATTCAAATGTTGCTGGCTTAATTATTTATTCTTTTTTTTATTTTTATAAATATCCGTTTTGTTCAACGCCACGAGCAAGCGAGCTTGACAGTTTCGAAGCAGGTGAGATATAATGAAGTTCAGCTGTCCCAAATGAGTTCTTCGTGGTGGATAAGTTTTTCAAAATTTACATTTCGCACCACAACCAATCGACATTGAAGAGCAAGTCGTTCTTGGACTGCAGTACCACGTGGTGTTCGATGACCCTTACATTTATCTGATTCAATCAGAACACAACTCTTCAGTGGCAATTACATTTATATAAATGTTATGTATGTATATGTATATATATATATATATATATATATATATATATATATATATATATATATATATATATATATATATATATATATATATATATATATATATATATATATTGTTACGGCTGTGGAAATTCGCAAACCACCATTCAGGGCCCGGAGGTGAGGTAACTCTAAGTACATGTGTAGTTAGCCCCAAACCTGTTGTTTAGAGGGAATTTATGTGATTCATTCGGGCTGCGACGCTTTGAGTTAGGCGTTTTTCTGTTCTATCTTTATTTTGAATCAACCGCCATAACCATCAAACCACCAACAAAACCCTCCACCACCCTCACCTCTCTCCTTCTACGGCCATTCCCACACCACCTGTGAACAATGAGCGTCGGGCTGTCCTGGGCTCGTTCAGCGAAACGCACCGAGCCGCGAGTGAAAATTGCAGCCTTTCCGAGGGAAAATTCGGATCAGGAATGCTCCACGCCCACTTCTGATCCGTCCAATTAGCAAGCGTGGGGCGGCTTGGCCCCGCCTCCAGGCGCGTCTGTGTGGAATCGAGAAATGTCAATTCTAGGATCAGGGGAGATTCACGCCCCTTTTCCTCCGTCCAATCGGCGAGCGTGGCTCCGCCGCCGAGGTGATCCTGATCCGGGAATTTGCATACTGTTTTCGCCTGCCGGCCTATAAAGCGCCGAGCGCAAGGCGAATGGGGGCAGAGTCAGTTTGGAAGGGCAGAGAGTTTTGGCAGTCAAGTCGGGTTGGAGAGCGGAGTGGAGTCGGGAGGCGAAGGCGTCGAGGTGGTTTCTGCAGTCGGCTGAGGAGAATTGTGGGAGCAGGCCAAGGAGCTCGGGTCCGAGGCGAGAAGGACGAGGTCGCGGCGGGGGATCGCTCGTCGCGGGACCCAAACCAGCCAGCCATTCTCCTCCCCCAGGGCATCAACAATTCCCCATTTTCCCCCGCGCTGAGATAGTGCAACAAGGGGGCCTCGTTCCCACCCCACTCCAAGCGGTGCCAATGAAACCCGCGAAGTCGGGGCACCGCCGGGCAGCCACATTTGCGGCTCGTCACGAGGACGCGGGTAGGACCCCCCCCGGTCTCGCGGACCTGGCCGCTCCTGCAGGTCCCGCGCAAATATTGGCCTACAGGCCCGTCAGCCCCCTTGCCTATGAGGGTGGCTTCTTTCCTTTGCTTTTGAGTAAATGTGTGTCGGCGCCGTCTGTGAAGTAAAACTGTATAAGTGTTGCCGTGTGTTCGTGTATTCGGCCGTAGCTCTGCATTGTTGTTTTTGTTTTAAATTTATATATGTGCATTCTGACTGTTTGACTGTATATGTGTGCTTTTCGTGGGCTGGGTAATAAATGTGCATTATGTTGAATTGTTCCCCGTTTCGCTGCGTCCTTTCCTTCGTTTGAATCTCCATCTTGTTCCACGTAAAGGGTTCGTGGTGGGCTAAATACGCCCGGTAATTAATCGGAACCGTTGAGGCCGACGATAACACCGCTCGGTTATACCGATAGTACGGATCGGGCCGCCCAAGCGGCTCGTGTCCGGAGTTGACCTGCGGCGAGGTACGATCGCCCGGTTTACCATCCGCGTGGGTACTTAGGTTGGTCGAATTTGGCGAACAACCCCATCCTACGCGGGTGGCCAATTGGCACGATTGTGGTGAGGTCGAAAGGCCTACCTGTGACTGGCTCCGGGCGATAGTTCCCAGAGGGTCACGACTGAATTGTCCGTCCGGTGGCACGTGGCTGAATTCAAGTCACGTGGCCGATCGCACGCCGGCGGGCGCGAATTCGCAACAATATATATATATATATATATATATATATATATATATATATATATATATATATATATATATATATATATATATATATATATATATATATATATATGTCTTCAAAACCTCGGTTTCCGATCATAAATCTGTGCAGTCTTCGTTGTTGTAATACTGTGACGGATTTGGAAGCCTCTTGCACACAGACAGTCAGCAGTCCCAACGTTTAATTATTTCTTTGGGTACATGTGTACAGTTAGAATCCATCCCCTGTGTCTAATGGGAATTTCACGTGTGCGCTGCGAGTTATTTTGTTGTTATTTTTTAATAAATATTCCTCAACAACAACACCCTGCTTCATTCCGCCACCCAACCAAACCTTCGCACACCGACTCCATTATCCACGTGTTTTTGGCTGAAGGCGTGGGCGAAGCCTCCATCTCCTCAGATCGAGGCTCCGCTCCGAAGAAGGGCAGGGAGTGTTTCCTCCAGCCAATGGACGAAGAGCGAGCAAAGCCGAGGCACTCCAGCCAATGGGAAGCCAGATGGCCAGAAACAAACACAAAGCCTCTTCCGGGGGGGGGGTGGGCCACCGACACGCCACCCGTACAATGGGAGGCAGAGTTAACTCAGGACGGATCCCTCCCACCTCGCAGGAGGGGTTGAATAATTGTAGTTGCGATCCGTCTGGGTCGTGTCGTCTCGTCTGGTCTGCTGGCCATCTTCCGTCTTGGTGCTGGATGGCGTCTTCCGCTTCGTCTTGGTTCCTTGGCATGGTGCGGGCTTGAGAAATAGTGAGGCCGTTTGTGCCGTAAATTGTCATTTGGGCTGACGCGGCTTTGGTAATTTCCGCTCGGTTACGCCAGATCCGAGTCGGTGACAGCGACTCGGTTCGGACAAAGCCGGCCGATGGTGTGGCTTCCCCGGTAGTTAGATGGCGTGAGTACTTAGGTAAATTGGAAAAGACAAGTGGACCCGACCTCACCCCGTCGAAATATTGGCGACCACGGTCCTTTAAGCGACCCGTTGACTCTGGAGTTATCCGGGGTGACGACCTTCGATTCCGGGTGTTCTGTGGGAGACGGCCCTACTGCTCCATCTGGCGGTCGTTCCTCACCACCGATCCCCGGCCCACAATAACACCTCCACTTCACTTCACCTCCAGTAGTGTCATAATATCTCCCCGGGATTTCTTGGGTTTCCACAAATTGTACGGAGTCTCATCGTTAGTGTGCACGCACACTCGCTGTAATGCAAGTGCGCAAGTGTGTTGGTCTTGAAATTCAAAATCATTCGAAACAAGAAACTTACTCTTTCTCGGGACATCATAAAGGATACAACCAATACGCACGAATAACTAATTTAACTTATTAAATCAGGTGGTGTAAAAGACGGTGCGTCAATGGCATTAAACCTCGGATTCAATATTTTTTTATTGTTTTTTTCTTCAGTCTTTAAACCTTTTATTTTATTTCATTTGGATTATATATTTGAACACTGTATTCAAGAAGAGTTGGCAGAAGGTTCAGCTCTGGACTTTACCGATTATGTAGATAAGACTTTTCGGAAGTTTGAGTATTGATGGGTGATTGTGTACGGAGTGCTGTTGGTGGGGGTCTTGTTAAGGGGGGTTGTGTAGTTGATATGTGCTTTTTACGAAGCCCATGCCCCCTCTCCGAGGGGAAGAAAAGAAAAAAAATAGTCATAATAATAATAATACTAAGAAAAATTTACAACAACAACAACAAAAATTACATTCATTAATTAAAACCTTTTTTGGGGTTGGCATTTTCTTTCTTGGATCTTGGGTTGGTGTGGTGTTCGCACAGGCATGATGGGCTGCATGGCCTCCACCTGTGTTAGATTTCCTTGTTGACTCATCAGCTTCATCTCTGATTACCATCGTACCTGTCATTCAAAGTTCACAAACAAAGCTAATATAGATCGTGCTCGGAAATACAAAGCGAGAGTTGAAAAGACCCTTCCCACTTCCTTTTTCTCAAGACTGCATGAGGTGAGGTGTTCCATGAACTCTCTTGTTGTTACTTCCACCACCGAAGGTGGGTGGAGGTTTTTTTCATCCCTGTCCGTGAATGGGATATCTTAAAAAGTTGACCGATTCGGATGAAATTTGGTGGACAGGAGATTGGTTGTGTGACGACGACGAATTGATTAGATTTTGGTGAAGGTCCGAATCCGGATCTGGAAACAACAATGTTTTTGTTAAACGATTCTTCACCATTGAGAGATCGGGACAAAAACGATACATAACACAGCAAGATATTTGAAAAAAGTTGTGGACGAGTTATGACAAAACAAGGTGGATGAGTTGGTTCGGCGACAAGAACAAGCCGATTCGATTTTGTTTCAGCTCTGCATCCAGATCCCACCTATGAGTGGGTTCCAAAACGTAAACTGTTCAGCCTGCCGGAGGTACGCACTCCACGGAGTGCCGTTCGAGTCAATGTCATGTGACCATGTTCGCCTGCAGATATTATTTGTTTTTTGTTTGTTATTTGCGCAGATCTTACACCTTCCAAAAAAAATTAAATCGAGTTGGGAGTACACCTCTTGGTTTGGAATGGTTCTCATTCGATTGCATCATAATCATTGCCTGTAAATTGTTTTTTACTCCACACCGGTGAAGTGGAACTCGTGGTCAGCGCTGAAAATTGGAAGGAAATATCGAAACTCGAGAAAGGTGGAATTGTTTGGTTCATATTTGGCAACAGGAACAAGTTGATTCAAACATGTCCGACGTTTATACTCTCATTCCAGCTGTTTTACTTCAACTTGGGTGTTCTCTTCTTCCCACATCTTCATTGTGTTACGTTCATGTCAATGTGAGTATTCAAAAACGAGGATACGAGGCTTCCTTTTCCTCCCCAACTGCATCTTAAAAATGGCACGTGTCCATTGTACATTTAAATAAATAAACATGTAAATAGTGGAGATGGCAAAGTGTGTAAAAATAAATAAACAATTCAACGTGGTATGTTGGTAGCAGTGATGCTAAAGTCTATGTATATATGTAATGGAGCAAGTGTATCACTAAAGTGGTTGCCATGGCAACCAGGATGCTGTTTTCCATCCGTTCCTGTCCGCACTCTAACTCCCAAAGTTTACAACTTTCACGTTTCATATTTGGTACATAGGTACAGACTGTGGAGACGGTGTGTCGTGACATACGTTCATCATCTAAAGTGGTTGCCATGGCAACCAGGATGCTGTTTTCCATGGAGTAGCATAATTCTGTATATACCTTCTTGTTCGGGCGTATATTGTGCTCACTTGCGCTCTTGTTCCTGATTGCAATATACAAATACATATATTGCTTTAAAATTATTTGGATCAGACTTCACTGCAATGCTTTATAAAAAAATATTAATTATCAGACGAGTCTTTTAAAAACGATAAATGTATAAACAGGCGAGCATTGGGTGGCTTTGACACCAACTCTGGTTCTGACCTGCTTCTACATTTGCAGCCCTGTGATTCGTGTATTCGTGGTTTTTCTGACCTGATTCTACATTTACAGTCTTGTGATTCGTGTATTCGTGTTTTTTCTGACCTGCTTCTACATTTGCAGCCCTGTGATTCGTGTATTCACGGTTTTTCTGACCTGCTTCTACATTTGCAGTCCTGTGATTCGTGTATTCACGGTTTTTCTGACCTGATTCTACATTTACAGCCCTGTGATTTGTGTATTCGCAGTTTTTCTGACCTACATTTGCAGCCCTGTGATTCGTGTATTCGCGGTTTTTCTGACCTACATTTGCAGCCCTGTGATTCGTGTATTCGCTGTTTTCTGACCTGATTCTACATTTGCAGCCCTGTGATTCATGTATTCGCGGTTTTTCTGACCTGCGTCTACATTTGCAGCCCTGTGATTCGTGCATTCGCGGTTTTTCTGACCTGCTTCTACATTTGCAGCCCTGTGATTCGTGTATTCACGGTTTTTCTGACCTGATTCTACATTTACAGCCCTGTGATTTGTGTATTCGTGTTTTTTTTTCTGACCTGCGTCTGCATTTGCAGCCCTGTGATTCGTGCATTCGCGGTTTTTCTGACCTGCTTCTACATTTGCAGCCCTGTGATTCGCGTCTTCGCGGTTTTTCTGACCTGCTTCGACATTTGCAGCCCTGTGATTCGTGTATTCGCGGTTTTTCTGACCTACATTTGCAGCCCTGTGATTCGTGTATTCACGGTTTTTCTGATCTGCTTCTACATTTGCAGCCTGTGATTCGTGTATTCACGGTTTTTCTAACCTGCTTCTTCATTTGCAGTCCTGTGATTCGTGTATTCGCAGTTTTTCTGACCTGCTTCTACATTTGCAGTCCTGTGATTCGTGTATTCACGGTTTTTCTGATCTGCTTCTACATTTGCAGCCCTGTGATTCGTGTATTCACGGTTTTTCTAACCTGCTTCTTCATTTGCAGTCCTGTGATTCATGTATTCACGGTTTTTCTAACCTGCTTCTTCATTTGCAGTCCTGTGATTCGTGTATTCGCAGTTTTTCTGACCTGCTTCTACATTTGCAGTCCTGTGATTCGTGTATTCACGGTTTTTCTAACCTGCTTCTTCATTTGCAGCAATGGGATTCGTGTATTCACGGTTTTTCTGACCTGCTTCTACATTTGCAGCCCTGTGATTCGTGTATTCACGGTTTTTCTGACCTTCTACATTCGCGGCTTTGTTCTTTGTAAATTAGTGGTTTTTCACAGGATTTTTTGCTTTCACCTTTTGAAACTACTGGGAACCTATCCCCCTTTTTCCCTTTGAAACAATCCCCCAGCATTTGCGAATTTGATATTTGCGGCATATTTCTGGAAAGTCTCCCCTGCTAATGTCGTGGTCTGACTGAACAGTTATTGCCAAAATATAGAAACATAATTCTGTGTCCCATGACTTTTGCCGACAATCCCAAAATCATTTTACTTGCTTCATGCCCAGATATTGCGTACATGTGCAGAATATGAAGGAAATGTGTAGCAGACGCTCATCAATGCATTGGAAATGTGTTTTGCAGGAGATCCTGAACGTCTACCCTTTGCTCAACCCTCCAACTCTGACCGCTCGTCAGTCGAACCGTATTTGCGGTGTCCTGACATTGTTACAACGTGTTGCCGCACACCCGGAGACCAGGTTTGATCTATTGCTCCTCCTCTCGCCTTTTTGTATTACTTGGGGGGTGGGAGAGGGAACTTGGTGGGTGGTATGGGGTCGGGGGGGAGGGTAGATTTTTTTTTTTTGTTTTTTGTCATAAAAAAAGGAGAATAGTCACAAAGTGATCAGCATTCCTGAGGTTAGGCATTTGTTAAACAGAAGGATGTTCCATGATGAAGTGTTCGGCACCCCTGACTCTCGACAGGTGGATGGCCTCAAGGACTGGTACGGGTGACCGAGAAACCCTCAATTCATCCTGACAATCAACACCTTTAAAAATTTGACCTCTTCGAGGAAACATCACAATTTACATTCAAATATATCTCAAAAATACTTGTGATGTATTATTCACATGAAAATTGAAGCTTTTTAATATTCGATAATTCTCCCTCTTTTTTAATCCTTGGAATGGGAAAGCTTTCATTTGGAACGTAATTTGTGTATCTTTTTTTTTTTCAGGGACGAATTTGTCTCCTCAGAAATGCTCTCGTTTATTTTACCTTTCCTTCACACCGTGAAAACAACGAAACCCTTTGAGTTCTTGCGTTTGGCAACCTTAGGAGTCATTGGTAAGTTTCATGGACACTTTGTTTTGCTCTCAACTCAAGTGGTCTTTCGAATGGCTGGTGCCCTCTGTCTTCCGGCCTCTTGCGCGCCTCTGTCTTGCAGCCTTTCGCTCCCCTCTGTCTTCCAGTCTCTCACTCCCCTCTATCTTCCAGTGTCTTGAGCCCCTCTGTCTTCCAGTCTCTCGGTCCCCTCTGTCTTCCAGTTTCTCGCTCCCCTCTGTCTTCCAGTCTCTCGCTCTCCTCTGTCTTCCAGTCTCTCGCTCCCCTCTGTCTTCCAGTGTCTCGCTCCCCTCTGTCTTCCAGCCTCTTGCGCCCCTTTGCCTTCCAGCCTCTCGCTCCCCTCTGTCTTCCAGCGTCTTGTGCCCCTCTGTCTTCCAGTATCTCGCTCCCCTCTGTCTTCCAGTGTCTTGCTCCCCTCTGTCTTCCAGTGTCTTGCGCCCCTCTGTCTTCCAGTCTCTTGCGCCCCTCTGTCTTGCAGTCTCTTGCGCCCCTCTGTCTTCCGGCCTCTTGCGCCCCTCTGTCTTGCAGTCTCTTGCGCCCCTCTCTCTTCCGGCCTCTTGCGCCCTTCTGTCTTCCGGCCTCCTGCGCCCATCTGTCTTGCGCCCCTCTGTCTTCCAGTCTCTCACTCCCCTCTGTCTTCCAGCCTCTTGCGCCCCTTTGCCTTCCAGCCTCTCGCTCCCCTCTGTCTTCCAGCGTCTTGTGCCCCTCTGTCTTCCAGTCTCTCGCTCCCCTCTGTCTTCCAGTGTCTTGCGCCCCTCTGTCTTCCAGTCTCTCGCTCCCCTCTGTCTTCCAGTCTCTTGCGCCCCTCTGTCTTCCAGTCTCTTGCACCCCTCTGCCTTCCAGCCTCTCGCTCCCCTCTGTCTTCCAGTCTCTTGCGCCCCTCTGTCTTCCAGTCTCTTGCGCCCCTCTGTCTTGCAGTCTCTTGTGCCCCTCTCTCTTCCGGCCTCTTGCGCTCTTCTGTCTTCCGGCCTCCTGCACCCCTCTGTCTTCCAGTCTCTCGCTCCGCTCTGTCTTCCAGTCTCTTGCGCCCCTCTGTCTTCCAGTCTCTTGCGCCCCTCTGTCTTGCAGTCTCTTGTGCCCCTCTCTCTTCCGGCCTCTTGCGCTCTTCTGTCTTCCGGCCTCCTGCACCCCTCTGTCTTCCAGTCTCTCGCTCCCCTCTGTCTTCCAGTGTCTTGCGCCCCTCTGTCTTGCAGTCTCTTGCGCCCCTCTGTCTTGCAGTCTCTTGTGCCCCTCTCTCTTCTGGCCTCTTGCGCCCCTCTGTCTTCCAGTCTCTTGCGCCCCTCTCTCTTCCGGCCTCTTGCGCCCCTCTCTCTTCCGGCCTCTTGCGCCCGTCTGCTTTCCAGTCTCTCGTTCCCCTCTGTCTTCCGGCCTTTTGTGCCCTCTCGATTCCGGCCTCTTGCACCCTTCTGTCTTCCGGCCTCTTGCACCTCTCTGCTTTCCAGCCTCTTGCGCCCCTCTCTCTTCCGGCTTCTTGCGCCCCTCTGTCTCTCAGCCTCTTGCGCCCCTCCGTCTTCCAGCCTCTTGCGCCCCTCTGTCTCTCAGCCTCTTGCGCCCCTCTGTCTTCCAGCCTCTTGCGCCCCTCTCTCTTCCGGCTTCTTGCGCCCCTCTGTCTCCCAGCCTCTTGCGCCCCTCCGTCTTCCAGCCTCTTGCGCCCCTCTGCCTTCCGGCCTCTTGCGCCCCTCTGTCTTCCAGCCTCTTGCACCCCTCTGTCTTCCAGCCTCTTGCACCCCTCTGACTTCCGGCCTCTTGCTCGCCCCTTTACATTTTCCATCGGGCTTTTTATCAGACCTCGGAGAACACTGCAGTCGAAAAAGACAACTTTAAAGATGCTCTGCATTGTGAAAGTGCAGACATTAAAATGTGTTGACCAGGTTCACATCCAGGTGGACTTGTGTGATTTGTTTTACACTTTGAAAACCCCTGGAACATCAGTTTTCCTTTTATTATTATTATTTTTTTTATCTTTAATACAACCTTTGATTGAGTGCTTCTGGTATATCACTGGGAGAGAGTTTCCTAAATTAATCATCATTGTTTGAGTGAGTGCAATGTTTTCCTTGTACTGTTGTGCGTAGGCGATGATGGTAATTTATACGTCGTATTAATCTTTGGTTGTCATGGAAACACTTTTGATTCCTGTGTTTAGGTGCTCTGGTGAAGCCCCATGAACGGAGCATGATCAGCTTCCTTCTTGACACAGAGCTCGTCCCTCTTTGCTTGCGCATCATGGACTTTGGTTGTGAAATGTCGAAAACGGTAGGTTCGTGCACGTCTCTTGATAATGGGGAACATTGGTATGATTTATCATGTAAGGTACTCAGTGATGCTTCCTTCATGGTCTTTGCTTCATGCTTTACTTGCTGTTCTTATCGAATTTGCTTTCGTTGTTTCAGCTCCATTATAATCGCTTCTTCATCGATTTGTTTGAGGAAGCATGTCCAATGCAGTAGAATAAAAGTAAACAGCATTACGCAGAAATCATTATAACAATCCTGATTAATAAATATTAAATAATTAACTTGTTAGTCCCCTTCCGGTTTCACCGGAGGGGAGGGACGACAGATTTTCTCGAGGTCCATCCGTCCTGAGTGTGGTTTATTTTTTCAGACTTTTTTCCCCATCCCCTTTGACATCTTCAACTGAAACTTGGTACATGGCTTGATGATGGCAAGTGACACAAGAAGTTCGAGTTTCAGGACGTTTCGTTCAATTTTTCAGTTCCAAAATATCAAATCGGTCGTGGACGTGTGTTGCAGAGCAATTCTCGTTCTTGTCATCTTCATGATTGTTCGTACCATGGAAGAGTACTCACCCTGAGGGCGATTTTGGTCCAAACGTGCAACACGTTCTTATGGATACATCCCTTCGCCTGGGCGGTGTATAGGCAACAGGCTGCTGCTTCGATCGTTCCCGAAAATAAAATTTAAATTAACCCGGATTTCACATCTGTAGCAAAGCATCCGTACTGCTTATATGCATGCGTATAATATATACAGGGGGCTGAAAAGTAGGTATACA
Source organism: Eptatretus burgeri (assembly GCF_056783735.1). Taxonomy (NCBI): domain Eukaryota; kingdom Metazoa; phylum Chordata; class Myxini; order Myxiniformes; family Myxinidae; genus Eptatretus; species Eptatretus burgeri. The sequence continues at coordinate 698,403 of NW_028225101.1, forward strand.
GTAATGAATAAAAGTATAGTCCTGACTGTATACCTACTTTTGCAGACCCCTGTATATATTGTTGCGGATTCGCGCCCGCCGGCGTGCTGACGGCCACGTAACTCGAATCGCGGCACGTCGCCCACCGGACAGACAATCCAGTCGTGACCCTCTCGGACTAACGCCAGGAACCAGTCACGGGTGGACCTTTCGGTCTCACCGCGATCGTGCCAATCGGCCCCCGCGTGGGATAGGGTTGCTCGCCAAATTCGACCTACCTAAGTACCCACACGGAGGGTAGACCGGGCGATCGCACCTCGCCGCAGGTCGACTTCGGACACGGGCCACTTAAGCGACCCGTTCCGTACTATCGGGATAACCGAGCGGTGTTATTCGTCGACCTCGACGGTTCGATTAATTATCGGGCGTCTTAGCCCACGACCAACCCTTTACGTGAAGCAAGATGGGGATTCAATGAAAGAAATGACGAAGCGAAGCGGGAAAACAGTTCAACAATAAGCACATTTATTTCGCGATGAACGGAAAGCACACATATACAATTCCACCAAAAGCACATGTAAAAGAAGAAGACAATGCAATATTACACAAAAAGCAAATGCAACAATGCAGATCTATCCGACTACCGGGCACACGGCAACACTTATACAATTTTACTTCACAGACGGCGCCGACAACACACATTCCCAAAGCAAAAGAAAAGAGAACCACCCTCCAGGATGAGGGGGTAGGCGGGCCTGGGGCCGAGACCGTGTCGGGCCGACCCGTCTGATGATGAGACGCGGAGCGGCGGTGGTGCCTCAACTCCGCGGGCCTCGCGGACAGTGTCTGGTAGGGGGTGGGAAGGGGGCCCCTTTGTCGCACTATCTCAGCGCGGGGGGAAACAGGAGGGGGTTGCTGATGCTCGGGGAAAGGAGGATATAACCCTGTCTCGGGTCCCGCGGCGAGCGTCTCCTCCTCCACCTCGGTCGCGTTGCTGGCCTCTCCCTGTGCCGCTCCCGGCACCGACGCGAGCACCCCCTCGTCCGCCTTCGCCGCCGTCACCTCTCCACAGCTCCGTCCTCTTCACTCCGACTAGTACCACTTCTTTCCAGCTCCACCGACGACTCTCTTGAATTCCGCACACTCCACTCTCAACTTCCAACTCAACTCTTCCTTCACTTCCAACTGAACTCTCCTCGACTGACGAACGCAGTCGTTTTTATAAGCCCCGTGGCTTTGCTCTTTCACCCTTGACCCTTTGCCTCCGACCCTTCACCTGGCTCCCCATTGGCCCGAGGAAAAGTGGGCGTGAATGCTTTTTGATCCATGAATTTGCATATAGCGACTGCCCTCCAACGCCCTGGAGGCGGGGCCAAATCGCCCCTCGCTCACCGATTGGACGGAACAAAAGTGGGCGTGAGTCGTTTTTGATCCGTTTTTCTGCGGAAAGTCCGTGATGTTTTTGAACACGCTGCTCGGTGCGCGCCCCGCACGAGTCCAGCATCGGTGCCCACGAGTGGCGTGAGATGACGGTGATGCGATGGTGGCGAGTTGTGACGGTAAAGGTCGTGGCGGTTGTGGTGAAGCGGCGTTGTGGTTGGTGGTTGTTGTTGTGAAGCGGCGTTGTGGTTGGTGGTTGTTGTTGTGATGGCTGTTGAGACGTGGTTGGTGGTGGTAATAATGGCGGCTGGTCCAAAATAAAGATAGTAAAAGAAAAACGGCTATCCTGAAGAGTCGCAGCCCGCATGAATGACATTTATTCCCTCTAAACAACGGGTTTGGGCCTAACTACACATGTACTTACAGAGATATCTCACCTAAGGGACCTGAATGGTGGTTTGCGAATTTGGTCAACCACAACAATATATACATAATATATGGTGACTGATTCGGTTGCATGTTTTGTTTTGTCAGCTGGCGGGATTTATTTTGCAAATGATTCTCATGGACGACGTGGGCCTGCTGTACGTTTGCCAGACGTATGACCGCTTTTCACATGTTGCCGGGACTCTCGTAAGTACACGTTTAACTTCACTCAAAACTTGCTGCACCGATCACGTGTCGAAGGAAGGCCTACGAGCCGTGGTTCCGACATTTGTCAGATCATCCGATGGTACAACTGATCCACCTTTCGCACCCCCAACTCCCTTACTTTGCATTGATTTTGAACAGAATTTTTTGTTTTATTAACTTTGCTTGATATTAATTGGACGGACTCGAACTTTTTTTTGGTAATGAGTTCGTTCTCGAGCTAAAATGATTCAGAATTTCTCCTGCATTGCACCGATTGCCTTTCCTCGATCCCCTCAGAGACGAGAAAATGAAATTTGATCTTAACAGGCTCTTAGGATGAAGTTTTGGTGAAGGTGGCATCCAATGGGAGGAGGAAGTTCCTCCGTAGAAAATGAAAGGTCCATTTGTCGCGACGTCACTGGTACCCAGAGTCCCCCAGGAAGTGACCGCACTTCTCCCAATCTCAGTGGCTGTTTGTCTCATCTAACAGTCGTGTGTATGGGGGGGCGATGGGGGGGGGATGGAGGCAGTTTGACTGTGAGCCTTAGATCACGCTAAACAAAAAAAAATTGATCTTTATTTATTTTTCTACAACAGTGAGGAACATAGAAGAGCAAAGTTATATTGATGGTGGGGTAGCAGGACAACGATTGAGCACAACCATCAAGGGAATAAAAAATCATGAAGGAAAGAGAGAGAGACAGAGGTGGAGGAAACACTAACACCAACAAGTAAAAGGGTTGGTTAGGAAGGGTAAATGGGGGTAATAAAGATCATTGGTCAGGATGGGGATGACATAAGGTGGCGGTACACTTCCTGTTTGATGTCCTAGTTGGAGGGAAAGAAGTCCCTCTGGCAGGCTGCACATCGACGTGAGGAGTAAGGAACAAAGGTAAGACCAATCACTGCACCGTAGTCTCCAGAAGGAAGATGGACATAAAAAAACACACACACACACACACACAGTATACTGTATTATGTCCTGGTAAGTACTTACAAAAGTTATTTTATTTGAAGTTAAAACCTTAACTTATAAACAATTGACTGATTTCCCAACTTGCCGGATCATCAGCTGGGCATCGTTTATCATCGAGGTTTCGATCCTTTCAGCCCAGAACGTCTCCAACCGGCGGGTCCACAACCCCGATCGCAGGTCCACCACATCAGTAGATTACTCAACATCAATTTGGACCTACAACCTCAAAGTTGTGTCCACACAGACAGTCAATATAGCAATGCAATATCCTGATACAAACTTATTTCATTATTACTTTTATCGACAGTAAAACTACATATTAATATCTTTAATCATACATCACTTTATGTAATAATATATGAAGTGATAAACACTTTACCTTGCAGACACGTCCATGACACAGCACCTCCATCTCATCATAGACTCAAACCTGTCATTCAAATATTCAAACTGTCATTGACAACCGATTTTAACATGCGGTACTGCGTATCCTAGCAACCACCGGCAAATTATGTTAATGCTTATTTATAATGTATTTTATTAATTGTATTTTCATCAAAATACCTTCATCATTTAATACCATCTATAAATATATATTAATATTTATGTTTAATCAATATCATGATTTGAATAATTTGTCTCACTAAAACAGTGAATTATTATTATAATCAAATGCAATGCAATGGGAACTTGTTCACACGAAAACCAAACATACTTAAACAAAAGGTGATGATGGAGTGTAAAGACTTTCTCACAACTGATCAAACAATGAGCCAAATATCCTTTGTTTAACATGATGGACAAAACCTTCTCAGCACGTTCCACAAAATCATCCTTTACGGAATCAAATTCTTACAAATATAAGTATCTGAGATTAAAAGACATTGTAAGCCATTGTTTTGTGAACAAAGGAGTAAAATCGTGGAAACAATCGAACAGAGCTGTTATAAGGGTTTGTAAAAACCAGCACTGTCATACTTTCCTCAACAAGTTGGGGATTTGAGGTGTAACCCAATTTGTGTGCGACTACTCCTCAAATGAGAACCTGCCACCCTTCAACATACATCTCTCATCGAATGTAGAGTGAAATTGGTTATTGTTCTTTTTTTTTTCCATTGGTTTATTCTTAGTTGATGACGTGATAGAGGTTTCTAACCTGTCCACGCACGCAGAGGGAGACATAGGGATTTGTGTGCATGTGCCCGTCTGTCCGTCGAGGACATGAACCTTATCAACATTTGGACTTCTGTTATCAAATTTTCAACAAACCATTAATATTACAATATGGAGAAAACTAATTAATGAATTTAACTCTTTTTTTTTTTCAGCCGTTTTCATCAAGTTTAGTTTGAATACAAAGCGGATGTGGACGGGCTTTGCATTTTGAGATACTTTCCAGTTTTATAATTTAATTTAACTGACAGGGACACACGGAACTCGCCTCCTGAACTCGCTTCCACCCCCCCTCACAAACCCCAAGTCATCAACTTCCCCTCCCAAACTCCACATCTTCAATCTCCACCTCTCAACCTCCCCCTCCCACTCCATACCCGAAGCCTACAATCCTCCTCCCCAAACCCACCACAACTCCTCAGTCCCCCTACCCCACGTATAAAGTCCTCAACATTCCCCTCCCCTATCATCCACATCACAGAAACCTACGGTCTGGTGATATATCGATATACCAGGATCGTTTTTAGCTCACTTGGAACGTAGCTCCACGGACCTGATGGAATGGCGCGCCGTCCGTCCGTCCATCCGCAAATACAGTCACGGCCAAAAATATTGGCACCCTTGCACTTTTTTTCAAATATTGTACCATATCTTCCAGAAAATTGTTGAAATTAAAAAATATTTTGGTTTCCACAAACTGGATGTATTTATTTGCTTTCCAGTGGAACAAAACAAAGCAAGCTGAAAAAAAATTACGAAATCTCAGCTTATTCCACAGAGAAATCCTAAAATGTCCCGGACAATCTTATTAGCACCTTTTAGAAGTTGTTAGAAATAGATTTCAACCAGGTGATTCTCCTTGACTTTGGAATTGAACTCACCTGTGGTGAGCTGCATGTACCTGCAACATAAAAATCACTTATTCAACCAGTTTGAGTGGTAAAAAGGACTCATTCTGCTGTTTTGTGTCACTGTGTGTGCCGTAATGAGCACGGAGAAAAGAAATAAAAAACAGAGAATTGTCTGAGGAGGTCAAACACAAGATTGTATCCAAGCACGGACAATCTCAAGGGTATACGTCCATCTCCAGAGACCTTGATGTTCCTGTGTCCAATGTACACAATGTTATCAGGAAGTTTAAGGTCCATGGCACTGCAGCCAACCTCTCTGGACGTGGCCGCAAGAGAAACCTTGGTCGAAGATTGCAGTGAAGGATAATTATTCGTATGGTGGAGGAAGCACCTCGATCAACTGCCAAACAGATTCAAGCTGACCTTCAGACACAAGGTAACAGTTTCAACTCACACCATCCGTTGCTAACTCCATGAAAGGGGGTTCCATGGAAGGAGACCCAGGAGGACCCCACTGCTGGGAGAGAGAAATAAGAAAGCCTGACTGGAGTTTACCAAAACACACCTGAACAAGCCAAAATCCTTCTGGGAGAATGTCCTGTTTTCAGGTGAGATCAAATTAGAGCTTTTTGGTAAAGCAAATCATCTCTATGTTTACAGAAAACAAATTCAATCCTTCAAAGAAAAGAACTCCTTTCCTGCAGTCAAACATGGAGGAGGTTCAGTGATGTTTTGGGGTTGCTGTGCTGCCTCTGGGACTGGTTACCTTGAATGTGTGTGTGTGCATGACATCATGAAATCAGGAGATTACCAAGGAGGAATTTTGGAGCACAATGTTCATCTCAGTTTGAGAAAGCTGTGTCTCTGTCATCCTTCTCACACTGGGTTGAACAATGACCCCAAACACACTTCAAACAGCACCAGGAATGGTTCAAGATAAAACACAGGACTGTTCTGAAGTGGGCAGCAATGAGTCCAGATCTCAATCCCATTGAACACCAGTGGGGAGATCTGAAAACAGCAGTTGGGAGAAGGTACCCTTCAAATCTGGGAGAACTGGAGCAGTTTGTGCAAGAAGAGTGGGGGCCATCCTGCAAGTGGAGAGGATTAGGAATCTCATTCTTGGATACAGGAAGTGCTTCACTGCAGTGTTTTTGTCCAAAGGCCATGATACCAAATATTAAGTGGAGGGCGTTAATAATTTTATCAATGCCATTTCATTGTATTTTCTGATTTAAAAGGATTTATTAAGTTGTGAATCAAAAACTAAGGTTCTGTAATATTAACAGTGAAATGTATAATTGTGGAAACAAAATACTTTTGTTAATTTAAACTTTTTTTGGCCACAACCGTAAATTCTTGGTTGTTTTGTTTTTTTCTCTGAAACTGGACAAACAATTTCAATGAAACTTCACCACAACCTTCATCACCATTGGGATCGTACTCCATGGAGAGCATTGTTGCTGCCTCGGCAGTCTCCTGGGCGAGTGGGCACGACCCTGGATGGGTCACCACTCCGACACAGGATACCAGCAAGCTGGCACTCATTTTGCCAACCTCGGAAGGATGGCAGGCAGAGTCAACCCCACCTGGTATTAATTCAACAGCTGAGTGGGATTTGAACTCTTGGGATCCTAGGATCGAATGGTGGATCCTCGGTGTGGATCGAATGGTGGATCGAATGATCCTAGGATCCTAGGATCCCAAGCCCACCACTCTACTCATTAAGCCAACACCAGGCATATTAATCACAGTGTTTGGACCAAGTGTTGTTCACAGCATTTAAAATAAATCGATAGGTTTTTACTTTCTTCTCAATTACATCTTTTGTGGGTCATCCATGCCGACCGGTGGTTCCCTGGTTATCTTATCCAGCCGCTGCCAGGTGAGCACCCAGGGGGTATCACCCCTTTGTTTATTTATACGCACATTGATGGCGGAAAAAATCGATACCGACGGAGCTTCCAGGAACTACGATCGAAACAGCAACAGCATGGCTCCTGCGTGTCACGGGCCCATCACAGTCGCCTGTCCAACTCGCAATCCCACGAGAAATGCAGAAACCCCGTGGAATTTGCAACTCTTAGTTGACCGTGAGCAGCCTAATTGCGCCAATAAATAACCCTCACGGCCTAAACCAATTTTCTTCTTCCTCTTCCTTTTAACGGTCGCTTTGGTCGTTTTACACTGCAGGGAAAACTTATAGGGAGGGCATGACCACTGTGAATACGACAGCTCCGAAGATTTATTTGGCTCGGCATAGCTCGGACACGGCAACCGTGTGATTTTATTTTAACGTTTCGGTTGCGATCGTGGTTGGAGTCAGGCCTGCTATCCAACCAATGGACGAACACGCTCATTGTTATATCGATTGTTGTTTGAAGGGTAAACGACGAGCAGTATTATCCGGTGTAAATTTAACAAATGGCTGCAGCACCGAACACTTCCTGGCTTCTCGTCAAAGTTCCACGCACGTTCGTGGATACAATGCTTTGTAATTTTATTGATGGATACACTTGTGCAACTGTTTCAGTTTACCGACCAATGATGATTTGTTTGCACTCAGGGGAAAATGGTGCTGACACTTTTGAAAAAACCTTCACCTCGTCGCATCACTATTGTGCTCAGGTGCTACATGCGTCTTTCGGACGATCCCCGGTGAGTATAAGTAACTTGTGGTGTCTTATATGTCTGCACTGCAGTGGAAAACCGGCAGGAAGTGGATACCTTTCACTCGTTTACCTGTTTGAAAGGGAGTTTTTATGATCCGTGACCAATGATATGCATCAGGACAAACCTCGTGACCGGACTGTGCCGACTATGCCTGGTGTTGGCTTCATGGTTAGGGCGGTTGGCTTGGGATCCGAGGTTGAAGTTGAAATCCTGTCGTCCGTTGAATTAATGCCAGGTGGGGTTGACTCGGCCTATCTCCCTTCCGAGGCCGGCAAAATGAGCACCGGCTTGCTCGGATGATCGAGCCGTTCGAGTCTCCTGCGTCGGGAGTGGCGGCCTGTTCAGCATTGTGCCCAATCGCGACCGCTCCGGCAGCACCGACGCTCTCTCTCCGTGCGGAGTATGGTCCCGATGGATGGATGGGCAGACTGCGGAGGTGTGGCGCACCTGCCTTTGAACTGTCTCGTCTGGGTTTGATCCTCGGCCTGGCCACAAATTGTCAGGACGATGCTCCGTCGGCACGGCGTTGCATCGCACAGCGTGCCGTCCCTCGGACGGACGTCAAGTCCCGGTCGTCCCGTCTGCTCGCATTTCTTGGTGCACGTTGAAGACGGCACGGTGTTTTCCGTGAAGAGGAGGTGAGTTGTTGCAGGCATCCTGACTTATATTACAAACGCCTTCTCTCACCACCACTGGGATGGCAAAGGCAAACCACCCGGTGTATTCCTCACGACGAGGGTCTTTGCAGCATCAAACCTGCTCTTCAGACAGAGCGCCAGAGACATCAGGACAAACCAGGAAAGTGAAAAGCATTTTTTGACACGTTTTAGATTTTACAGACAGTTGAATATTTGCTCCACACAGGTAGACAAGCTCTGCTTCAGAAGCTTTTTGTGTTGTTGTTCACCACATTTGCTGTGGAGTCCACGCAGCTTCGACGTCGAGCAAAGGCATTGTGAAAAACATCAAATGTGATGGAGGTTCGAGTTCCTCTCTTCTTCGTACCATACGGCAGCTTGGCTGCCGGGTAGCTGTCATTTTGTTGGGGCACAGCTGTGCCGCTGATTGTGTGCCCCTATACCGGCACACCGGGACTCATTTCGCCGACCTCGGAACGATGACGGGCTGAGTCGACCCCACCTGGTGTTAGTTCGGCAGCCGACGGTGCTCCAACTCAGGACCCTAAGATCCCAAGCCAGCAACCCGAACCACGAAACCAACACCAGGCTTTTCAAGTTCCTTCGAAAGCATTCACGTGTCATGCGTCCGGTCACGTCAAATTGGGTTCATTCAGGAATGAGAATCTTACCTGAAGCTGAAATCTCACCTGTTGCTGCACCTGCCAGAAATCTCCACGGAGACTGGCACGGCCAAAAATATTGGCACCCTGGTACTTTTTTTCAAACAATCCACCATTTCTTACAGAAAATTGATGAAATTAAATAATCTTTTGTTCTCCACAAATGTATTTCTTTGGCTTGTTGTGGAACAAAACAAAAAAAGCTGAAAAAAACAACTAAATCTCAGCTTATTTCACTCAGAAATCCTAAAATGTTCCGGACAATCTTATTGGCACCTTTTAGAAGCTGTTAGAAATCATTAGGTTTCAAGCAGGTGATTCTCCTTCACTTTGGAATTGAACTCACCTGTGGTGAGCTGCAGGCACCTGCAATTTATAAATCACTCATTCTACCAGTTTGAGTGGAGAGGTGGACTCATTCTGCTGTTTTGTGTCACTTTGTGTACCGCAATGAGCACGGAGAAAAGAAAAGAAACCAGAGAATTGTCTGAGCAGGTCAGACACAAGATTGTACCCAAGCATGGATAACCTCAAGCCTACAAGTCCATCTCCAGAGACCTTGATGTTCCTGTGTCCACCGTACACAATGTTATCAGGAAGTTTAAGGCCCACGGCATTGGAGCCAACCTGCCTGGACGTGGCCGCAAGAGAAAACTTGATCGAAGATTGCAGCGACGGATTGTTCGAATGGTGGAGAAAGTACCTCGATCAACTGCCAAACAGATTCAAGCTGACCTTCAGATACAAGGTACGGCTGTTTCAACTCGCACCATCCGTCGCCAACTCAATGGAAGGGGGTTCCACATGGGAGGAGACCCAGGAGGACCCCACTACTGGGAGAGAGACGTAAGAAAGCCCGACCGGAGTTTACCAAAACACACCTGAACAAGCCAAAATCATTCTGGGAGAATGTCCTGTGGACAGGTGAGACCAAATTAGAGCTTTTTGGAAAAGCACTTCATCTCTATGTTTACAGAAAACAAAATGAACGCTTCAAATAAAAGAACACCTTCCCTACAGTCAAACATGGAGGAGGTTCAGTGATGTTTTGGGGTTGCTGTGCTGCCTCTGGGACTGGGTACCTTGAGTGTGTGTGTGCATGGCATCACGAAATCAGAAGATTACCAAGGAGGAATTTTGGAGCACAATGTTGCATTCATTGTGAGAAAGCTGTGTCTCTATCAGCTTTCTCACACTGGGTTGAACAATGTGACCCCAAACACACTTCAAAAAGCACCAGGAATGGTTCAAGATAAAACACAGGACTGTTCTGAAGTGGGCAGCAATGAGTCCAGATCTCAATCCCATTGATCACCAGTGGGGAGATCTGAAAACAGCAGTTGGGGGAAGGTACCCTTCAAATCTGGGAGAACTGGAGCAGTTTGTACAAGAAGAGTGGGGGCCATCCTGCAAGTGGAGAGGATGAGGAATCTCATTCATGGCTGCAGGAAGTGCCTCACTGCAGTGGTTTTGTCCAACGTCCGTGATACCAAATATTAAGCGGAGGCTGTTAATAATTTGATCAATTCCATTTTATTGTATTTTCTGATTTAAAAGGATTTATTAAGTTGTGAATTTTTAAAACAAAGGTTCTGTAATATTAACAGTGAAATGTATAATTGTGGAAACAAAATACTTTTGTTAATTTAAACTTATTTTTCGAGAAAAAGTTGTGAGTTATTTGAACAAAGTGTCCGGGTAACAACATGTTTTTGCCACGAATATGTATTTGTTGTAACCCGAACAGCACTATTCACGACCGGTGCAAACATGGCTCTGTTTGGGAATGTGCTCGACGCTCAGTTTGCTTGAAACGGTTCACCGTGCACGACCCGTGTCCGTCGTCCGTCTCTCACACACCCGGCTTGTCCCATAGGGCCCGACAGGCATTGCGACGATGTCTACCGCAGCAGATGAAGGACAACGCTTTCACTACGCTCTTGGAAGGCAACGCGACCTCAGAGCTTTTGCTGGCGAAGCTCATGAAAAACTTGCAGGAAGGGGTCGTTACGGACCCCAATGGTGTCCCCTTGCCAGGTCAGTGATTCGGGACGAATGAAAGTGCTGTGCCCACCTTTTTGTGCCAGTTTGGAGTTTAGTTAACTCTGTGAAGCCAACAAAGTGTCTCCATTGCCGATCACATGACTCTGTTAACGGTTTGAACTTCTTTCACCAACACCTGTTTTTACGCCATGTTTAATATTTTGAAAAGTCTTTTAGCCTTTTTTATTCCCTCTTCTTGTAGTTCTTCTGTCTTCTTCATCCTTTTGTGTTTTTTTGTCCTGGTGCCAAGAAGGCCTTAAAGTTGGAATTCCTCCCAAGGTGTGCAAGTTTTCAGAGTTGGTTAATGAACTACTGATCCTCTGCTGTGACAACCTTCAATTGTTCAGATAAATGTTTTAATCAGATAAAGAGAGAAAATGAAAGGCGTTGCTTTGAAATAATTATTTGTTTTCCGATTGTGACGGTTTCGCATTGTTTGTCGTACGCGCTCGTCCAATCGACGGAGGGACGGTCGGAGTACCCGGGGAACGGTGCGGAGCACGGCTTCCCCGTCCCGACGCACCGCAGCACCTCCGTCGCTCTTCCAGGTGAACGCGACGACCCGAAACCTTGCACCTCGATTTCAGGTGAACACCTTTCCCCATCCGTTGTGGATGTGCCGTTCACCAAGTCCCGATTTGTGTTGAAACGAGGGTAACATGTTCGTATTCGTCATCGTTACCACGTTGTTGCTGCGGCGATTGTGACGCGGTGTGTGAAGAGTCGTCACAATTTCTGGTCACGCCGACATTTTGTTTGGAAAAGTTTAAATTTCATTTTGAAACGGCTTCGTCGACACCTCGTTGTCCAGTAAAAATGACGAGTGTTTGTGACAGCCTCTCGACCTGGTCGCTTCCAGTCACAGTGAGCGAGGTGCTCTCTTCGTTCACGTGAAGAAGATCGCTTTCGAGTAAAAACTTTATTTTAAAACCGAGAGGAAAGTTCGTTTTTGAGGAACTGCTTGTTGGAACAGTTCGTTGTACCTGTACCTGTGCACGAAACGTTTTCTCACCTGCTCGCGCCTTGCTGCTCACGTACCTCGTCAGATCCGTGGAGTGTACGAGGAAGAGACACATTTCATTGGTTAACGGTGTCGGTTGTTTCCAAACTCTCGGTGCTATTTTAACGTTTTATTTTGAAAAGGGCGAACAAGATTCAAAATGAACAATCGCCCGTCCATCAGGAAGGAGAGACTTGGGGGATTCGTGTTTGGAACTTTAACAATGGTGGGACGGCGCGAATGACCTGTTTGGTGCGAGCACGGCGTGCCGGGCAAGCGACGGAGAAGTTGTGTGTGTCACCTCCTCACACACTCCTCAACAGCCGTCTTGAGATGCCGGATGTTACAAGAGTTGTGTTTGTGAACGTTGTCCTCCGTGAAGCCACACCGAAACTTGTCCAGCGGATTGAGTGACGTCCGGGGAATGGTGTGACCTGACCAGACGTGCTCTGCCTTGAAGGACGTGACCCTCCTACCCCGTCGCCAAACTTCTTCGCCTAGTAGTTGGTGTGTGTGAGAGTGTGTTTGAGAACGTTTCATGTGCTGCCTCAGGGTCCCAAAGACAGGAGTGTGCGAAGGACCGAGCACTTGTGAGCGTCGACGAGAGGATGTCCTGGGACTTTGAGTGACGGGTCGTGTCGCCGCCTCGACACACCCGGTGTTCGTTCTCTCGGATTTCTCGAGATTGCGAACAGTTCCTTCCTTCTGGAACTTTCTGGAGCTTATTGACGTCGTGAAAGAAGACAGTTCTTGCTGGATGGGTCTCTCACTTTGAAATCCACCGAGCGTTGATCACACACTTCATCTCAAGGTACCATTCCACCAGTTCGCTTCGTCGTCGTGCTTCGTGCGACACATTGTGTTCCAGACTCATGAAGCTTGGTGGAGACAATTTCCCGACTTCCGAGAACATAACCTGAAAATTAATCAATAATAAAGTTTAACAATGTTCGATTGGGACACAATCGAAACATTGCCAAGACTGTTGAACCAATCTGCACCTGCAAACATCGATCATTGATGATCTTTCAGGAACATGAGAATGTGCGAACAAATGGTGTGTGAAAGGAGCGACTGGAATGAAGGAGGGAGGGACTGGTGGAGGAATGAATGAGTGAGGGAAGGAAGGAGGATAGTAAAGAATTTGAGTGAACACACACACACACTGTCACAAACACACACATGCCTGTCCCAATGTTCTCTGCTGGAGGAGACTGCACTGGTATCCATGAGGTTGTGGGTTCAAATCCTGCAGAAGACACCAGAGTTGTGGATTTGGATTCTTGGTTCCGGCAAATCGAGTTCGTGTAAACAGAAACAGCCACGTCACGGTTACGTTGTCAGTAAAAACCAAGCTGGCTCATGAACGAATTCAGGGTGCAATAATCCGCCCGTCCTTCGTGAAGAGTAGGCGAGCTATCGCCGGCACCATGAACAAATTACAAATTCCTGCCCGAATCAGCAGAGGGCACTGTATCAGCACCTTCAGGTAACGATGCAAAATCAGCAGCCGTGCTACCGACGAACAAACAAAACTATTTTCTCGGGTTATCAGCGACGACCTCCCCTGGGCCGAGCGAACTGCGAACCCTGCTCCAAAGGCAGTTACAGACTCGGTGTTCTCGATCATTCCATGCAACAATTAAAACTATTCAAGGTCCACAAGGTCTTTGTCTCGAGTACAGTGGGAGTGCTGAAATTCCCTGTGGGTTGGTGCTCTCGCATCACGTCTCCCCGAGATTCGAAGTTCTTAACGTCAATGTGACGAGGTCTGTCTCACGTCACAGGCAGTTGGTGGTGACTGGTTTTTGCACCTCTCCTCCACTCGAGTTCCCTCCTCTCTCTGTCCATCCCCGGTAACTTCAGAAAGCACATCTCTCCCCCCTCCCCTTGTCCCCAACTTCCAAATTCCAGGCTGTCGGCAAACCTCATCTCTTTCCTGCTGGACGTGGAACCGCCTTCCTCAGGCCGTTCAACACCATTCTTCCCTCCAGTGTTTCAAGCAGGTAATGCATCACCATCTCACATCATCCCCCATCGCAACACATGATCTTTTCTACCCCTTTTTGGCTGGTTATTTTGTTTCCTCCCTCTTTTCCTTGCTTGGTGTCCGGTTGTTGCCCCACTTTTGCAGCATGAGCTCCCGGACATCGTCAGCCCGCTCTTCCAAAATTAAAAAAAAGAAACAAATACTCCTAAAATTATTTATTTAACATTGTTTATTAACACAAGATAAGGTCACATTGGAAGCAGCGTCCTGCCGTGTCGACATCATGGATTTGTGGAGCAGGAAAGTTGAAGACAATGAAACATTTTATCATTGTTATTTAATTCCGATTGTAATCCTTACAAAAAAAAACAAAGGAAGCTCACTGTGACGTACAGTTCACTTCAAAAAGCTCAAAATGTACATCGGCGAAAGTTCGAAACCTCAAACCATAACATGTGACGTGTCCATGAGCATTCCGCCGGACGTCCACGTGGGTGTCAGACAATCATTCTTCTCTTTGTTCATACTCCCGACATGGCACCCCAGATGATATATATATATATATATATATATATATATATATATATATATATATATATATATATATATATATATATATATATATATATGTATGAACCAGAGTTATAGATCTAAACAACCCCAAAGCTCCTGCAGTCTCTCTGATACCAGGCACTCGTATCTCAACGATTCCGATACAAAAGCTTCAATTGGTCCATTTTAAAGTCGCTCGTCTCCACAAACAGCATGTGTGTTGTGGGCAACGAGCGTCCGGTCATGGGGTCAAAGGGCAAGTCCGTGTAGTCCGTCTCAACGTACGCTTCATCGATGTACCCCGAAAGGGAATGAGAGGCCTGTCGATCCGGGGAGAGGAGTAACTCGACGGTTTCTTTCCACTGTTTAAAGCAAATTGAGGAGCTCTGTGGGGAGGAGGTTGACAGTGGGGAGGGGGTATTGATAGGACAGGTCAAAAGCAAGGCAATCACTGGGCTTAAATTCCCCTCAATGACGTCATGAAGTGTTTATGTAAAGCTAAAACTACAATACTGACTCAAAATTCCTGGTTAAAAAGAAACCCCCAAACAAACAAATGTAAAAAACAACCAAAGTATTCTCTCAACATTTTACATCGACAAGGATACAAGTCACCTGGTATAAATCATAACATAATGTGTCATCAAGTCACCTGGTATCGTCACATCATGACTTCTTCCGAGAGCTGCTGTGCTCCAAGAACTTGCAAACAGACTTTAATAGCGACAGCATGCGTGAGCTCAGCAAGTGAGGAGGTAAAATCGCTTCGCAGATCGTCTGTCTGGTTGTGTGTGATCATCAGACACCAAACGACCACCGACGATATCCCAATCCGTTGAAACAACTCCATCCTCCGTCGTATTGAAATAAAATGACCCCCAAACATAACCCACAATTCCTTGCGATGAACGTGCCAGGACGTAATTAGGTCTGGGGACGTAAGCTGAAATGTCTTGAGTCAGTAAGTATTCAACCCCTTTGCTACGACACTCCAAATGGCGCTCAGGTGCATCCAATTTCCTTTGATCATCCTTGAGATGTCTCTTCACCTTGATTGGAGTCCACCTGTGGCCAATTAAATTGATTGGACACGATTTAGAGAGAAGCACACCTTTCTCGATGAGGTCCCACAGTTGACAGTGTCGGTCAGAGCAGAAACTTCACCATGAAGTCCAAAGAACTGTCCGTAGAACTCTGAGATAGAATAGTGAGGAGGTATAGATCTGGGGAAGGGTATAAAGAGTTCCCAAGAGCACAATGACCTCCATCATTAGGAAATGGAAACAATACGGAACGACCCAGATCCTTCCGAGAGCTGGCCGTCTGATCAAACTGAGCAACCGGGCAAGAAGCAGACCAAGAACCCGATGACAGGAGAAGGATCTGGGGGTGGTAATAGATATTGGAGGTAAGCAGGCAGCACAATGACAGGCAGCCACAGGTAAATCAAATAGGGTTTTAGGCTGTATAAGGAGGGGGGATCATATATAAATCAAGAGGTGGTGTTAACATTGTAGAGGAATTTAGTGAGGGCCACATACAGAATATTGTGTGTAGTTTTGGTCACCACAACTCATGAAGGGCATAGATGCCAGAGAGAGGGTTCAGCACAGGGTTACGAGAATGATTCCGGGCCGAGCTCGACTCAGCTATGAGGAGCAGCTGAAGGAGACAGGGCTTTATACACCAGAAAGGAGGCGGTTATGAGGAGATATCATCGAGATGTTTAAGATAATGAAAGGAAAATATAAAATAAGTGAAGATTAATTATTCAACAGAGTAAACAGTGATAGAACCAGGGCCCATAGCCTGAGAGTAAAGAAGAGGAGAGTTAAGACGGTAGTAAGGTCGGGGTCTTTCACTCAGAGAGTAGTTAATGCATGGAATGGCCTCCCTGGAAAGGTAGTGGCAGTAGAAACAGTAGATAAGTTTAAATTAGAATTAAATAGGTACCTGGAAGTGATGGAGATCGAGGAGGTGTGGGGATGTTGATAATACTTTTTGGTAGTTTGAGCATTGATGGGTGATTGTGTACGGAGTGCTGTTGGTGGGGGTCTTATCAAGGGGGGGTTGTGTGGTTGATGTTGTTTGTTTCTAACCAAGCCCATGCCCCCTCCCCTGAGGGGAAGAAAAAATAAATAAAAAATACTACAAAAAGTACAAAACAAACAAACAAACAAAAAAAACATTTTTTTTTCATTAATTAAAACTTTTTTTTGCATTTTCTTCCTTGGATCTTGTGCGGATGGGTTGGTGTGGTGTTTGCGCAGTCATGATGGGCTGAATCGCCTCCACCTGTGTTGGATTTCCTTGTTGTTAAATTAATTATCTTCTTGATGCACAAATCAAACGCCAAAAATTAAATAACGACAAATAATTTAATTCACAATCTCGCGAGATTCCGTCGTCTCTATCTTCAGGAGGATTAAAAGCGATTTACTTTGAGAAACAAGTTGTCATGACAACGTTGTCGGTGCTGAACAACTTGGTTAACATTACACGAGTTATGAGTCGAATATTAACACCAATCCTGGCAACACACTCACAAGCACACCGTTCAAAAGAGAAAAATTAATTAATTTTTTTTAAAAAACATCATTTCCAGCTCAGCTCTTTTTAACAAATGCAAGTCCGACCAATATTCAGTGAAGTCAATGCACACTGATAAAATCAGAATTGCTTGGTTCATTGTTCTGTGCCGTGTTATGACTAGGCATTGCCATTTGTCGTGATTCCCTCTTCCATGGGCATTGCCAGGGGTGGCATTTCATTGGCCTGCAGGAACGTCAATGAGTTTGATGATTTCTGTGTGGCCAACTCGCAAAGTCGTATCACGAAACCGGGGATGTTCAGGAGTGTAGCTGCACACACGTCACAGGAAACACCGAGCGAACATCAGCTGAAAGACAACACGATCAATGTGATTTTGGCCTACTTCAACCCTTGGAATTGTCGGTCCACATTAAAAACAGGTATTCTGTCCAGCATTAAAAGGAATAAAACAGGCCAATGGTTGTAGCACACATATCAACAACCGACCAACTCGGCACCTCAGGTCTGAAGCGAGAGAGAGAGAAAGAGAGAGAGCAGACGGTGTGTGGCTTTTACTGGTGTGTACTCACACTGGTTGAGGTCGACAGAACTTAGGCCCACATACGGGTGCAGCTCCTCGTTTTGAGCCAGCGATGTAAGGCTCCAGCTCCGAGATCGTGACGAAGACAGCACGACAGAAGTTCACAAACCGGTGCTGATCCAACTTGGACACAAGACACACCGAGTCTGGTACCTCCTCGAGAAGCACCATCTCCTGATTGTGAAATGAAGGCCTTGCATCAACTTACTGGGACGGGAAAGTGTTAATGCATGGAAATATGCGGACGAATCGGAGGGACACGTCTAACTCTCAGAAAACTTGTACGACAACCTAACCCTGAAGTGGAGCCAGAAACAGCAAGACAGGAGCAGGTGCAAATCGATTGGGCCAAGGTTATCTCCATGTCCAAATATTCACAACAACCGAAATGTTTAAGAAGATCAAACTAAACGGGGAGTTCAGAAACATTGTGAACCACGAGTCACATTCCAACCGATGGCCATGCCGCCAACCAATGCTTGTTCCTAAAGCAGAAAACACGAATCAAATAAAAACACAACACAAATAATCTGGCCAGTATGACGGCAGTGATGACAGGGTACCAAGACGTCCCGCTTTGATTGGACACCTGACCATGACCCTGACCCATGACGTCTTAAAAATTATTATTAATTGTCAAATTGAATTTAGAATGCGATTGAATTAAATTCAAATCAAATGGAAGACCAAATGGGTCCAGTCCTGCATTGGAGAAATCAGAAGGAACCCGAACAAGCAAAAAACAAAGATGAAGTCATCAGGAGGAACCTGGATAGGATTCTCATTTCAGCTGATACTCCTCTGCCCTGAAACACATCCAGGCACAGCCAAGTGAACATTAAAAAATAAATAAATAAATAAGCCCAAATCAAAAAATTAAATAATTCTGGCTGAAGTTTCCCCTCGATCTGTGCAGCCGTTCTGGAGATTTTCAGAAGGTTTTGAGAGTAAATCCCATATGGCTACCAAACCGTGTGACCTATGACATCATATGTGTGAACCTTTTGTTCCTCACGGATAGGCGGTCACACGGGTAAAGTTTCGCCTCGATCTGTTCGGCCACTCACAGAGAAGAAGACTTTTGAAGGTTATTTTTTTTGAAACAACATCATAATTATATAAATAATTCTGATAAAAACATTCCACATGAGTCGCGGTTGCGGTTCCAAATTTCGTCTCAATCCGACAAGCGGTTGAGATCCGGGTCGGTAAGTTGACCGATTGAGTCAGTCCCAGTGAGTCAAGAAGTCTTTTGTGAAAAGTGCCATGACAGGTGAGAGAGGTACCCACACCCAGCCAACTGGCATGATGACAATTGAAGTCACCACTTATGAGGAAGAGAGAGTTCGGATGAGAGGATAGAAGTTGGTCCATGTTTTCAGATTGTGAGGTGTAAATGGAGTAATCACTGTTTGGTGGGCGGTACAGTACACATATAAACATGAGGTGGGAGTGGAGGGGAAGCCGTAGCCAGAGGTATTCCTGAGGGTGTGGAGGAGTGCGGGAAATGCATGGTGAATGAGGAATAGAATCTTTAATGAAGAGAGCAACTCCTCCACCAGGACGAGGCTCAGGTCTGTCACACCGGAGGAGGGAGTAACCAAGGAGAAATACTTGGGAGTCAGAGACGTCTTGAAGGAGGAAAGTTTCTGTTAGGCAGATGATGTCTGGTTCGTCAGTGGCAACCTGTATGGAGAGATCTGTCAGGTTTGAGCGAAGGCCCGGGATATTTGAGGTCCACACTTTTAAGGAAGAGGAAGGGGAGGAGGTTTTCGGTGCAGGGGAGGGGAGGTGGAGGGTAGGACGAGGGAGGAGGGGGGGAGGTAGGGAGAGCTGTTGAAAGAGTGTGGGGGATTGCAGAAGAGCTATGGGAGAGGGCCGGATGAGGAGGAGAAATGACTCGGTGGTGATGGGTTGAGGTACAGTGGGGAGTAATAAGAGAGGGGGCAGTTGAAGATTGGAGCAGCTGGAGTGATGAGATGGAAGAGAGAGGGTGGGGGAAGGAGGCAGCTTTGTGGATGTGAAGGGGGGGCAACTTTGGCGAGGGGGAAGATTGGAGGGAGAAGGGTGAGAGGGAAGCTTGGAGGGGAAGAGTGTGAAGGTTGCTTTGAGAGGGAGGGGAGACGATGACAGCAGGCACGGTCAAGGTGCAGGAAGGCGATGGGAGAGTTGGTGAGAGTGGAAGGATTGGAGTTGGTGGAGGTGTGGTGAGGAAGAGAGTGGCAGGGGGAGGTCTAAGATTTGAAGGGTTGGGAAGAGGGGGAGGTGTGATGAGAGGAAGGAGGGAGCAAGCTTGTGTTGTTGAGGAGTGTACTGATTGAGAGAGTGAGATATCTGTCAGGTAAGACTGGATCCCACAGATGTTAGAACACCACACAGTTTGGGACAACAGAGGAGGGGCTGAAAGTGAAGCAGAAGATAGTGAAGAGGTGCCAAGAGCGGAGGTAGGATGAGGGGCAAGATGGGAGGGGTTCGGAGAGGGGATAACAGGTGAGGGGTTAGGAGGAGGTAGATTTAAGGAGGTGGAGTGAATTTGAACTGAAGTTGGTAAAAAAAGGACGATCGATGGAACACGAACATGAATTACAAATTGGTATTTTAAAAATGTTTAAGTCAGAGATGTGATTAAAGATATTACGTGAAGGATGCAACGAAGGAGAATGAAGAGAATGGAGAAAAGAAACGTTGTGTCATTGGGACGTTTTCGGGGAGGAGGCAGAAGGAGGAAGAAGAGTCATTAGAGGACGTCACGTGGTTACGTGGTATTTATTTATTTTTTTAAGGTATTTTTTTGTTGTATTTTTTTTTTATATTGTAAGACATGAAACATGAAGATAGTTGAGAGGGATAGAAGGAGGATGGAGGGAAAAGTGGAGAAAATAT
This sequence comes from Eptatretus burgeri, assembly GCF_056783735.1. Classification (NCBI taxonomy): domain Eukaryota; kingdom Metazoa; phylum Chordata; class Myxini; order Myxiniformes; family Myxinidae; genus Eptatretus; species Eptatretus burgeri. The sequence continues at coordinate 718,969 of NW_028225101.1, forward strand.
AAACTGATTGATGGTAATAAGGAGCAAACACAACAAGGCCGAACCCAAATTACTCAGCAACACATTAAAATGCATCAAGTCAATCTTTACCAAACCAATCCGGTTGATAGTCTTCAGAAAACCAAGCGAAACGACTCACCTTATTTGCGCACAAAACAATCCCCATGACGCACTTGCTGAGCGGTGAAGAATCACTTCGCAAGTTAAAAAAAAATTATTGAATCCAGATCCGGGTTCGGATCTTCAACAGCATCAAATCAATTAATTTGTCCTTGTTCCACACCCAACCGTCCTGTGCACAACGTTTCGTCTGAATCCGTCCATAAGATTTTGAGATATCGTGTTATAAATCATGTTTTTTTGCCCGATCACTCAATGGTGGAAGGATCATTTAAAAATTAAATAAAAGGTTCTAAAAAAAAAAAAAAACTCCATGATCCGGATCCGCGTCCGAATCTTGACCAAAAATATGTGTTGCTCTCTTTGGCCGGTCACCCACAAACCAAAACAATTCAGAACGATTGCTTCAAAACTGTCGACAAAAATTGTGACAGACAGACAGACAGACAAACAGATGCTGCAGACCAACATACTCGGTGAGATACTTTCAAAATACTTTCTCGAAGTAACAGACAGACAGGAGTGAAAACATGACCTCCGTTCACCTCCGGTGCCGGAGCTTACAAAACGTACATAGATATGCAGGCACAGTGCAGCATCTCCAAGGAAGTTTTCGTCAAATAATTTTGCACTGAAAAATAAAATAAAAAAAACCAAACAAATGAATAAATAAATAAAACGTGTCAGATATTTTAAAATTCATACAATTGACCTATGACGTCACAATTATCAAAAAATATTCTCCATGGGTGGGGGTGGTGCTCCTTCCCTGAAGATTTTGCATCAATCGGACAAGCGGTTAGCGAGAAAAAAAAACAATGTTAAAAAATAAGGTGGGTTGAAATAACACCAGGTGGGTTGACTTGGCCTGTTTTCCTTCTGAGGTCAACAAAATGGCTCCCAACTTACTGGTGTAATAAGCCGTTCAAGCATCCTGCATCGGAGTGTCAACCTCCCCGGGATTGTTATCCTCAGCCAAGTTAAACTTCCTTGGTCGCCCTATGTGCCTCAAGGTGTGAAAGGATTGGTTATTTGTTCACTTGATTCCTCTGCAGTGGCTCAGAAGGTTTTATTTATTTATTTTAAAAACAAAATTTTACTGTTCATTATATCAAATTAAAATTCCACTCTGGGTTATATAATTTGTCAAAACGGCTAATCCATCAAATATGGCATTTGGTGCAACAACTTCATTAAATTAGTGCTCTTTTATCATGGAACTCTCAAAGGTAAATGAACATGACGTCATCAATAACCAATCATGAACAGCATGCCCAACATGCGCTGCAATGCTGCTTACTGCGTTGGTGGAGTTTCACATGTGGATGCAGTGAAGGCCTCATTATGATCTCCACGACGAGCTGGAAAGCACCACCACAGTTAGTAACAGGAACATCTGAATCGCTAATAATCAAAAAAACGAACAAATAAATAAATAAATCGAGCCCGAGGAGGGAGATCCCAACGTCGACACCGCCAAACATGTCGAAGATATCAGGGTTGACGAACTTCGCATATTGTGAAGGAGCACCATCTGCGGGTGCTGTATTCATTCGTTTTGCATTGTTAGGACTACATCACTAAAAATAAACTAAAACTGAAATCATCATTCAGGGAAGATAACACGCCGGATTAACTAAAGTGTCAACCCTGAAATTATGCAACAAGTGGGATCAACAAAGCGTTGATCAAACTATGGTAACCGCTGCAGTGGGAAGCGGCTGATGTTTTGGGCGTTAATCCTCTGTTGGGGCAAAATGGTAAGACTGGATAAGGGAGAAGGTTTATGGGGGACGGGAGTGATCCAGAGATGCATGCACCACAGCTGCATCAGGGATGAGGATTATGTGGGGTGGGAATGGCTCAGTTTTACTTCTCATCAGAGAGGATTCCAGGAGTCCCAGGTCAAAGTGAATGGAACTTGGAAAAAGAGGGAAAGACAAGGAGACAACCAAGAAACAAAAAGGGGTGAGAAGGGGAGGAGAAAGAGATTTTAAAAAGGAGAGAAAGAAAAAGAGAAGAAAAGGTGAGGGAACAAAGGGGAGAGATAAAAGACAAAATAAAACAAGAAAAAGTCAAGTGAGAAAAACAAATGAAGAGCGCATGAAAAGCGCTCATTAATCTCATGGGGAGCTATCATCCCAAATCTGAATATTACATTTTGCTCTTTCTGTTTGACCGTCCGTGGTGGTGAAATGGAGGCAAATGATGGAGACCGTCACGTGACTGAATGAATGGGGAAGATTGAAGCGTCGAGTGATTGACTTGGAGAGATCTGTGTTGTTGGGTCACACATCAATGAAGTATAAATTCCACACACTGTGTTTGAATTGCAAACCTCACTCAACGCCCTCGTTTGCAGACATTTCACATTCCGCAGGAACATTGAGCATTTTCATAAACGACAAATCAAAGAATATTTCCCAGAAAAATGACCGCCTCCCCCTCACCGCACCCCCATTCCTCCCTGAATTTAAACACAGAATAACAATGATCGGACAGGATTAACTACTTTAAGGGTGGCCGTGCATGTGCGGTAATTGAAGTTGTGAGGTTCGCTGTTCTCGTGCAAATGGTGCAGCAGCTGTGCAATCTTGTGCCATCTTTTCCTGTCCCTCAGTGAGCACACACCTTCTGGAAGATGGAGGAAATATTAGTATATATATATATATATATATATATATATATATATATATATATATATATATATATATATATATATATATATATATGTAGAAACAAATAAAGAAATTACCTCTTTTTATTCAACCATAACATCTGTGTGATATCGACTTCTACATCTATACTAATAACTCTCAGTGTGTGTGTGTGTGTGTGTTCTCCATACTCCAAAACCATGAAACCCAGCAGCCCGAAACTTTGCATGCAGACTAAGCAAGCTCCAAGGAAGTGCAAGACTGAAAATTGGGTGTTTAGGTTAATTAAAACACCCCTTTTGAATGTCATTAACGGCATTATTTAATGATATCCTTCATCAGGCGACCCTCAGCCACCTCGCTCTCTAGGGTCTTCAGGCATTCCCTTGGTAACCTCGCTGGGGTCTGAAGCCACCATGTTTTTTGGCCTGCTCAACCATGCCTTGACTTGATTCTCATGGGCTAATTAAAGTATATAATACAAGGAAATCAGACACAGGTGGAGACACAGATGTCGGGATTGTTATGTGACGGCAATACTGTAAGCTACTCTCTAAAGTCGAAACCAACCTCATCCCTATCTTGTTTAAAAACTTTTTTTAACTGTAGTTTATCATCCCTACATTGCTTTTTTATTTAGCATCAATTTTTTTGTTCACTTGTTTCTGTAATTTTTTTTATGTTTAATAACAGAATGGTATGGAACTCAGGGGACACCCAATGTTGGAGCAAAAGTGCCAAGAGATCTTTGTCAGCAATGTCAAACACTGCACGTCTTCGTGCATGTCTTATGTAACCCTGACTGTATCTTGTCGCTCTGTCTTCTTAAGAAGGACTTGGTGGGAGCCAATTATTTTGTTTTTTAACTAATTAATTTTTTGATGCAATATGACTGCCAGACCACGTGACCAATGACGTCATCTTCATCAAGCCATATTTCCCATGGGTAGTTGATCAATTGGTTAAATTTCGCATTGGTCGGTTAAGCGGTTTCTCCTACGAAGATTTTCAAAGATTTTTCACTTCGATCCAATATGGTTGCCAGACCACGTGACGCACGAGGGTCATTGTTATGAAAATCCGATTCAAATTTCAAGTCAATGGGATGAAAATTGAGGATTTCAGAAATTTGGCCTATGTTTACCTTTTGGCCGAAGGCGACCTCAAAAATAGTTGGTGGTTGAATTCAGTGACTTGATATGCAAATCGTCTTTTAAATTACTCGTCAATCGGATGAAAATTGGGGATTTTAGAAAATTGGCCTGTGTTGACCTCAAAAGAGTGACCGCTGTATCACATGGTCATATAACATGTGGTGAAGTTTTAATTTCCTCTGCTGATGGTTTCAGCGGACACGTATGACATATAACATACGGATCGCTTAACCCTGCTTTTCTCTTCGTGATCGCAGGGTAATAATTTCTTCATCCATCCAGCCTCAGGGCACACAATGACTGCACTCAGAAATGTTCAAAACAATTACTGTGGATTAACATCACCCTGCATTGCGAAGCGGTGATGATTTGTGCAAACGAGCGAAATAAACAGTCACCCCTGATTAATTAAACAATGAGTCCACTCGACGCAGTATGTCAAAACAAAGATGAAAAGGAACACTGAACATCGGTTCAAATATTCATTCAATTCAGTTCGAGTGGATAATCCCCCGTTCTTTCTGTTGTTCTTTCTGATGCCAGATTCGCCGACGTAGCGAATCCGCCGCTGAGAAATCGCGACTCGAGGTTCTTGATCACGTGGTTCGCATTTACAGTCAATATAAAAACAAGGACAAATGTGTCCACGGGCAGCGTCCTAAAGATTTTGTCGGCGAAAAAATATATTTCATTATTTTTTTAAAAAAACAACAACAACAACAAAATCATTCTCCTTTGCCTCTTTGTGTTGTTTTTAGATCCTGGAGGATCAAGTTTTACTCACGTTGTTGTTCTTGTGGACTTTTTTGTTTCACAGCCTCCAGTTTTCATCGAAACTTCCTGAAACTTGGCATATATATGTAGAAATACCCTGCGCAGACAGTAACCATCTCCGATTTTGAAAATTCCTCCGAGAAAAAAAAAGTTATGACGTCAAAATATCTCCGCTAATGGAAATCGCCTAAAAAAATTATCTCCGAAAGTAGGCAAGCTTTTTGAATTCCGTTTGCGGGAATCGAACAGGGCATTAGCAGAGATGAATTACCGCGCATATGATACATCACTATGACGTCATATCAATTTTTATGACGTCATTCCTATTTTTTGACATTTTTTTTGTTTCACAACCCAGAGTTTTCATCGGATCCTCGTGAAACTTGCCATGTATATGCAGAAAGCCCACGCGCAGGCAGGAACCATCTCCGATTTTGGAAATTCTTCCGAGAAAAAAAAGTTGACGTCATAATATCGCCGCTAATGGAAATCGCCTGTACCATTATCTCCGAAACTAGGCAAGCTGTTTGAATTTTGTTTGCGGGAATCAAGCCGGGCATGAGCACAGATTATAATTTATCGCAAACCTGATACATCACAATGACGTCATATTCGTTTTTATGACGTCATCATGAAGAGGACGAGGGTCTTAGCTCATTTGAGCTTGTTTAATTTAAGACCTGCGTTATAATACATTTGCCATGTTCTGCATACGTACTTTGTGTATGAACGCAATGTCAGGTGTTATCACCGGGTGATGGAGATCAGCAGTTTCCCCTTGGCTATTTGGCACAATCTTGGACGGGTCGCCGTTCCGCCCATTTATTGGAGCACAGCTGTGCCACCGATGCTGTGCCCCTCCTACCAGTCCGCCGGTAATCATTTCACCGACCTCAGGAGGATGACAGGCTGAGTCAACCCCACCCGGTGTTAATTCAGCAGCCAAGGATCTAATATTGTTACTGTTATGGAAAGAAGGGAGAGACGCCGACACCCCAGGACGTGTATAAAGGTAATAATTGCTGTTTCAATGTCCCAAGTGTAAAATTCCCGTTCGGTTGTGGGAAAGACTCGCACCAGATCATTGTTTTCTTTCATCGTCGAGTCACACAATCATTTTCACACACCATTCTCTAAAAACCTGCTCGATGTGGTGTTCCGATGTGCCGGATGTTCCGGATGTTCGAGGCTCCGCCTTCATGACGAACAACGCAAGGTGATGTCCCTTTATTTTCGGAAAGAGGAACGACATTAATTGTTTTTCAATATAAATAATTGCTGTGACGAACTCCTGATGAAAAGTACGTTGTTAATGTGAACCACGTCGGGCTTGCTGCCTTTCTTGCCGGCTGCACGGGAAGTGACGTCAAAAGGGGGAGGAGTCGAGAGGGTTTGGCGCGAAAATAGGAAACGCCTTCATTTTTCTCATCTCTCCCGTGGTGAAGAGACCAGACGGGTGTTGCTGATGCTCACAGACTTGCCTGGAGCTGGGGCAGCACTGATGGTTGGAATCACTGACCTTCTGCCGAACAGTCAACAGGAAACCCTGAAGAGCAAGGAAAGCAGGCCTGAAGTTGAATGGTTTATTTCTCTTTTTTCATTTTGTACCTTATTTTTGTTGTTTTTTTCACTTGTTAGTTTAAAGTCTCCCTTCCCTCCCTGAGCTCGATGTGTCCACGTGTCAGCCTTCGTCGGATCGTTCTGTGGCCTCTGTGTGTGTGGTGTTATAATGTCGATGACAAATTCAGCCAATTCAGGGCAAAGCGTGCTTTGGCGTCACGATGAAGTGTTTTTGGGGTTGATTCATCATCTCTGAGCTATCCTGAATCAGAATCAGCCGGGTGCCCCAGACTCGCACCCTTGAGGAATTTTTTTTAGAGGCGAAAAACAAAATGGCCGCCACCGACTTTCGATAAATTCTGTTTTGGGCGAAATCTTCACTTCTAATGTACTTACAAACACAATGTTGGTGTTCACTACTATCTTTTCATGGTCAAGGAATCCGATAATGATAAAACTGAAGGTGTATATATATATATATATAACACCTGTATCATATTTTCAAGATGGCCACCATTTTAATGTGAAAAATGGCGATTTTGCAGTTAAACTGATCACTTCGAGTCAAAAATTTAATTTCATGAACCCTCAAATATTAATAATATGGAATAGGCAAAGCCTAGAAACGAACGTAGAATTCTTCTTACATTCGCTTCTTAAATATATCAAATTAAACCGTCTTTTTGCTATGAAAAAATAAATATTACCTTAACATTACCTTCACAACAACAACTACACCGCCGAGAACAGGATCTCATCTGAAAAAATAAATATTACCTCAACATTACCTTCACAACAACAACTACACCGCCAAGAACAGGATCTCATCTGAAAAAAGAAATATTACCTCAACATTACCTTCACTACAACAACTACACCGCCGAGAACAGGATCTCATCTGAAAAAATAAATATTACCTCAACATTACCTTCACAACAACAACTACACCGCCGAGAACAGGATCTCATCTGCAAAAATAAATATTACCTCAACATTACGTTCACAACAACAACTACACCGCCGAGAACAGGATCTCATCTGAAAAAATAAATATTACCTCAACATTACCTTCACAACAACAACTACACCGCCTAGAACAGGATCTCATCTGAAAAAATAAATATTACCTCAACATTACCTTCACAACAACAACTACACCGCCGAGAACAGGATCTCATCTGCAAAAATAAATATTACCTCAACATTACGTTCACAACAACAACTACACCGCCGAGAACAGGATCTCATCTGCAAAAATAAATATTACCTCAACATTACCTTCACAACAACTACACCGCCGAGAACAGGATCTCATCTGCAAAAATAAATATTACCTCAACATTACCTTCACAACAACAACTACACCGCCTAGAACAGGATCTCATCTAAAAAAACAAATATTACCTCAACTTTACCTTCACAACAACTACACTGCCGAGAACAGGATCTCATCTGCAAAAATAAATATGACCTCAACATTACCTTGACAACAACAACTACACCGCCAACAACAGGATCTCATCTGAAAAAATAAATATTACCTCAACATTACCTTCACAACAACAACTACACTGCCGAGAACAGGATCTCATCTGCAAAAATAAATATTACCTCAACATTACCTTCACAACAACGACACCACCTAGAACAGGATCTCATCTAAAAAAATTAATATTACCTCAACATTACCTTCACAACGACAACTACACCACCTGAGAACAGGATCTCATCTTAAAAAATAATTACCAGAAGCGAACGTAGTATTCTTCTTACATTCGCTTCTGACTTTACGTATAACTTGTTCACAACTGTATACACAATTTCCGGTTACTTCGGCCCGGATTTGGGATCAGCGATCAAATAACGTAAAAATCACGATTTAAAAAATATTTTTTGATGATGCGGGAGATATCTTTATTAAAATCAGTGGAGGAAATATACACCATGTCTGATATTATTTGGGTCTTTCATGTCTCCGACGATGCCTTTATCTCCCGGCACGCATCATTCCCCATGACAAAAACCGGAAACAAAAAAAAAACTAGAAGCAAAAAAAAACGGAAGCAAAATGGTCATAACCAACGACACGGATTCACAATTGCCATGGTATTGTGTTGTTTTTGTTGTTTCCTATTCTCTCATGTGCACGCGTTAAGTAATATTCACAAGATAGAAATAAAACCCAATCGTGTTTATAGCGAACGCAATGAGCTTCATACTGAACGCGTGCACGTGAGAGAATAGGAAACAACAACAACACAATACCCCCTGGCTATTGTGAATCCGTGACGTTTGCTATGACCATTTTGCTTCCGTTTTTTTTTTGCTTCTGGTATTTTTTTATTTCCGGTTTTTGTCATGGGGAATGATGCATGCCGGGAGATCATGACCGGAAGTGTTTATTTATTTATTCAATTATTTTTTTTCCCAAAGTTAATTTTAAACTTCCGAAAGTGATTTTTTTTATGACAGGAAGTGTTTATTTTGTATTTAACATTACCGGGAGTGATTTTGAAATTCTCTCCGGAACTTTTAATTTCTTTTATAATTGACCAGAAGTGATCGTTTATTTATTTATTTATTCAATTATTTTTTTCCAAAAGTTAATTTCAATAAAGATATCTCCCGCATCATCAAAAAATATTTTTTATCGTGATGATTTACATTATTTGATCGCTGATCCCGAATCCAGGCCGAAGTAACCGGAAATTGCGTCAAAATCATCAGCTGTGCGGTGCTTACATGTACCACGGTATAGTTGGCAAGTATACAGTTGTGAACAAGTTTTATGTAAAGTCAGAAGCGAACGTAAGAAGAATTCTAAGTTCGCTTCTTGGCTTTGCCTAGTCCATATTACACCGCACAGTGTTTAAAAACAACAGGAAGCAAAAGGTCATAGCTAACGACACAGATTCCAAATAGCCAGGGGGTATTGTGTTGTTGTTGTTTCCTATTGTTGCGGATTCGCGCCCGCCGGCGTGCTGACGGCCACGTAACTCGAATCGCGGCACGTCGCCCACCGGACGGACAATCCAGTCGTGACCCTCTCGGACTAACGCCGGGAACCAGTCACGGGTGGACCTTTCGGTCTCACCGCGATCGAGCCAATCAGCCCCCGCGTGGGATAGGGTTGCTCGCCAAATTCGACCTACCTAAGTACCCACGCGGAGGGTAGACCGGGCGATCGCACCTCGCCGCAGGTCGACTTCGGACACGGGCCACTTAAGCGACCCGTTCCGTACTATCGGGATAACCGAGCGGTGTTATCGTCGACCTCGACGGTTCGATTAATTATCGGGCGTATTCAGCCCACTACCAACCCTTTACGTGAAGCAAGATGAGGATTCAATGAAGGAAATGACGAAGCGAAGCGGGAAACAGTTCAACACAAAGCACATTTATTCGCGACGAACGGAAAGCACACATATTCAATTCCACCAAAAGCACACAGAAAAGAAAAACACAATTCAATTTACACAAAAAGCAAATGTAAAAGTGAAGACACAATGCAGAGCTAATACCGACTACCGAGCACACGGCAACACTTATACAATTCTACTTCACAGACGGCGCCGACAACACATACCCAAAACCAAGGAAAAGAATAGAGAACCCTCAAGGATGAGGCGGGCCTGAGGCCGAGACCGGGTCGGGCCTACCCGTCTGGTGATGAGACGCGGAGCGGCGATGGTGCCTCAACTCCGCGGGCCTCGCGGGCTGTGTCTGGTAGGGGGTGGGAAAGGGGCCCCCTTGGTCGCACTATCTCAGCGCGGGGGGAAACAGGAGGGGGTTGCTGATGCTCGGGGTATAGAGGATTTTTATTGTCCCGCGACGAGCGTCTCCACCTCGGCCAGGTCGCGCTGTCGGCCTCCCTGGGGTGCAGCTCCCTGCACGACGCGAGCACCCCCTCGTCTGCCCTCGCCGCCTCTCCACAGCTCCGTCCCCTCCGCTCCGACTCCAACGCACACGACGACCAGCTCCTTCTTGCCAACTCCACCGCCCGCGAAGTCTTAACTCTCTGTCCTTTCTCGACTCCACTACTCACTGGACTGACGAACACGGTCGCTTTTTATCAGCCCCGTGGCTTCGCCCTCTCATCTTTGACCCCCTCCCTTCGACCTTTCACCTCGCTCCCCATTGGCCCGAGAAAAAGTGGGCGTGAATGCTTTTTGATCCATAAATTTGCATATATCGATCGCCCTCCAACGCCCTGGAGGCGGGGCCAAATCGCCCCTCGCTCACCGATTGGACGGCAAAAAGTGGGCGTGTGTCGTTTTTGATCCGTTTTTGAAGCACAAACTCCGTGATTTTGTACACGCTGTTCGGCGCGCGCCCTGCACGAGTCCAACACCGGTACCCACAAGCGGCGCAAGAACGGTGGCGATGCGACGGTTGCGAGGTGTGACGTGAAGGTCGTGGCGGTTGTGGTGAAGCGGCGTTGTGGTTGGTGGTTGATGTTGTGGTTGTGGTGGTAACAATGGCGGTTGGTCCAAAATAAAGATAGTAAAAGAAAAACGGCTATCCCGAAGAGTCGCAGCACGCATAAATGACATGTATTCCCACTAGACAACGGGTTTGGGCCTAACTACACATGTACTTACCGAGATATCTCACCTAAGGGACCTGAATGGTGGTTTGCGAATTTGGTAACCACAACACTATTCTCTCATGTGCACACGTTAAGTATGAAGCTCACTGCGTTCGCTACTATGGACAATAATAGTCAATGACGGCTGAAGTGACTTACTTGCAATGATTAATGAATTCATGATTATATTGGAATACGATTTTTACACAAATATATCCGGACACATGTGGATAGTTGACGATGACTTTGGGTTATGTCTTAAAGTAAGTTTGTACATGTATATGATTTTGAAATTACCTTTTATTTTTCGGCAAACAAATATTAACTTTGTTTAGGATGCAATATATATATATATATATATATATATATATATATATATATATATATATATATATATATATATATATATATATATATATATATATATATATATATATATATATACACCTTCAAGTTTCATCATTATCGGATTCCTTGACCACGAAAACATGGTAGTAGACACCAAAATTGTGTTTGTAAGTGCATTAGAAGTGAAGACATCACCCAAAACAGAATTTATCGAAAGTCTTCTTCTTTCATAATCTTCTTCTTCCAAAATCTTCTTATTTTTCTTCTTAAGAACCATCCAACTCATACACCAAGTTTTTGATAATTCGTCCCGAAACTTTTTGAAATATCATTTCGTTTTTGGCCCCAAGTCTCGATGGTGAAGAATCACTGAGAAAATTAAATAATTATCGGTTCTGGATCCGGATTCGGATCTTCCCCAAAATCGAATCGATTCGTCCTTGTCACGCTCCCAACCTGTCCACGACGTTTCGTCCGAATCCGAACACAACTTTTTGAGATATCGTGCTATCTTGTTGTTGGGCCGATCTCTCAATGGTGAAGAATCACTGAAAATATTCCAGGAGTCGGATGCGGATACGGATCTTCACCAAAATCTAATCTGTCCATCACAGATAGCGGAGGTAATAAACCTCCTGCACGTAGAGGAAACTTTATATTTTATTAGATTATGTGGAATTTAAATTCCATACAAGATATTGTTTTCGTGCACCATTTGTCTTTCCGTCCTTCCATCCGTCCGTCTCCTCGTCCGAATTCTTCGGCCAAGCCGCCGGGCCAATCCGGATGAAATTTGGCAGCAACGTTCCTCTTCTGACTGATAACAGGGATTGCAAAGCTCGTTCTGGTCACGTGACTTGAAGTCGGTCAAAATAGCCGACTTAGTAAATATCTTCAAAAATCTTCTCCTGACCCACCAGTCAGAATGCCACCAAATTTGGGTTACAACATGAGGACAGGGTCATGATGTTAAATTGGAGAGGTTGTGCCAATCACTTTACCGGAAGTGTCAAAATGGCAGACTTAGTAACTTTTTTTTGGGGGGGGGGGAGAAATGGTGGAAATTCCTTCAAAATTTTTCCTCTCCAGACCCACCAGTCAAAATGTTTCTAAATTTGGCTTAAATCATGAGGCCAGGGCCCAGAAAAGCTACAGGTTCAGTGTTCCTACTTTTAGCTTTTCTGGAATTGGAATTCCAGATAAGGTGTTGTCATCATGCTCCGTCCATCCGTCCATCCGTCTCCCATTTGGACTACTCTGGCTAAACCGCTGGGCCGATCCGGCTGAAATTTGGCAGCAACGTTCCGCTCCTAACTGGTAACAGGGATTGCAAATCTCGTTCTGATCACAAGACAGGAAGTGTGCCAAAAATGGCAGACTGAGTAAATTCCTTCAAAAATCTTCAGAATGCCGCCAAATTTGGGTAACATCATGAGGCCAGGGCCCAGATAAGCTACAGATCCAGTGGACCTATTTTTATTATTAGCTCACCTGGAACGTAGTTCCGGGGAGCTCATGGGATGGCGTGTCGTACGTCCATCCACAAATACTTGCAACTCCTTCTCTGAAACTACACATTCAATTTCAATGAAACTTTACCAAAACTTTCATAACCCTGTATGTTCTAAAGTTTGTTCATGGTATTCAAAAAACATCGGGCCCTAAGTGGGTCGATGGGGGTTTTCCCCCAATCGAGATATTTGCTTTCTTCTTGAACTACACACACACAATTCTGATGACACTTTTCTCCAACCTTCATCACCCGTGACGTACCAAAGATTGTTCACGGCATTAAAAACAATCAGGGTCGAAGGGGGGTTTGTGCGGGTGGTTTGAGTGACTGTTGCTCCTGATCCAGGTGAGCTTCAGGATACACAGTCCTATTATTAACCCCCGTTGAACTCAGTCCGAAACGGTGGCTTCTGGATTTGGTTTCGGTTTTCATACCCGTGTGTGCATGCGTGCGTTCGTCCGCAACCGTATCTTGGACGTGTCTGGACCGATTTTATTCCTACGTGGCACACCTCACATAAGTAGGTCATTTTTTTCGACATCAGATCCAAGATGGCCGACTGGCGGCCATTTGGCAAACAAATGCCACACTTTTGCAATCTGATCAAAGATGGCTGACTGGTCGACTGGCAGCCATTTTAGTTGTACATATTTGTGGGCGAGCCCATGAACTGCACAGCAAATTACTAAAACAACAACAGGGGCGATGACAGATTTGGGAATGTTTATCAGGCCCCGTTTAACTTCATCTGAAACGGAGGCTTTTGAATTTTGTCTCGATTTTCGTGTCCGTGAGTGCGTCCGCAACCATACCTCGGACACGTATAGACTGATTTTGTTCGTACTTGGCACAAAGACAACACACGATGGTACTGTATACATATGCACGTCATTTTTTTTCGACATCAGACCCAAGATGGCCGACTGGCGCCATTTTAGTTGCAGAAAATAAAACCCCAGAGTCGAACACGTGCTCAACTATTCCTCGGACAAGCATTTACTGATTTTATTCGTACTTGGCACACAGATGGTGAATGATACCTCACATGAGCACGTCGTTTTCAGCTATCGACGTCAAACTTTACAAGAGGATTCCGAAGGACAAAAATGAGGCTGTCAATGTTTTTTGACTATAAATGTCAAAGGTCAAGGTGACAGTGACGTCATTTGCATGATTTTTGTCACACCTCTCAGGCTACCACCTGACGCCTTGTTTGTTTTTTTGTTTGTGAACAGGATTTCTCAAAAAGTTGTGGACGGGTTCAGACGAAATTTCGTGGCGAGCTTGGGAATGTGACACGGACAGAATTATTCGATTTTGGTGACGATCTCAATCCGGATCTGGATCGAAGAATTTTTAAAGTGATTCTTCACCATTGAGTGATCGGATTACAATGACATGGAGTGGGATGTCTGAAAAAGTTGTGGACGGGTTCGGACGAAACATAGTGGGCCTGTTGGGTATGTAACGAGGAAGAATTTATTTAATTTGCTGTAATAACGATTTACAACCTGATGAGGGAGTAAAACTTGAGGGATCACATGATATTCTCGCACAGCATTGAGGTTCCTAAAACACAAAGCCTTGTTGTGCTAAAAAAGAAAGCCTTTGCTTTCTCGCTTCCAATTTCTTTGTCATCGATTTGTGAGATATGGATTAGTGATTAAAAGGGTAAAAAAGAAAATTAAAATGGCTCCCCGTTTCTGTCTTTACCTGAAATATTTGCACTTACTTTTATTTTTATTTAGTCCGTGCAAATTATTTTGGGCAAAGAAGGCAAACCTTGACTTCGATCAACATGTAAGGATGGTTGGTATTCATCCACTTGATTCAATATATTCCATGAAAATTGTCCATGAGTGTTTATTTATTTGTTTTATTGAGGCATTTTGTTCACATATTGTCATTTGCATAATAGGCCTTTGTTTTTTTGCTTGCACTTTCTTTCTCATTGATTTTTGAGAAATTATTTCATGATCTCTTGTGGAAAATCATTTTTAAAATGGCTTCTGGTTTCTGTCTTTACCTGAAATATTTTCACTTCCTTTTCTTTTTATCAGTCAGTGCAAAATATTTTGGGCAAAGAAGGTAAACCTTGACATCGATCAACATGTAAGGATGGTTGTTATTCGTCAACTTGATTCAATATATTCCATGAAAATTGTCTGCTTAACTAAATGTTCCATCATTGTTTGTTTCAATGACATTTAACACGTTTATCATTTGTTTGTGTCAAAGAACCATTTCCCTGGCTAATGTTCTCGGATTTATTTAATAAGTAACACGAGTCAGATTTCTTTCCTTTCCTTACCTTTTCAAACTATTATGGTGATGATAAATATTATTATTATTAATATTATTGTGGTTTGTGTCACTGTCGCTCAATGAATGTAGGAATGTTTATTTATTTGTTTTATTGAGGCATTTTGTTCACATATTGTCATTTGAATCATAGGCCTTTGTTTTGTTGCTTGCACTTTCTTTCTCATTGATTTTTGAGAAATTATTTCATGATCTCTTGTGGAAAATCATTTTTAAAATGGCTCCTGGTTTCTGTCTTTACCTGAAATATTTGCACTTACTTTTATTTTTCTTTGAAAGTGCATAATATTTTAGGCAAAGAAGGTAAACCTTGACATCGATTAACATGGAAGGATGGTAAGTATTCGTCAACTTGATTCAATTTATTCCATGAAAATTGTCTGCTAAACGAACTGCTCCATCATTGCTGTTGTTTCAATGACATTTAACACGTTTGTCATTTGTGTGTCAAAGAACCATTTTCCTGGCTCATGTTATCGGATTTATTTAAGAAGTAACAGGAGTCAGATTTCTTTCCTTTCATTGCCTTTTCAAACTATCATGATGATGATTAATATTATTATTATTATTATTATTAAATTTATTATTATCCAGGACGAGTGGAGGAAGTAAAGGCACATCTCGGTAATGTTGGAGAAGATAAGGCTCCGAGGCCAGATAATATGCACCCGAGAGTGTTGATGGAGGTGGCTGAGCAGGTAAGCGAGATGTTCACGGATATTTTCAATCGTTCACTGGAGTCAGGACCGGTACCGGAGGATTGGAGAGGAGCGAATGTAACACCATTATTTGTGAAAGGATCCAGAGAAGAATTGGGAAACTCTAGACCTGTTAGTTCGACTTCAGTTGTGGGAAAGGTGGGAAACTTTAAAAGAGGATTCCGAAGGACAAAAAATGAGGCTGTCAATGTTGTTGACGATATCTGTGAAAGGTGAAGGTGACAGTGACGTAATTTGCCTGATTTTTGTCATACCTCTGAGGCTACCGAAATGTCATACCTAAAATGAGGAAAATCATTTATAAAATGGCTTCTGGTTTCTGTCTTTTCCTGAAATATTTGCACTTACTTTTATTTTTATTAGTCCGTGGCAAGTATTTTGGACAAAGAAGGTAAACCTTGACATCGATCAACGTGTCAGGATGGTTGGTATTCATCAACGTGATGAAATATATTCCATGAAAATTGTCTGCTTATCTAACTGCTCCATCATTGGTGTTTGTTGCTTGGATGTGAATAAGTTTCTCGTTCGTTTGTGTCAAAGAACCATTACCTTGGCTTATGTTCCCACACGATTTAATCAACAAGTAACAGTCGTCAGATTTGTTTCCTTGCATTGCCTTTTTGTAGGTTTAATCCTCTTTTATACCCTGCCAGTGTTTGCCCCTCCTTTTTACTACAGGGACAGTTATTATAATTATTGTTAAGAATTTTTATATATTTTTATTTCTTTTGCAAGCATGCATAATATTTACATAATTAACTCACTGACTTACTGATATTTATGTTCGGTACTGATATTAATGTTCAGTATTAATGTTTGGTTCCAGGTGATATAGAAAGCTGAAATTTTGTGTGCTCACGGACATCGAAGCCAATTCGCCGGGAAAAATCACAAAACCTTTGGAAAGCCGTAAAATAAATTATAAATAACTGGAAAAATGGTTCATCATTGCTTACAATGTGGAAGCATACCCTGCGAGTATATGTATGTAAATACAGTACCTCCCTCTCTCTCTCTCTCTCTCTCTCTCTCTCTCTCTCTCTCTCTCTCTCTCTCTCTCTCTCTCTCTCTCTCTCTCTCTCTCTCTCTCTCTCTCTCTCTCTCTCTCTCAAGATCTTTAACATTGTCACGTGTACGGCCAGTTAAAACCAACCGTGCACGGATGGCCAAACGGTTACAGTCGAGGTGTTCGAATTTTTGGCGGGAACCTTTCGCTCGCCACGATTAATGCAAAGCAACGAGAGACTTGACTGGGCATTTTGCAGGTTTAATCACCCGAACCCCCCCAAGAAAGTACAACAATGCAGGAAATGCAACAATAAATGAAATAATCAAATGTTTAACAATTATGTACAAGGAAAGGAATCAAGCAAAAGCAAATAGGAGGCACCAAGAAACAATTAAATAAAGGCCTAAATGGAGCGCTCCCACACAAGGACGCACTTGACAAACAAAGGGGTCGATAGATTCAAGAACCCAAGAAATCCCTAAGAGGCCAGGCTTATCTGTCCAGTGAGCAGGAAAAATGTCCCTTACGAGCTGAAGGCAGGAAAATGTCCACCAGCCCTTGGCGCCAAACGCTCGGCATTCATACTTTCATAATTGCATTAATAATTTCGCCGACTGCTTCATAGCATCAGTGGTGCTTCTTGGTTGCGATTGGTGAATGTAGCACCATGTGTCCACGTGGCAGATGGCACTTGTTGGAGCCAAATACAATCTGGCCTCACCAGTCACGGTCATGGGGCATCATGTGCCAGTATTTCATATCCAGTACCTTCCGGTGACCGAAAGGGCTTCAAAAGTCACCAGGTGGATGGAACGGCGACATGTTGCCCAAAGAAGGGCGAAACCAGGTCGGTGGATTCGCTTTTCTTCTGCTTGTTGACGGCTTCTGACTTTGCCTCAAATGAGCAGCTGGATGCCCTTTGGGGTTGGCAGGCATGGCTCTGTCGTGATGAGGTCATCATCACGATGTTCGTCTAAGTCAGGAGAATTTCATAATTGCATATATAAATATTTATATTATAATGTCGATTTTATTTGTTGTCTGTCCCTGTTGAATAAATTCCCTGGAGTCAGGACCCTTACATCGTGTAATCTCTATTTTCATTGTTCTTTCCCATCCCCAACACCTTACACTTGCTCAGGTTAAATTACATCGACCAATCTTTTACCCAATCCGTACAAGTATCAATACTTTCCTGGATCTGATCACCACCTCCTCTTCTGTCCATCTCACCTCCGTCCGGTCAAGTCAGGTATGGGAGCATATGCCGAGCAGCACGTCGCTGCGTCCACCCACAGTCCCAGCATATAAAAATTGTCAAAGGAACCGTGTCCGTCTGTCTGTCTGTTTGTTTGTCGTGTTATAACTTGAGAACAGATTAAAGGATTTCAATAAATCCAACGACGCTGGATTCAGGGAACTCCCGGGAAAATTTGTGACGGAAAAAAGAGAAAATTTTGCTTTTTAAATTTTTTTATGGGTACGTGGGCACACCTGGCGAAAATGCAAGCGCCAACTTGCGACGCTGGTCATCCCCGCAATCAAAGGAATCCTTTTTCTTCTTGCGCTTTTGATTAGCCATCACAGCAAAGATTGGTATGTCCGTCAGCGAAGCGATGGGGTTGATATTCTCGTGATTGTATGAATATCCTGCAGGACCTCAGTTGTGGGAAAGACGACGTGGCATCATCAAATTCCTGCAGGGTATCATACAACTTCTCATGGGTATCATAGAATTATATATATATATATATATATATATATATATATATATATATATATATATATATATATATATATATATATATATATATCGTTTACCTTGTCAAGGCTCGGATGAGAGTGAACACAAAACGCACAGCAAGGGGGGCATGAAACAAGAGGGGCGGGAGACAGAAGGACAAAACAGTGGGGAACAGACATTAGGAGATCTGTGGAAGGGAGAGGGATGGGGTGGGGAGCATGGGGAATACAAGATGGACATTACAGGGACTTTCAGGAAGGAAAACAGGGAATTTGAAGGAGGTGGAGTAACGGGGGTGGAAAATATCATGGTTTTGGATGGGGGATGATAAGAGGTGGGGTGGTGAACGGCTGTTTTGAAGACCTGGAGGGAAGAATGGGATTGAAGAGAGTGTGGGAGTTTGTTCCAAAGGCGGGAAAAAAAGAGGAAATCGTTGAAGGATTCTAACTGGCCGATTGTGGAATCCTATTTGACTTCAGGCAGAGTTTAACGTTTGTCCGATTTGGTTATAAAATCCTGCATAAAACCAATTGACACTGAGAAAACCGATGTCCACACAAGTCCTTCCTTATGAAACAATTTATTTTCTAATTATCCACCATACACACTTCTCACCCTCGTACAATGAACTTAAAAATCCCCATTGATTGTAATATTATTTGGTTCTTATTTCATTTATTCTTACTTTAGTTTACAGTTAGACCAACCCGATTCAATTCACTTCCACATTACATCAGAGAGTTTTATTCTAACTTGGCACTTGGTCAGTTCCAAGGAGCACAAGCCACTGAGATTCTAATACTTCCTCAGGTACTTGCACTGAAACAATTTTACATTTCAAAGCATTTTATACTTTCATGGGAGAGTGGTTGGGGCGATCAACGTAGACTGCAGACGTGTCCTTTAGACGAGAAGCCACTTCGTACATTTCGAGGCAAATGTTCGCTGTTATCAGCTGAGGTCACACCGCCCCAGACGAAGACATTTATCATCATTTAGGGCAAAAGTCTCTTGGCCAGAAAGGACAGTCAATTCAACTTGTAGCATAAAAGTTACATTTCTAAAACTCCATTTGTTACAATTTAGAATACATTAATATAAATTTTTCCCCCACAAATGAAAGAGTGAAGGTGAGCAGTGATTCGTGATTTTGGTAGTTTTACCAGAAGGGGGTTGTTGGCGGACCTTGAGCACCCTGCGGAAATATGGCGGGGACAAATCACAGACAGAGCAGTGGGGGGCGAGACCGGAGAGGAGACGGTCGAAGACAGAAAGACCACCGACCTGCCTGTGGTGAGAGAGTGAGAGACCCAAGGACTCAGCCTCACCGCGGGAGATACCAATGATCCGAAATGCCTTGGCCACCCTGGGAGGACTCCATTCTACATTCTGAAACCCGCATATGTACACACACACACACACACACACACACACACACACACACACACACACACACACACACACACACACACACACACACACACACACACACACACACACACACACACACACACACACACACACACATTGACTTTTATGAGTATACATTATCAGATATAAAATAATCGAGGTGATTCAACAATGCAACTTTTTCTGCTTGGTGGACACCTTGAATTGTGTTTGTGTTCATTGTCATGTTCTCACATTGATTCCAACACGTACATCGACAGGTGAAGGTAAGCTTGTACCTGCACCACCTGCTGACATCCCAAGGAAAACTCCCGGCATGACGTCGACAATGAAAGGTATCATGTACACGTTTCCTCGGTTTAAAAGCTCGAATTGAAGTTTGTAAAACGTCGAACAGGAGCTTTTAATCCTTTCACTATTTCATCCAAGAATTGAACATGTCACCTGGCTCCACAGGTGAGACGACTTTTGCACCTGTGCGGAAAGTCGTACCTGTAACACACAAGCCACCACGTGTCTCCTTCCACCAAATTCCCCGTGCAGGTTTGTCGGTTCGAGTTGGGAGAACAGGATGTTCTTGGCTTGTCCACACCATGTTGTTCTAACACGATGACTGGACGTTTTGACCACTTTGGTTGTCATCATATGTAAAGTTTACATTATCATATTATTTATTTATTTGTTCATTTTTATTCGAGCTTCCACCACCCACTATCGAACCTGTAACATTTGCTGATGTGAATCGACTCCGTCCCATCTCCACAGGTAATTGCCACATTTAATTAGTTTGATCGGTTGGTTGTCATGTTCTTTGGAGAAATTTGTTAATTCCCCACCGGTGCGACCCACCTTTACCAACTGATTGTACTTCAGGCCGACGTTCTGCCTGCTTGTCAAAACTTCAAGACTAACATTGTATGAAACTAGCCATCCTTTACTCCCAGAATTCATTGCGTTCTTACCTTTCAGGTGAACCTGCTCCTCAAGGAAATGTAAACAACTCTTCTGCAGCAGTCGCAGCTGCTGTAATTGTCCCACTACGTAAGTATATTTTGTTCCATCCTTGGCTCGGACAATTTTCCATCGATTTGTCAATGTGCCGCCAAGCAGGTGATCAATGACATTTCACAGCTGATCTGAACAAACTGCTCCCCTCAGTGCTTGTTCTGGCTTGTGCTGCTGCGTTCAACATTTTCCGGAACCGGCAGCTCCTTGAAGTCGAAACTCCTGTGTACAGGAAGACTCCAGGTGGTGAAGAGCTTGAAATGGACCGCTCACCCACAGGTGACCACACGTACCATGCTGTATGAAACGTTCTTTATTCTCAAGGTTTATCAATGCCTGTCAGGGGTCACTTTCCTTCACATTTCGTTTTGGTTTCAGATGTCTGGAGTGAACGATGAACAACACTGAAGATGCTGCAAGCTTCGCCATGTCGGACACGAATGTCTTTTTGGTTTTGGCTTTCGGCTGTGAAATGTCTCCGCCAACTACCTGACCCTGGTTGTGAACTCCACTCGAATGTGAAACTACATCATGTTTGTTTATTTATTTATTTTAGTCCCATTATTTCACTAATTGTTACTTGTTTCACTGAACTCTGTTGAGCGGCTCAACAGGATCCTGCACTACTTGAACAAGTGACTGAAATTAATTTATTTATTTATAAGATAAATATTTATTTCCTGTTGTTTCACTAGTTGTTTAGCAACCGCAAGCTCGGATTGATTCTGCCAATCCGGCAGGGTTACACGACGTCCCTCGTTGGCACGCATCGCACTGCCACTGGGACGGGTACGAGAACTATTCATGGTCTGGAGCTGAGTACGTGGACGTAGCTTCATGGGCTCGACCCCGTCAGACTCAACACCGCCCGGTGACACCCGGACACGTCCGGAGACTTTTTTGTTTTTTTTTCGCAGTCGGAACTGCTGTTGAGCTCAATTCCGCTGTTTAAACGTTTGTGGGTAAGAGTTTGTTGAGCGTATCGCATTTCAGTTTTAAAACATGAGGGGAAATTAAATAAAGTTCCGAACACCGCCCGGAGAAGTCCGGAGACTTTTTCTTTCCCCTTGCCAATGGGGAATCTCAAAGACCACTTGGGCTTCCAAGATGTTCTCGCATCATCACGGTGTACCTCCCGGTGAAGTTGTTCACACGATATTTGATGAGTGACCTTGACCTACTTTTTTCGGATTGTGACCTAATTAACAAAAAAACACCTTTTTGATCATAACGAGTAATTTTCCTCCGATTCTCATGATGTTGAGCTTCATGAATAGATTCGAGATGGGAACACATTTTATTAATGGACACTTTATCCCTAAATGTTGAAGATCAAGGTCATAGGGTCCGAACATGCCATCATCGGATTGTGGGCCCAAGGGTGAGCCGGGGGAGTCCTGGGGAGGCTGACCCTTGGCGAAGCTTTGTGATCGTGGATATCTCGTTTACATTGGAATTCTCAGGAAGCACACGACGTGCCGTGTACGTACTCGACGCACGGAAATTTCAGCCGTCCGTTGGAGAGCGAATAAATACACTCGAAACAACTACTCTGAAAACAATTAATCAGTAATTGGCTCGAGTCATGTTAATTGTATTCTTGATGTTTCGTCTTCACACGAGTGTTGTATCCCAATGAGTATTTAACACAACAACGAGAAACTTCCTTCTTGCTTTCATTCGATATTGTGCGGTAAAAGTGAGAATGACGTATAAGGCGGTGTATTGCCACAATCCGCTGTTTGATCAAACGTGGAATTATGAGAACAATGGAAGAGTGAACGAACAGGCAAACGACGGTTACACAGCATGGACGTGCTGTACAACAGGTGTAGTTCATCGTGTATAAAAGCCAAAACGATTGGGGTCATTTAATTACAAAATGGCTTCCGACCTTGGATCCCCAAAAAACATGATTTTGAATCAGATAAAATGGACTTTTTCCCTGATATCTCCAAAAGTCTCGGGGCCACGAAGATGGATCGACACTTTCTAAGTTCACAAGGACGTCCTCCGTCATGTGTTAAAATGTCAAAAATCTGTGACTTGAAACAAAAAAAATCATTAAAAATTACCCCCGTGCGGGAGTGACGGTCATCTCTGCGAGAAAATGTATAGCCTCCTGAAGGTAGGGCAGTTTTTGCAAACTTTGAAGTCACGTGACGCGAAAGCGAAATTCGTAAATCCGTCCTGACCAAATTTAGATATTGTCCCATAGATTCATATGCCACAATCAAATTCAAGATTGCTTGAGAAATGAAGGAGGAGATAGATTTTGAAAATCGTCATTTTCGCATTTTTTGCCAACTTTGAAGTCACGTGACACGAAAGCGAATATCGACAATCCGGCCCGACCAAATTTAGATATTGTCCCATAGATTCATATGTCACAATCAAATTCAAGATCGCTTGAGAAATGGCGGAGATAGAATTTGTAAATCGTCATTTTCGCAACTTCAAAGGCCTCATGACCTTGAGCTTCGGTGACCTTGAAAGTCATACCATCGTGTACGTCTCATCGACCTCTATCAGGATCACTAATGACCAGATCTCCCGCTTCAACTTCATTGTGGACGGACGGACGGACGGATCGTCACCTCTCCTCTCAACACCAATATTAGGTCATGCTCGAAGAGATGACCGAAAAAGGAAATAATTTATTAACCTGGTGTTGGCTTATTGGTTAGGGTGGTGGCTTGGGATCCTCAGTTGGCTAATTGGTTAGGGTGGTGGCTTGGGATCCTCAGTTGGCTTATTGGTTAGGGTGGTGGCTTGGGATCCTCAGTTGGCTAATTGGTTAGGGTGGTGGCTTGGGATCCTCGGTTGGCTTATTGGTTAGGGTGGTGGCTTGGGATTTGATGTTGGCTTTGTGGTTCGGATGGTGGCTTGGAATCCGAGGTTTGCTTAGTGGTTAGGGTGGTGGCTTGGGATCCGATGTGGGCTTCGTGGTTAGGGTGGTCACTTGGGATCCTCGGTTGGCTTTTGTGGTTAGGGTGGTGGCTTTGGATGCAAGGTGGGCTTTGTGGTAAGGTGGTCACTTGGGATCCTCGGTTGGCTTGTTGGTTAGGGTTGTGGCTTGGGATCTGAAGTTGGCTTATTGGTTAGGTGGTGGCTTGGGATCTGATGTTGGCTTATTGGTTAGGGTGGTGGCTTGGGATCTGATGTTGGCTTCGTAGTTCAGGAAGTGGCTTGGGATCTGATGTTGGCTTATTGGTGAGGGTGGTGGCTTGGGATCTGATGTTGGCTTCGTAGTTCAGGAAGTGGCTTGGGATCCTACGTTGGCTTTGTGGTTAGGGTGGTGGCTTGGGATCCGATGTGGGCTTGGTGGTTAGGGTGGTTACTTGGAATCCGAGGTTTGCTGAGTGGTTAGGTTGGTGGCTTGGGATCCGATGTAGGCTTAGTGGTTAGGGTGGTCACTTAACACATAAACTTAGCAATACTTAGCAATAACATAAACTCACACCGAGACATCACAGTAAAATGGATGCACGACACACGTTTCCATTTCAAAATTTTATTTTTGAAAACTTAATTTAAAAAACAAATACCATAACAATTAAAACAACCCGAACAGCAAATAAAACCAAAAGTTGATGAACCCGAACCCAAAGATTCCGATACCATTGTTTATACTTTCATCGATGTCGGACGTCACATTACTCACGGTTTAACTCAATAAATTACCCCAAAAATGCAGTGAACTCAGCAATGAGAATTTCTCCTCCGCTCTGCTTGGTTTCTCAACTCACCATTTGAAAGAAAACAAAAAAAACTGCCCCGAGTCTTCACGAACCGGCTGGCCAGGCCTGATGTTCGACGAGTTCGGGCAGGAATTTGTAATTTGGCCATGGTGCCGGCGATGGCTCGCCGAATCTTTGCGAAGGACACCATGGGATATTTAATGTCCACCAAGGAATGCTGGCAGACGGGACACCCGTTTAACGTCCATCCGAGGGACGGCACACACACTGATGAATCACCCTGCGTGTGAAGCACCAGGATGATGGTCTATCGCTGGGACGGGAATCTAACCCAGGCGAGACAGCTGAGAGGCGAATGTGCAGACCTCTCGTCTCGGCCATCCTGCCAGCCCCCACATGTAACACTTGCATCATTATCTGTATTCCACATTGACCACCAGTTACATTTCCAATTTTATTGCTCATTTCCCTGTCTCATGTCTTGTTCAACAAATGAAAAAAATGCCTTAAAGTTTACTCCCATTGGGTACAATGTGCATCGACAGGTCAAATCCAACATATACCACTTGTCTGGATATACCACCACCACAACCACGTAACAATCATGATTATGATAATCCAAGCTACACAGATCCAACTGATGAACTTTCCCTGCAGGACTTTCAACTGTGCTCAGGGCATATCCGTGGAAGCGGTTCTGCTTTTGCTCGTGTTCTGGATGGAACCTGCAATGACAATAATGAAAAGAGTAATCAGATTGCAGACCTTCGTCAGGTGTTGTTTTTGTTGTGTACGTGTTTGTGTGGCGTGCAGACAATGCATTGACGACACACTGGTCGTGGACAAAAAAAATTTGGAAACACCAATGTAAATTCACATCATCGGCGTTGGGCCACCACATGCGGCCAGTGCGGCCTGTGTCCGCCGCAGCATGGAGTCCACCAGCGTCTGGAATTCTGCAGGAGGGATGCGGAACCATTCTTCCACGACAAAATCAATCAACTCACACCTGTTTGTTGGAGGTGGACACCGCTGTCTCAGGTGTCGTTCCACAACATCCCATAAATGCTCAATTGGGTTCAAATCTGGTGACTGAGAAGGCCATGACGAATGGATAACCTCAGTGTCATGCTCATCAAACCATTGGGGGACCACACATGCTCATCCTGGAAGACACCCCTCCCGGCAGGAAAGAAATGCTGCAACATGGGGAAAAGATGATCACTCAGTACCATTACGTATTGATTGGCATTGACCATGCCTTCGAAGGGAATGACTGCACCCAAACCATGCCAGGAAAATATACCCCACGACATGACGGAACCACCAGAACCCTTCATTGTTGGAACCAAACACAAAGGATTGCAAAGTTCTTTAGGATGGTGCCACAAGTGTACTCGCCCATTTGTCGAGAACATGGTGAAGGATGATTTATCTGACCATGTCACATTTCTCCACTGCTCCGTAGTCCAGTGCCTGTGCCGTTTGCACCACTGGACTCGCAAACATGCATTGCGAGGTGTGATGAGCTGTTTGTGCACTGGAAACCGACAATGCAACCCGCTCTGTGGAGTTCAGACTTTGTTCTATGGCCTGTCTCTTTCCAAGTTCTCAACTCAATTTCTTCATTCTCACCCCACTCCCTTCCCCTTGGCTACTGGCACACACCCGGTGCTCCGAGGGTCAATGACTCTGGGCATGGAGTCGACCCCCACACTGCCTCGAACACCATGGGATGCGGCACGATCTTAAACAACCCAGCTCGCACACCTCGACGGACATAGCCTCGTTCATCAGCATAGTTGGGTACCACTCACAAGTGGCTCTTTTTGGCTGCAATTTCGTCTTTGGAATTGTTGTATTTGTCTGCTGCATCGCCCTCCTTCGTGCTGTTGCCATTAAGCCACTCCATCCCTCTCTCCACCCTCGGGGGGGCATCCACATTCTAACTCCCTCCTCTCTTTGGTCACTTTCTGTCTGGCCCCAGTTCTCATCTCTTCAACTCTGTCCCCAGTCAGGTAGTTGTTGATCGTCGATGCTGCTCTTTCGGGTTTGTAAAGCGGGGTAGTTTCCGTCCTACTGGCCAATGTTGTAAATTTAAATTGCTCTCTGAATCTTTTCTCCTTCCCTTTCATTTTCCAAGTTTCATGCATGACATGCATTTAACAAAAGAGATCGATTTCCTTCTCCGATAAGCTCCAGATTTCCCTTAAAAAACAATGTCACTTCCTGTTGGGTCAAGATCACATCAAATTCAACGAGATCCCCACTCGATGCGCTGCTCCGGCGCGTGCTCCCATACCCGACCTCACAATTAGCCCCATTTGATAAGGTGAAACTCCAGGATGTCTGTCATTCATACTTTTCGAGATATTGCCCACTTTCTGGATTGTGACGTCACTGGAGGCCATCTTGTTTTTCAGATCAGCTTCTTTTCATAAAACGTTCCCACAGGTCGTTGATCACATATTTTAAGTTTCGCATTGATCGGTGAAGGCATTAAGTGGTTTTAAAGGAGATTAATTCTTAAAAGTTTTCCTTTGATACGATATAATTAAATTTCCCACGTGTATGGAAAGTTTCGTATCAATCAGTTCCACGGTTTCAGAGGGGATTTTAAAAGGTTTAAAAAAAATAAAAAATATATATCCAATACGGCTGCCATACCGTGTGACTGATGATGTGATTGTTCACAAATCATGTTTCCCAACAGGATCACAAATCATGTTTCCCATGGGAAGTGAATCAGACATTTTAAGTTTGGCAGGGATCAGAGAAGCGGTTTTCCTGTAATGCAGAATGGCGGCCAAAGTACATCGAGATTCAACGAGATCGGAGGCTCGGAAATAAAACATCACAGGTAATTTTACCTGTGACGTCACGTACTCCCATCCTGCCTGCAAAACACAAAGGCTGAACCAGAAATACGACAAACAAAAGAAACAACACGCCCCAAGCAGCAGCAGCAGACATGACTCTGTGTCACCTGTGACGTAGCTAATCGTGTTTGTGGAGGCAAAGCGCAGAATATTTTCACCGACGTCGTACAGCACGTCGATCTTGTCGACGGAGAGGCGCTGTGCGGCCCTGCTGTGGAACCCCGCATCATGTGGGCATCCTCTCCAAGTGGTTTCCTGCCTTCACTGTTGTTGGAATGTCTCGTGCCGACCGTGTCCAAAATCCACAGCGTACTCATGAGTTGAGCTGGACGTGACGGCTGCGAGTGGAAGACCAAAGGGAGGGATTGAGAAGTGAGGATCAGGAAGTGAGGACAAAAGATGAAACACGCAAGCTATGTTCAGGTGATTGCTTTATTTACTTTAGTGGATTTTTTTGCACTCTATTATAATTGGAGCAGAATCATCGAAGTTTCAACATCAACAATAAGGTATTTAAATTTACTACAACGTCAATTGTACCGTCTGCGGCTCTTTAGGGTGAACTTAATTCGGCCGAGGATTGTCACCGAAGTTGAGCCCATATCTCTGGCTATTGTGGGAGAGCAACCTCAACGTAGTGTCTGCTGTTGGCACAGGCCGGGTGGCAGGGACTCCAATCTGCCACGTCACAAAAGGAACTCGAACAGCACTCGATCTAACAGTTTACCTTTAGTGTCCCTCTGATAGGCCGGATCCGCTGACCTGAACCAAAATCCAATCGGCTTGGTCTTGTCATCTTCCCAACTCATCCACCAAATTTCGTCTGAATGTGTCCCCAACTTTTTGAGATATCCTGTTCACAAACAGACAAACAGGGGTGTAATCATCACCTTCATCCTCCTTCGGTGGTGGAGGTAATGAAGCACGATCTCCACACCACCTGCTATTGATTCCACCTGGGAATCATTTCATCAAAGTCTACTTTCTCTCATCCACCGGTTTATCCCAGCTCATCTGCCACTTTCCTCTCCATCCTCTGGAGTCCAGACCCTGGTGCGTTGATCCGTGTGGGGGAGACGGTTGCAGTCAAGTCGTTCGCTTTCTCAGCTTTAAAGTTCAAGTTTTTTTTTGTTGTTTGCTTGTTTTTTCGAGGAGGGTTGAAGGCCTGTAATGAAGCTGCCACTCACACACACATGAACATATTGACAAGACAAACACTTAACACAGCCACTGAGCTTGGGGGAAGGGATACTCTGGGTACCAGCGACGTCACAACAATGACGACGCCTTTCTCACCTTTCCTTCAGTGGGGCATTTCCTCCTCCCCGTGGATGCCATCCGATGGGAAATGTCAGTGCTCCATCCATTTAAATGCTGAGCATCAAGCAAGGAAGCATCATGTGCCATTTTTAATGTCTTTGGTATGATTCGGCCACAGTTTGAACCGCCGACCTGCCAGGCTTGGAGTGGATGCTTGTGTGGTCTAACCATGACACCACCGAGTTCAAGAATTCGTGAAACTGTTGCAAGGTAAACGGGTAGGATCCGTGCGGCCCGCCAAGAGGAGTCAGCTGTGGAATCGGTCGCCCCTCATTGGTCCAACTCAGCGATCCCGGTCAATGATCCCGGTTGCCCCGCAGCGGACGAAGATGCCGGCCAGGTGCATTTCGTCTGCATGTGATGAGCCACAACCGGTTCCGGAGGCATGCAGGAGTACCTGGGGTTTTTTTTGGTCTACATAGTCAAGGCTCATGGAAGAACTCGTGCTGGTCCACTGAATAGAGCAGGATGCCAGGGGGACAAAAGGAACAGCAGAGAGAGAGGGGGAAACAGCAAGAGCAGAGTTGAAGGCCAATACTGAGGGAGGCGGACAAACACTCGGTGTGGGGAGGAACGGGGGGCAGGAGAGGATGCATGGAGTGGACAATATGGACACAGAAGGAATCTCTCACAAGGGAAAACTGGAAATTTGGAAGGAGGAAGGATTGGGGTGGGTGGGGGTGTTAACGAGGGTAGAAAAGTTAATGGTTTTGGATTGAGGACGATCTGGGATGGTGGTAAACAGCTGTCTTGAAAACCTGGAGGGAAGAATGACATTGAAGATGATGTAGAAGTTTGTTCAACAGGTGGGAGTAAAGAGGAGCAAATGAGTGCAGGTGAGCAGTGATCCTGGATTATGTAGTTCCACCAGAAGGGGGTTGATGGGTGCGGCAAAGTACGGAAGGAGCAGAAGGTGCAAGACCAGAAGGGGGCGGTGGGAGACAAAGAGACAATTGACCTGTCTGTACTGGCAAAGTGATAGGCCCATGGCCTCAGCTTCATCGCGAGATATTCCAATGATCTTGAAGGCCTTGGTTTCCACGGCGTCTCGCTGAGCAAGATGTGAGTCAGGGGACCCAGCGGGGAGAGCGGGACTCCATCACGCTGCGGATTAAGACCTTGTGGGTGGATAGGAGTTCAGGTGTGCCGAAGAAGGACTTTGTACGACAGAGGATGCCCAGTCGGCGGCTGGCTTTGGAGGCCAATTTTGAAATGTGGCTTCGCCAAGAAAGTTAACGTCTGATTGTGAGACCCACAGTGTGTTTGAATGCGAGATCTTCCTTCTCGGGATTCAAGCAAATGATGCAAAACAATTCAAAGTCACCGTCATCCCAACCAGGAACCTTTTCTACCTCCATTCTCCCTTTTCAACCGAACCCAACTTGTTGATTATTGCGTTTCCTCCCCTCCGCTCTCTCCTCCTTTCCCGTTGGTTCATTGTTTTTCTTGTTCATTCCAAGTGGCCTGACTGCCCCCAACGCATTGTATTTTTAATCTCCGTCACCACGCTCTTCCATCAGCCGACATTTTGTATCCCAAACCAACACTGCCCCCACCACAACACCATTTTTGTTAACACCATTATCACTGCAAATTGTCTGAACAGACAAAATTATTTACCCCGAGTGGACCGGACGATCCACCAGCACTTTTTAATTAACATTTTCGTTGTGATGACATCTGAAAATCCCGAAAGGCTGGGATGTTGATGTTGATGTTGATGAAACAGAATGCATGACATTCCTATGATGTCTCCCATCCTGATGAGTGCCACGACACGACGACCATCCAATCATCCAGCAATGGCTCACCATTGGGGCGATGGTGGTAGATCTCCTCGTATCTGTTCATGGACACACTTACACACCGTGAGGCAGGATGGGAATCCGCCCATCCATCGTGGTGATGATGGTGGCAAATCCGTACTTATCTGTAGATTCTGTTCCCTTAACCAACTGCAAAATGGTGATGCCCTCAATTCCCAGGCAGAAAGGTGACATCAGCGGACCGTGTGACGTGCCCACCTGTAACGGAGCGGAGATCATGAATCTGGGTGCAGTGTCCGAAAAGGACACACGATCAGAAGCACAAGTAACATGAAACACAGCTCACCTGTCAGGTTGAATCCATTCTCAGTGCCCGGATGCTCCTGCGCAAACATCCAGCCCATGATGTCTGTGATGCCGGACAATGGCAACAACGACCATGCGAGCTCTCCTGAAACATGGGTTATATTTGTGTATTGACGTCCATCCTTCACCGCCATGTACACACCGGACAACTCCACATGACGTGAAGCTGAACCAAGGAGAACATGTCCTCTCACTTCGCCTCGAACACGTTGGGGCAGCCCTGTTTCATAGACATGAGTAAATTCCGACTGTAACACAACACTGAGTATCCCAAATATTTAATAAAAGGAAGAATGGCATTTTAAACTCCACTTGAGTTGCATATCATCTCACAGGGGAAGGTCATGGAATCAATAATCGCAGTCGAAACTCACCCAACAATGGATGCTCCTTCAATGTGGGACATTAGATCAGGGCAGTCTCTCTGGTCCTCTCACGAGCTTTTGATACAGCCTGCCATCCTGCCTTGCTCTCTAAACTCACTGCCTAGAGCATCCAAGGCCAACTCCAACTCCACACATGGCTTTCCGACTTTCTATACTCTTACAGTCAACGTGTGGCACTCAACGGAATCTCCTCTCCCTACCAAGGCTGGAGTGCTCCAAATGAGTGTGTTCTGGGCCCAGTCCTATTCCTGATCTTCATCAGTGAACTCTCTGACTCCGGAAAATCCCCTTTATCTGTTTGCTGATGACTGCATCCTCCACCGTGACATCTCTCATCCTCCAGACAGGCAGGTTGCAGCTTCTTTCCTCTCTTCAGACGTTAACGAAACCACAAGCTGGTCAAACACTTGGACACTTGGCTTGTCATGAACTATTGATCCTGACAAATCTCACGCTCTCATGATCTCTCTCAGAAAGGACCGTCTGACAAACCCTCCCATGTACTTTCTCAACAATCTTCTTGAGGAGGTTCAGTCATTCAAGCTCCTGGATCTCACTGTCACCCGTGATCTTTCTTGGGCAAAAGACATTTTATCATTGGCCTCCAAAGACACCTGCCGACTGGTCATCCTTCGTCGTACAAAATCCAACTTCGGCACACCTGAACTCCTATCCGCTGAAAGGGCCTTCATCCACAGCTTCATGGAGTACTGCTCTCCTCTCTGGGCTGGCTCCCCAACATCACATATTGCTCAGCGTGTCGCCGTGGAAATCAAGGCCTTCAAGATCAATGGAATCTCCCGTGATGAAGCTGAGCCGATGGGTCAATCACTTCACCATTGCAGACAGGTCGATGGTCTCTCTGTCTTCCACCACCTCGTTTCTGGTCTTACACCCTCTGTTCTTTCCGTGGTTTGTCCCCCCAGGTTTCTTAAGGGCTCACAGGGTCCACCATCAACCCCTTTATGGTGAAACTACCTAAATCCAGAATCACTTCTCACCTCCACTCATTCATTCCTCTCTGGAATCAACCTCCACATCCTCTTCAATCTCATTCTTCCCTCCAGGTCTTCAAGCCAGCTGTTTCACCAACATCTCAGATCATCCCGAGTACACGGTCAAGTCAGTCTGTTTGTTTTAAAGTGTGGATGAGTATGTGACACTGCATCATGTGGCTCATTGTAAAACCTTGTGTGTTGAGGGAAGATGAACAAAATCCGGGAGAGAAAGACCATTCTTTGGTGAGCCTGGAGTAACAAAGTGAAAGACACACTGCTCGATTTAAAAAGAGGAACGAACAAGATCGGATACCTTGTGGCAAACAAAAATGGCCGTCACCATAGTAACCATAGTCGCAGGAGCAGCAAGCACCCGTCGGGTAGGACCGACATGCCGCATGTGTCGAGCATGGCCTCCCGGGTCCGGCACATAACTCAGCTTCTGGTTGTACATCGTGTTGGAACAATGTGGGAAATGAACAGTACAAGTGTTACTCATTTTGGAAGATATATGCGTCAATCAGAAGAGTCCAAATCTGGATTGCAAGGTGTGACTATAATGTTTGGGAAAGCAAAACATAGTTCGTAGTTTCCAAAAACACAGCGGCAACCCTAAAACGTGAGGGTTCAGTAAGAAAAGAAAAAAAAATAGAGAAAAATAAGAGGAAGAATAATTTGAAAGAGTAGCGTCGGGGAGGACTGGGGATAGAAGGGGAATAAATTTGGGAAAAGATAGGAGTAATGGGAGGGAAAGGGGGTGTAAGTCGAGGTGGAGTCCCTGTGTACTCGGAGTAATGACAACTTGCAATTTGACGCCATTTTGTATCCATTGAGCAGGGCGCACAGATCCTGTGGCTATTGTACATCAAGTGTAATGTGTCCGTTTTCTCATCAAGTTGTCTTTCTCTGTGCCCAAAATGAAGATTATATTACTGAATGATATATATATATATATATATATATATATATATATATATATATATATATATATATATATATATATATATATATATATATATATACGTTCTTTTGGTTCAGGTCTGGATCCAGATCTGGCCTATCAGTGGGTGACAAAACGTATACTGTTGAGCCTGGCGGAGGTGTGCGCTCCACCGAGTGCCGTTCTAGTCCGAGGCTTCCGAAGCAGTTTCTTGGAAAGGGTGACACTCGGTGGTTTGCCGTTGCCTTCAAAGCAGTTCGTCAAGGGAGGAATTAGTAATTCGTTCATTATGTCAGTGATAGCTCATCTACTCTTCGTGGAGGACACAGTTGGATCTTTAAGGTCCACCAACTGATGGCAAACAGGACGCCTAGTTTAACGTCCATAAGAGGGACGGCACACAAATTGACGAATCGCCCTGCCTCTGAAACAGCAGGATGACAGAGTTTGTGGCTGGGTCAGGATTCGAACCCAGGCAAAACCAATGTTACTTTGAAGAAATTTTACCAGGAGAGTCTTCATACGTCATAAATTATCTGTAGTTGTTTCCATGATGATCGATGTCTGTTTACGAGTAAAACCCAACGACCAACTACAACATGATTACAGCACGACACGTAAATACACACGCACGGGACCACAACTTATCTGGCAAGTAAACGACCGCAAAGTCGGTTTCCATCTCAAACAACTTTATTTTCCATTTTTTTTCCTTCTGACAAGTGCAAGGAATCTCGTCATTTTGAAACCCTTCTCTGATCGATTGGTGCATCTCACAGCACAGCATCCAATCATTTAAAAACACGATGCGCAATCGTGTGCTCATCCAACGAGCCATCGATGGAAACAAAATGGATACAACGATGGAAACAAAATGGATACAACGATGGATACAAAATGGCGCCGATGATCAGAAATTTTTCGAACGAATCATGTTGCTGCTCCTCGTAGGTCGGAACCCTCAGTCGAGGGGAACAAAATTTCCGCCACGTTTGCGTGTGGAATAAATACGGCATCGTTGCTCTGACTTTCAGTCGGCTGATAAATCAGGGATTCCAAGCACTTCCTTATTTATAAATATGATTGGTCGGAAATTCTTCCAACACTCCACATGATTGCTCAGAAATACCTGCGGTGTTGGGGAGGGTGAGTGGGGAGACTTGAAGGAGAAAGGTGTGAGGGTAGCTTTTGAGAAAGGTGAGGAGGGGGGGGTGGAAGAGAGTGAAGTTTGCTTTGAAGAGGGAGGAGGCGGCTGATTTGAGAGGGAATCTTTGAGAGGGAGGGGAGACGAAGAAGATTTGAGGAGGTGGGAATAGACGGAGTTGTGTTTGGAGGAAAGAAAGAGTCCGGAGAAGTCTGGAAAGGTTCTGCTTGTCGGATGTCATGATGGGACGAGGACGATGACTGGTGTTTGAACCACCAATCGAGATCACGTGACACATAGATTTCAGTTTGTTTGTACAATTTGACTTTGCGATTGAGTTTTCGTTGAAGGCTTTTCCGCAATTATTATATCGATGGTGGCGCCAGCATTTTGGAATTCCTGCTCCAACATCTGACTTCAGGAACCATTTGGGGTTTGGCGGTACCTCTGTAATTTCAGCAGTAATTTGCGTACCGACTGCAGAGTCGACACGTAAAAGTAGACGCATGACGGGTCCCGCTTTCACCTGCCTCTCCTCACCTGGTGCCGGAACACCTTCACGTGTTCTCCTCCACCTGTTTCCCACTTTTTTCCACATTTTTCTATCTGTTGATTGATTTGCCTCCCCGTTCTTCAGCTCTTCCACCAGCCTCGACACCTGTGTGAGCGAGTTCTACAGGTAGACCCACACACAAAGCTGAATAAGCAGCTCAGAAGATGCTCGATTGGGCGAGGGAATTGGAAGGGATACTCACAGTCGGGCGGAACGTACGAGTGAATCAGCACGTACGTCACAAGCACCAACACGACGAGGTTGAGGGACGAGCACAAACGACGAAGAAACACTCTTTGGAAAACCATTTTCACTGCGATGCCAGATGAGGCCTGATGTTCACAAACCTGCAAGGAGCGCAAAACATTTACAAACTACAAGGGCACTCGGTGGAGCGCACACCTCCACCTGTCCACCATGTGATGCCTGATCCACGAGAACATCGAAATGTCACACCATCCATCACCGGATCGTTTTTGGCCCAATCTCTCGAATGGTGAAGAATCAG
Organism: Eptatretus burgeri; assembly: GCF_056783735.1. NCBI lineage: Eukaryota > Metazoa > Chordata > Myxini > Myxiniformes > Myxinidae > Eptatretus > Eptatretus burgeri. The sequence goes on from NW_028225101.1 coordinate 754,456, forward strand.
CTTTTATAAATTAAATAATTCCCATATCCAGATCCGGATCCGGATCTTCACCAAAATCGAATCGGTTCGTCCTCGTCAAACACCAAACGTGTCCACAAAATTTCATCCGGATCCGTGCACAACTTTTTTGAGATATCCTGTACACGGACGGACGGACGGACGGACAGAAAGAGGTGAAAATATCACGTGATTCACCTTCGGTGGTGGAGGAGGTAAATAAACTAACACCGACGGACCAAAATGTCGTCCCCTCCCCTCTGGGAAGGGTGACATCACAACCAAAAAGGGGTCTTTAACCTGAGATGTTTCACCCTGATGGTCCGTTTCGTTCTTTGTTGACCACGTGTTCGGCACGTGACGTTCTCATGGACCCTCGGGTTTCATTACCAGGAGGTCAACGCAGAGTTTACAGGGAACTTCAACACACGAGGCCATTATAGGCCCAATCGAGGCCTACACTAGGATGGCAAACGTTTGGAAAACAAACAATCAAGTACCGTGTGTCACCGTGTGTTACTGTGTGTTACCGTGTGTCACCGTGTACCACCGTGTGTCACCGTGTACCACCGCGTGTCACCGTGTACCACCGTGTGTTACCGTGTGTCACCGTGTGTTACCGTGTGTCACCGTGTACCACCGTGTGTTACCGTGTACCACCGTGTGTCACCGTGTACCACCGTGTGTTACCGTGTGTCACCGTGTACCACCGTGTGTTACCGTGTACCACCGTGTGTCACCGTGTGTTACCGTGTGTCACCGTGTACCACCGTGTGTTACCGTGTGTCACCGTGTATTACCGTGCGTTACCGTGTACCACCGTGTGTTACCGTGTACCACCGTGTGTCACCGTGTATTACCGTGCGTTACCGTGTACCACCGTGTGTTACCGTGTATTACCGTGTACCACCGTGTGTTACCGTGTATTACCGTGTGAGCCCGAAGGAAGCGGAACAGCTCGGCATTGTTCAACAGAGAGACGGAAGGAAGGACGCGGACATTCCAAATACTGAAACGGCTTCACCGCTTAAACAGCAGTCACGTGGTGTGGGGGGACTGATGGTCACTTGCACAACAGGCAGGGTGATCTTACCGTGTTGATGCAAAAACTAAATTTTAAAAATCCGTTTTATTGATAATACGGTGATGACTGTTGGAGTCTCGTCGATAACAATAACACAAAAAAAAACCGAAACAACAAACGAGAAACGAATGAAACCGAGCTGTGAGAAAGGTTCTTCTTCTTCATTTAGCACGATCGGACAGAGGAAAGAAGGAAGGAAGGAAGGAAGGGAAGAAGGAAGGGAGTACATACCAAATATTGAAGCCAAAGTGAACAATGCTGAGCATCAACCGAGGTGGAGGGCCGCACGGTGGTGAAAAAACTCCCACACTCAGTCACAACTTTTGTAATCTTACTCTAATGGATGAAACCATAACACAAGCGTCATCGGATGGGTCAAACCATTACACCGACGTTATCGGGTGGATCATACCATTACACCAGCGTCATTGGATGGGTCAAACCATTACACCAGCTTAATTGGATGGGTCAAACCATTACACCGACGTCATTGGGTGGATCAAAACATGACACCAGCGTCATCGGATGGGTCAAACCATTACACCAGCTTAATTGGATGGGTCAAACCATTACACCGACGTCATTGGGTGGATCAAAACATGACACCAGCGTCATCGGATGGGTCAAACCATTACACCAGCATCATCGGATGGGTCAAACCATTACACCGACGTCATTGGGTTGATCAAACCATTACACCAGCGTCATCGGATGGGTCAAACCATGACACCAGCGTCATCGGATGGGTCAAACCATTACACCAGCGTCATCGGATGGGTCAAACCATTACACCAGCGTCATCGGATGGATCAAACCATTCCACCAGCGTTATCAGATGGGTCAAACCATTCCACCAGCGTTATCGGATGGGTCAAACCATTCCACCAGCGTTATCGGATGGGTCAAACCATTCCACCAGCGTTATCGGATGGGTCAAACCATTACACAAGCATCATCAAATGGGTGAAACCATTACACCCACGTCATCAGATGGGTGAAACCATTACACCAGCGTCATCAGATGGGTCAAACCATTACACCAGGTCGTCTCAAACTTACCTTAAGTCAGAATCGTCATTTTCATCCCACCTCAAAACCCGATCCCTCACCATCTTCTTTCTTCCAAAAACAACCCAAATATAAACGTCATTCACAATTTTCAGTCATTCTGACCTCATTCCCTGAAGTCATTATTCAAATATTCTTCCTCTCGTCTACCCTTTTCTTCATCCTCCCCTCACACTCCGTCAATTCAAATCAGTTAAAGGACGAGTTTATGTTGTTTATAACGTTTAATCTTCCTCCACTCTCATTTTCAAATGTCTCTCTCTGGTGGTGAATCCTCTCTTTCCTAAATTCCCCACCCAACCCTTCAACTTTTCTCCAAGAAGCCATCACTCCGAGCTACGCCCCGCCCCACGATTCCCCTCCCCCACCCATCCAAGCGAACTGTGTGCACCTCCACCATCCGAGGCCTCCCCTCCAATCTGCTACATCTCTAAATAATCCAGACTGTTACAGCTTTGTCTCATAAACAGAGACTCGTTGAGAAAATAACTCGAAAATCCAAAGGAGAGGATAAGAAGGATGTGTCCCAGAATGTTAAAGATATAATGTCGAAGGATGAAGTGTGGGCCCATTGAGGTTAGAGGTTAAAGTACGGGCCCATTGAGAGAGAGACTTTAGCACTTCCCCTTTTGAGCTCGACAGCGTCTTGGGGCAGCAGAGGTTTTCTAACTCTTTTGAAGCAGCCCTCCTGAGTCGGATGGCGAGCTTTCACTCATCATTCCACCAGGAGACTTTAATTTTCTGACCGACCAATCTTTTACAAATAGGGATGGGACTCCTGAGCGATGCGGTATATGGCATTGACAAAGTTACGATGAAAGGTGTCAAGATTCTTGTGAGCTCGCTCAGGTTTGACTACCTCGGAGCAACGGTGAAAAAAAATATGCTCAGTTGCCCTTGGAAAGATTCCATGAGGGGGGGTCTGTCCATATCTTCATGTTCTCATTCCAATTTGAGTTGGGTGACCACCGGCAGGTGGTCGCTACCCAAGCTGTCTGGGAGGACCCACCATTCACACCTTGCTGCCAGAAAAGGAAAAAAATTGTGAGATCGAGGGGAGAGGACTGCCCCGAGGATGGATTAACAAAGGTCCCACTGCCATCATTTAGAAGTACCAAGTCAAACCCATCCATAATGTTCTCAATACATGCCCCATTGCTCTCCATACGTTTGGAACCCCAAAGGGTGTTGTGACTGTTAAAGCCACCGCACCAGAAGGTTGGCCCTTCACACCTGCTTAAAACCTCCTGAAAAGTATTAACGTTCAGTGGATGGCAAGGGTTGGAGAAATTAACCACAGTGGAGGTCTCCCTCGGGCCGGGTAAAGCGACCACATTGCATTCCAATTCAACATGGCAGTCAATTAACCTGTGCGAAACACCAAACCGAACAAACACCCCGCATCCACCTCTGATCCCACTAGATCTATCCTTGTGGATAAAAGTGTAACCAGGAATCCTAAATTGGGTATGATCTTTTAACCAGGTCTCTTGGACACGTATGATGTCCGGTTTAACAGTGAGATCACTACAGAATTTAATAAACTCTGGTCCATGGGTGGCGAGACTTTTTGCATTCCATTGGATTACTTTTAGGGACCTGATGGGGAGGGACCTTGTGACGGCTTGGGGACCGACCAACTCCTCCTGTGGCCCAGCAGTTGATGAATCTGACTCGAGGTGAATCCCTCCCACCTCAAGTGTTTGAAAGCTGCTGTGGAAACAGCACGGATTTTATCAGTTCTGCTTGTAACTCTGGTTGTGCAGTTGATGGATTCGGAAATAAAAGTGATGAAAGCCAATTTCGATATGTTCAAGTCCGCATCGGTTTGAGCCCCTTTCTGTCTGCCACTCAATGAAACGGAAGACCAAGAAAGAACCCGATGAAGTAAAGAGCAAAGATCATCAGGAGGAACCTGGCCTGGATTCGGGTTTTAGCCACTTCTACACAACCCTCAAACCCATCCAGGCGCAGCCAAGTGAGCCTTACAGGAAAAAATTTTTTTTTTGCAAGAACTCACTTCTCCTTGGAGAGATATTTAATGAAAGAAGGGAATATAGAGATGAAAGAGAAGAAAAAGCAAGAATTACAATGAACAAAGAGAATTATAAATAAGTAAATAAATAAATAAGAATATTAAAAAACAACACCGTCGGACACAACTTCGATCTCAATACCTCGTGCTCAGGTTTGAGATTTCCACACTTTGTGAAAGAGTCATGACCTGTCTTGGGTTCATTGCTTGGTCCAGCAATAGAAAGATACCGACCAATAGAACACAGCTTGGTCCAGAGGATCCACTTCATACTTGGACAACTCCTGCTTCCATACAAGAATCACTTACAAATCACAAGATTACAAGAATCAATGATAAATTCAAATTTTTTTTTAATAAACAAAACAAAGATGAAAAAAAACAAAGCAAGAAAAAGAGGAATCAGAGACTGCAGACCCTCCCTCGCCCAGGAATTATTTTATGCGGTGTTTGTGTACAGGTGTGTTATGTAACACTGGTTTACAAAGAAATTTAGGCACGCATGAAAACAGGTGTTCTAACCTAATTTGGGGGTGCTGATTTCAGATACCAAATCCATTTTCACTCATCACCTCTAGTTTTTGAGATATACATGTATACATGTACGCACATGTATACATATAGCCCTCGATCCAAAAATATCTAAATATTTCACGCTATTTCCGTGATCCAAAAACCTCCGAAGGTCAAACATGTGCATTGTGCGGCTGGGAACGCCAGGAGCTTACTGGTGGTGAGAGAGGGTGGTTAGTGCTGCTCTACAATTATCCGGTAGGATGATACTTTTATATAAAGTAGCTGGGTTTTAAATTTTTATTTTATCCGATAGAAGAATCATTTGCACACAATTTGTACAGTAAAATGAATAATGTATTTGTATGTATGCTTGTATGTACGTATGCATTTGTAAATACAACCATATTATACATTACATATAGGTTTATATCATGATTTTGTGACAATTCACGTGACAATATATTTGGTAATTGTACATTTTGTTTTTCAGATATTGTGAGCTGTTACGTATCTCTACAATGGCTTCAGGCACTTCCAAACACCGCGGATGCGTCAACAAAGCTGATTCATTTCACGACGGTTGCACAGCGCCGAACAATTACTCCCCTCCTGAGAACTGCTTATTTTCATTATTTCGACTGTAAAATTGGAGATCAAGACAAACCCTGGGCCCCACACATCTGTTGTAAGCCCTGTTACAATGGGCTAACTGCATGGTTTAATGGCAGGAAAGCAGCCTTCAACTTTGCTGTTCCAATGATCTGGAGAGAACCACGAAAACCATGCAGACGATTGTTATTTTTGTCTCACAAATATTACTGGTTTCAATGTTTCTTCCAGAAAAAAAAAAAATCAATTATCCCAACCTTCCCTCAGCTATGAGACCTGTTCCCCACTCAGATGATCTCCCGGTCCCTAGACTCCAGACAGATAAGGATCTTCTTCCTTCATCAGATGAGGAAATGTCCTCAGAAGCGAATTCTGGCAAGTCGGTCTCTTCTGAAGACAATGTCTCTGTTTATTCAGGACCAAGTGGCAGTGAGCACCACTGGATCACCCAGGAAGACCTGAATGACCTTGCCCGGGATTTGTACCTCTCTAAGCAGCAGTCACAGCTCCTGGCATCCCGGCTGAAGCAGTGGAACCTGGTCAAGCCAAATGTAAGGATCTGCAGTTTCAGGACACGGAACAAGGAGCTCGCCTCACTCTTCGACATGGAAAACAGGTTGTGCTACTGCACGGATGTCTCTGGCCTGTTCACCTCCCTTGGCTTCCCACACAATCTCTCAGATTGGCGTCATTTCATGGACTCTTCCAAGCGAAGTCTGAAGGCTGTGCTCCTGCACAATGCGAATAAATACCCCAGCATTCCCATTGGCCACTCAGTTCATTTGAAGGAGTCATATGACAATATGGAGCTCCTTCTGGAAGCTGTCAAGTACCAGCAGCACCAGTGGAGCCTCTGTGGGGACATCAAGGTCATTGGGCTCCTTATGAGTATGCAGGTGGGCTTCACGAAGTACTGCTGCTTTCTCTGTCTCTGGGATAGTCGGGCTGTGTCCAAGCACTACACGCAGAAGGACTGGGGGTCTCGGAGCACTTTCGTGCTTGGGGAACACAGTGTCCAAGAAAATCCTCTGGTGGACATGAACAAGGTGCTTCTTCCCCCTCTTCATATCAAGCTTGGCCTCGTGAAGAATTTCGTGAAAGCCATGGACAAGGATGGCACTGCCTTCCAACACCTGTGCACTCTGTTCCCAGGTCTCAGTTCTGCTGAGCTCAAGGAAGGCATCTTCCTCCAAAAAAACTCACTTCTGACTGTCTGTAGTACTATGATATGTATATATGCTTATATCCAAGTAATAGTAATACTTAGTTATGTCAGTGTTCTGTGTCTATGTTTTGTTTCGTTCTGTAATATGCCATTTGAATATATTAAATAAACACATTATATTATAAATATATGCATTATAATAAAAAAATGGGATATGTGAAAGCAAAAAAACTAGAGGTGATAGAGCAAAACTGTTTAGAAATTTGAATTAAGCATATCAAAATTAGTCAGAAACACCTATTCACATGCTTGCCTCAGAATTATTTATTTTTTTGTAAACCAATAAGAAATAATTAGAACTGTCACTTTATAACTGCTGGCAGTGATGACCGGGTCCCAAGACGTCCCACTTTGATCGGACACCTGACCTTTAAATAAATTAAATTCAGATCAAATGGAAGACCAAATTAGGTGCAGTCCTGCATCGGAGTAATCAGAAGGGAGCCGAACAAGCAAAAAGCGAAGATGAACTCATCTTTCTGATACTTTGCATGAAATTCCAACTTTTTCCTTTCGAGATTTTGCCTCCATTCCAGTTCAGGTACTTCAATGCCGCTGAGTAAACACTGAATCGAGGCCGGACGTGCAGAACTTTAAAGCCCTGGAGTTCTTATGGAAAATGCTGATGAACAAGAAAGACTGCATTTTGAAGGTTGCAAGTGTGGAGGGATAAAAATTAAATATTTTAAGTACTAGCAACAATTACAATAATTGAGAGTACATGAATACAATTAACATAATATAATAATGAATATAATTTTACTTCCACAATCTCCCCTTTTTTCTTTTTCAGGAAAAATTTGAATAATTAAGTTACACATGATCACCATAACCCATTCCTGGAGTAAAGACATCCATCACACAAGTAAAATCAACAATGGCAGCGAGCGTGCAAGATGTTTCACTTTCAGCCCCCACTAGTGCATTCTGAGGTGGATCCATTGACCTGAGTTGGATGGCGAGGCGAGATTGACCCGAGTACAAGTCCTTGTTACTGGGTCTGTGTGAGACCACGCAACCGTTTTGCTTTCATCCACCAAGGATCCGTAAGAAAATGGCGGCAGACACTGCATGAGCCGGTTTCAATGGTTGGGAAAGCTGGCTTGCCATGTTGTTTTCCGTTTATCTTTGTTAAACGAAGAAGGTGGTGAATTTGGGTGAGCAAGCAACAAGTGCAAAGTTCACAAGTACAGATACACCTTTCATTTCCTTTGGGGTTGTTAGACATGAGCAGTTCTGTAACTTTGTGCCACAACTTGCTTGAGAGTGGTCGATATGTGTCGTCGATTTCACTTTTGGTAGTTTTCTTCGGGACATGGTTCTTCCAATTCAGCATAGTTGTTCTCAAGTTTTTAATCGCTGGTGTTCCATACGTTAGTCTGACAGGTGAAATTTTCTCACCTCCGGTTGTCCTTGGTTGGAGCATCAGGAAGGGCCACAAACAGCGGTGAGGCCATGGACCAAGATACACACCGGCGTTGATGCACCCTCGTGAGTTTTCAGAGATTCAAATTAGCACTTGGAGTCTCTAATGGATGCTGAAGTGCTCAGTGAGCCACATAGTACTTGTGCCTTTCCATGAGGGTTGGAAGGCCTGCGTTCCACGTCACTGATTTATGCCACAGGTTGTTGTGTGTGCAATCAATACATGTTGGAGATCCTCCGGCATACCCCGACATCGTCACAGAAAGTCGATTAAGTAGGCGTTCAAAAAGATTTCTGAGCTCCAATTTGTGTCGGCAATGGCATCGTGCTTGTCGTCCTCGTCGAATGGCATAGGTTGTCTTTCATTTGATTCGTTCATTGCGTTCCGTTGATTGATGTACTTGAAATGGCTTTGAAGCACATGCACCCTTCCCTGGAGCCTTTTTCGACTGCCATATTCACTGCACTTTTGGTTGACCCTTCCGTGATCGCATGCACCATGTGGAGGAAGCCGTGCGGCCGAGAAGATGGCTCACCTGTGCGGATAAGATTGTCGCCTTTTTTTCTCAAAGGTTCATATTGCATACAATTTTGTTTCGAGTTAATACTTTTGTATGGTGTTTGATAGTTCTGGATATTTGCAGTCGGACGTGGCTGATGTTTTTTCCTTCTGATACTTGCATTGGCCAAATGTCATAAATAGCACTATTGGGGGCCCAGGACAAATAGCTGGAGGGGGGGGTAGCATAAATGGCAGATGGAAGTATTAGCAAGAAGTTTGGGTTCGGGTAGAGACTGGAAATTAAGCCCACATGGGGATGGTTTGGATATGTATCGCTTTTGGAGTGGTTCTGTCCACTGTCCATTTCGCCCCCCTCCCAATCCTGGCCTGGCTTGGTTGAGTCCACATTTACGTTCGATTTATTTTCGTAATAAAACGATTATTGTTTTATGTATCTTTAAATTGTGGGTTGCATGCACTAGCCCAGAGACAAAGCAACTTCCTCGCATTGGAATCACCATCGTAGCTTCAGCAGTTATTGAAGTAGGTCGGGCTACAGTTTTACATTGTTTTGAGAGGGGAACAACGAGAAGAAAAAGAAGTACAAATGAGCAATTTCGCGAACTCCCGACGTGGTACTTTCGCGATGCTTTTTGGGTATCTGTAGGTCTTGGTCGTTCAGAAAACGCTCGAGAATAAAAGGTATGGATTTTAAATGTTAATGACCACTCTTGAGGAGTTTATAGGCGTATCCTTGTGTACACATTTGAATGGGCGGCCATTTTTTCCCCGTATCATCCCTCTATATCCTAGATTCTTAACCTGGGGGTCGTTTGGGGTTTTTCCGAGGGTCATAAATAACATATCAATTTGTTGAGCCCATTTTTTGGAACCTAACAAAGGTACATACCACACACAGTATTTTGTTCGCGTATGCGCGTACGTATACGCGCACGAACTGTTTGTGGCCTGGATCATGTGAGATCGTGGTGCTTTCAGATGTGGTGAAGATTGTGAACCACATCCGAGAGAGAGCAACAAACTCAAGAATCTTCGAAGCGATGTGTGAAGAAATGGGCGCCGATTTCACTGTTTTGATGTTCCACACACAGGTGCGCTGGCTTTCGGGTGGAAAAGTTCTGAATCGTGTGATTCAACTTCAAGAGGAAATGGCGCCGTTCTTGGAGAGAGGCTGCACCGAGAAGGAGAATCAGCTTCATGAAAACATGCAGGATGAACAGTTCGTGATGAAGGTTGCTTACTTGGCTGACTTATTCGCCGAAGTGAATTCCTTGAACCTGTCACTTCAAGAAAACCTCCCAATGCTACACACGGCTCGTGACAAAGTGGCAGCGTTCAGGAGGAAGATTCACCTTTACCAGAGAAGAGTCCAAGACAGTGACATGTCTATCTTCCCTGACATGACGACTCTCCTGGATGCTACCCCAGATGGTGAATGCCACTTCCACGAGGAGACAACCCACCTCCTGGGAATTAGTGAAGCCATGGAACGTTACTTCCCTGGACTGGACGACTGCTCTCGTGATGAGTGGAAGGTCCGACCCTTTTCCGTTGAAGACGGTGCCATCCAGCGATACTGACGCAGCTGCGAAGGTTGAATTTTGCCGAATTCGTGAAGATGCGCAGCTCAACCCGCACATGTACCCCGTGTTCCCCGCCCCATCCCTCTCCCTTCCATAGATCTCTGAATGTCTCTGTTCCCCACTGTTTTGTCCTTCCCTCTCCCGCCCCGCTTGTCTCATGCCCCCCTTGCTATGCATTGTGTGTTAGCTGTCATACGAGCCTCAATAATGTGTACAAAAAAACACCTTCCCTGTAAAGATGGGTGAGGTTCAGTGATGTTTTGGACTTGCTGTGCTGCCTCTGGTACTGGGTACCTTGAACGTGTGCATGGCGTCATGAAATCAGGAGATTACCAAGGAATTTTGGAGCGCAATGTTCAACCCTTTCCCAGTGTCGGAAAGCTGGGTCTCCGTAGAAGATCATGGGTCTTGCAGCAGACGAGGATGGCTGGACCGGGACAAGTAGGGATGGGTGGAATGGGAACAGCAGGGACGGCTGGACCGGGAAAAGCAGGACCTGCTGGAAAGAGGAAGAGCAGGGACCCCCCCTGTTTTGCTCTTCAGAGCAAAACAACGCAAAGTTAATGATTTTTTAAAAATCAGTTGGAAATACATTTCCGCGCACGAGTGCATTCATTCCTTGGGCGTCACTTCCAAGCACATATCGTAGAGCCCAGCCCATCATATCGCCATCCCTCTCCACAACAACAAAGCCGGGCCTTCTAACCGAGTTCACAATAATTTGGTGCTGTGACTCGGATGTGCTGATCCCTGGGGGGCACAGCCGATGGTCAGGGCAGACGGCGAACAGCTTGCGGCCACAAACTCAAGGTAAGAGGAAAATCCTCTGGGGGATAGGTGTTCGCCCTCATTCCTCGTCAGAGGCTTTGCCTTTCAAAACGGGTAACGTACGAGAACAATAATGGAAGTACACAAAGGAGAATCTTCACTGATGTCGAAAGGAGAATTCCCAGGACGAGTTGATGTCGGAGGAAGTTGAGATGAGAGACCAGTCTGGAAGGTTGATGGCTGCTTGAAGTCCCTGAAGTCAATGCTAAAAGATTTGAGGGGTAAGGAGAGGGGATAACAGATGAGGGGTGAGGAGGAGGTAGATTTAAGTGGATGAATTGGCACTGAAGTTGGTAAAAAAAAAATGACGATTGATGGAACATGAACATGCATTGCAAACTGGGAGTATTAAAATTATTAAGTCAGAAATGTGATCAAAGTCGTTACGTGAGGGATGCAATAAAGAATTAAGAGAATTAAGCCATATATCATTTTTAGCACGATCTCTCAATGGTGAAGAATGACTGAAAAAATTCTAGTCGTCGGATCTGGATCCGGATCTTCACCAAAATCTAATCAGTTCATCTTTGTCACACACCCAACCCGCACACAAAATTTCATCCGAATCCGTCCCCAACTTTTTGAGATATCGTGCCATATATCATTTTTATCCCGATCTCTCAATGGTGAAGAATCAATCAAAAAATTATCAGATCCGGATCCGGATCCGGATTTAGATCTTCACCAAAATTGAATCGATTCTTCCTTGTCACACACTCAACCTGTCCACCAAGTTTCGTCCGAATCCTTCCACAACTTTCTGAGATATCGTGCTGTATATCATTTTTATCCCGATCTCTCAATGGTGAAGAATCAATCAAAAAATTATCAGATCCGGATCCGGAATTAGATCTTCACCAAAATTGAATCAATTCTTCCTTGTGACACACTCAACCTGTCCACCAAGTTTCGTCCGAATCCGTCCACAACTTTTTGAGATATCGTGCCGTATATCATTTTTATCCCGATCTCTCAATGGTGAAGAAACATTGAAAATATTCTAGTAGTCGGATCCGGATCCGGATCTTCACCAAAATCTAACCAGTTCATCCTTGTCACACACCCAACCCGCACACAAAATTTCACCCGGATCCGTCCACAACTTTTAGAGATATCGTGCCATATATCATTATTACTATATATATATATATATATATATATATATATATATATATATATATATATATACACCAGGCTATTATATATATATATATATATATATATATATATATATATATATATATATATATGTATTTGAGGTGTGTGCTTATGTGTGTGTGTTTGTGTGATGTGTGTTTATGTGTGTGTGTATTTATGTGATGTGTGTGTGTGTGTTTATGTGATGTGTGTTTATGTGTGTGTTTATGTGATGTGTGTGTTTATGTGATGTGTGTTTATGTGATGTGTGTGTTTATGTGTGTGTGTGTGTGTGTGTGTGTGTGTTTATGTGATGTGTGTGCTTATGTGTGTGTGTTTGTGTGATGTGTGTGTTTATGTGTGTGTATTTATGTGATGTGTGTGTTTATGTGATGTGTGTGTGTTTATGTGTGTGTGTGTGTTTATGTGATGTGTGTGTGTGTGTGTGTGTTTATGTGATGTGTGTGTGTGTGTATTTATGTGATGTGTGTGTGTTTATGTGATGTGTGTGTGTTTATGTGTGTGTGTTTATGTGATGTGTGTGTGTGTTTATGTGTGTGTGTTTATGTATGTGTTTGTGTGTGCGTGTGTGTGTTTGTTTATGTGTGTGTGTTTATGTGATGTGTGTGTTTATGTGTGTGTGTATGTGTGTGTGTGTGTATGTGTGTGTGTTTGTGTGTGTATGTGTGTGTTTATGTGTGTATGTGTATTTATGTGATGTGTGTGTTTATGTTTGTGTGTGTTTATGTGATGTGTGTGTTTATGTGTGTATGTGAGTGTGTGTGTATGTGTGTGTGTTTGTGTGTGTGTATGTGTGTGTGTTTATGTGTGTATGTGTATTTATGTGATGCGTGTGTGTTTATGTGATGTGTGTGTTTATGTGTGTATGTGAGTGTGTGTGTATGTGTGTGTGTTTGTGTGTGTGTGTGTTTATGTGATGTGTGTGCTTATGTGTGTGTTTGTGTGATGTGTGTGTTTATGTGTGTGTGTATTTATGTGATGTGTGTGTTTATGTGATGTGTGTGTGTTTATGTGTGTGTGTGTGTTTATGTGATGTGTGTGTTTATGTGTGTGTGTTTATGTGTGTGTGTATTTATGTGTGTGTGTTTGTGTGATGTGTGTGTTTATGTGTGTATTTATGTGATGTGTGTGTGTTTATGTGTGTGTGTGTTTATGTGTGTGTTTGTGTGTGCGTGTGTGTGTTTGTTTATGTGTGTGTGTTTATGTGATGTGTGTGTTTATGTGTGTGTGTATGTGTGTGTATGTGTGTGTGTGTGTGTGATTGTGTATGTGTGTGTTTATGTGTGTATGTGTATTTATGTGATGTGTGTGTTTATGTTTGTGTGTGTTTATGCGATGTGTGTGTTTATGTGTGTATGTGAGTGTGTGTGTATGTGTGTGTGTTTGTGTGTGTGTATGCGTGTGGGTTTATGTGTGTATGTGTATTTATGTGATGCGTGTGTGTTTATGTGATGTGTGTTTATGTGTGTATGTGAGTGTGTGTGTATGTGTGTGTGTTTGTGTGTGTGTATGTGTGTGTGTTTATGTGTGTATGTGTATTTATGTGATGCGTGTGTGTTTATGTTTGTGTGTGTTTATGTGATGTGTGTTTATGTGATGAGTGTGTTTATGTGAGTATGTGAGTGTGTGTGTATGTGTGTGTGTTTCTGTGTCTGTGTATGTGTGTGTGTTTATGTGTGTATGTGTCTTTATGTGATGCGTGTGTGTTTATGTTTGTGTGTGCTTATGTGATGTGTGTTTATGTGATGTGTGTTTATGTTTGTGTGTGTTTATGTGATGTGTGTTTATGTGATGTGTGTGTGTTTATGTGTGTATGTGAGTGTGTGTGTATGTGTGTGTGTTTGTGTGTGTGTATGTGTGTGTGTTTATGTGTGTATGTGTATTTATGTGATGTGTGTGTGTTTATGTTTGTGTGTGTTTATGTGATGTGTGTTTATGTGATGTGTGTGTGTGTTTATGTTTATGTGTGTTTATGTGATGTGTGTTTATGTGATGTGTGTGTTTATGTGTGTGTGTGTGTGTGTTTATGTGATGTGTGTGTTTATGTGTGTGTGTGTGTGTGTTTATGTGATGTGTGTGTTTATGTGTGTGTTTATGTGTGTGTGTTTATGTGTGTGTGTGTTTATGTGTGTGTGTTTATGTGTGTGTGTTTATGTGTGTGTGTTTGTGATGTGTGTGTTTATGTGTGTGTGTTTGTGATGTGTGTGTGTGTTTATGTGTTTGTGTGTTTATGTGATGTGTGTGTGTTTATGTGTGTGTTTGTGTGTGTGTGTGTGTGTTTATGTATGTGTGTTTGTTTATGTGTGTGTGTTTGTGTGTGTGTGTGTGTGTATGTATGTAGGGTCATCGGGATGTGTTTCGGCCCCTCCAAAAAACAAAAAATCAACATTTGATCTCTTCAACGTCGGGTCCCCCTGCTGGTGTAGTTTATACTAGATACACCCCAGATTAAATAAGTCTGAACACACAAACACACGGTCTCCTCCAGGGTGAAAATGTTGAAGAGAGCGCCAGAGTGGACTCCTCACCTGCTTGTTTCGCGATCAAGGTATCCAGACGGTGAGTGAGACCATCGTTGAGCATCAGCCACGGTACAGCCACTCAGACTCGAATGAAAAAGGTGGTTCTTGCCCTGGGGGTGTGGACCTGGGTCCGAGTTTTCAACCATGGGGAATCTAACCTCGTTCCGACGATCGTGGAGTCCCTCGTCCTCACCATGGACTCTCTTCTGCTGGAAGATTAGAATACATTTGTCAACGGTGAATTCCTTGAAACGGCAGAACCACCGCTGACCTTTCACCACGGGGTGCACACCGTGGTTGCACCACGGCCACTTTGGGAGTTCGAGGCCTGGGCCCAGTTTCCTTCCTGGGCCTCCTGTTGGGAGTTCGAGGCCTGGGCCCAGTCTCCATCCCGGGACTCCTTCTGGGAGTTCGCGGCCTCGGCCCAGTCTCCGTCCTGGCCTCCTTCTGGTAGTTCGAGGCCGAGGCCCAGTCTCCGTGCCGGGCCTTCTTCTGGGAGTTTGAGGCCTAGGCCTAGTTTCCGTCCCGGGCCTCCTGTTGGGAGTTCGAGGCCTGGGCCCAGTTTCCATCCCGGGCCTCCTTTTGGGAGTTCGAGGCCTCGGCCTAGTTTCCGTCCTTGGCCTCCTGTTGGGAGTTCGAGGCCTTGGCCCAGTCTCCGTCCCGGGCCTCCTGTTGGGAGTTCGAGGCCTGGGCCCAGTCTCCGTCCTGGGCCTCCTGTTGGGAGTTCGAGGCCTGGGCCCAGTTTCCATCCCGGGCCTCCTTTTGGGAGTTCACGGCCTCGGCCCAGTTTCCGTCCTGGCCTCCTTCTAGTCGTTCGAGGCCGAGGCCCAGTCTCCGTCCCGGGCCTCCTGTTGGGAGTTCGAGGCCTGGGCCTAGTTTCCGTCCCGGGCCTCCTTTTGGGAGTTCGAGGCCGAGGCCCAGTCTCCGTCCCGGGCCTCCTGTTGGGAGTTCGAGGCCTCGGCCTAATTTCCGTCCCGGTCCTCCTGTTGGGAGTTCGAGGCCGAGGCCTAGTTTCCGACCTGGGCCTCCTTTTACGTTCATGGTTCTCATTGCGTTTGTCGGTCCGAACTGCACACGAAACAAACGGAGATCGTTTCTCCAGAAAAACCTCAACTTGAACTCTCAACGTCAAACAATCCCCGAAACCTC
Organism: Eptatretus burgeri; assembly: GCF_056783735.1. Classification (NCBI taxonomy): domain Eukaryota; kingdom Metazoa; phylum Chordata; class Myxini; order Myxiniformes; family Myxinidae; genus Eptatretus; species Eptatretus burgeri. The sequence goes on from NW_028225101.1 coordinate 770,178, forward strand.
CTCGCTCTCACCTTCTCACGAGCACCGTCCGCACATCGAGTTCGGCAAACTCTGCTTGTGGAGGAGACGACTATGATTGGTCGAAGGCAGTGACGTCACGGTTTGGCGACGTCCAATCAGGCAGCGTCACCCATGTTCCCAAATAAGGAGTTGTCATGAACAGCATGACTGTGGAAAGATGCGATTCGCATCATCTAACCTCGTCATGAGAAGCAATATGAAGGTTTTTGATCCACAAGGAGATGCAAACACGGGGGGAAGGACACTCGGCCCATCAATACCGTGTCATATCCACATTAAACACAATCAACAACAATGTATATCAACATTTAACAACGATGAGTCTCCGTGGGGATCGATACATATTGCATGTTGTGATATTAATTAGTAAATTGGAAGTGATAGAATGTAATTGGTTAATAAATATGATTAGTGAGGAGAGGGGGAGGTGGTGGGGTTGAGCTACTCCATTGGATATAATATGTGGGTACGTGTGTATCCCACGTGACCTGGAATCGATTAATTAATGAAATAAATGAAATGACGTCACGTCGCATCAGCTGAGTACCACGTGGTACTAATCATCACTTATGATGAAGATCCCAAGTTCGCGGTCGGGAAATTCCTCCGCCGTGAGAGAACACACGAAGATATCAATCAATCATCGGGTTTATTGAAATGTTATATCATTCGCAAAGAGGTTCGAGGTAAATGTCGCTCCGAATCCAAACGTCCAATCCGGTTTTTGCGACTCGCCCCCTGTTTTAGCACCACGTGATTGACGTCCTTGCAGGGGATGACGGTCCTGAAACAACGACTGTCCTCCATTACACAAATTCATGACTTGACCACCACACTCCACGACTCCACAATCTTCTCCCAGGTCGACCTCGTCCGTGTGAACCATCAGATCCCCATGGATCCGGATGACGTCCCGAAGACAGCAGTCAGCACGTCTTTTGGCCCGTTCGGATTCCTTCGGATGTCGTTAGGCCACCCGATTGGTAGTCTCATTACCTTGATTACCTTGATTACCTGATTAAGATTGGAGTCAGTCTGATTACCGTCGACATTACGTACTGTGCACAACCCAGAAACCTTGAGTAGCTTTCACTGACAAACAACGTTGCATTGAAATAGACGTTTCAAGGAGATGTGCACAAACATTAATATTTACAAACAGTTGTGTGTGACGAGTGGGAAAAAAAAAGTTTGGCTCTTGGGAAACTTAAAGGTCAGGTCAGGTGTGGGAGCATGCGCCGGAGCAGCGTCCACTTTCCGCCGGTACTCCAGGGGCCTCCGTCCGGCCATCCCCCAGGCAGGTGCCTGGCCCACATCGGTCGCTTGACTCCATCCACCATGGCACCCAGACAAAATCATATGGCCACCATCTTTGTTTTCTGATGGGCCGAACACATTCGGCCTCTGCTCACAAAACACTGCCTGGGTCATGCTCCTCCACACCTCTGCTTCTGAACTTACCATTCCCGGTCAACGACACACCTCGGGACTCACCAGATGGTATTCCCCTCGAAACTGATGTTCAGTTGCTTTCTCTGACGTCCGACCCACATTAACTCAGTCTTCTCCAGACTCATTCTCAATCCATTTCTCTCGAGTGCATCCTTGCAGAGATGTCAACAAGGAACCTGAGCCAAGTCTCAAGTCTCAAGTCAAGTGTCACGTCATCGTGTCATTATCAGAGACCTTGGTTACGTGTAAGCCTTGAATACTCAAAAGGCTGACACGGGTCATGAGATGGTTGTTTATATGAGCTTGAAGATTTTTTGGGGGGCACGTGTACGATGTAAAATAAATGACACGAAAAAATTAAAATGACGGTTTAACAACTTCTTTCATTCAAACTCGTTGACCAAACCCGGTGGTGTAACGGTCAAATTTGGTGACCAAAATGGTTGCAATCGGTCACGAAACTCGGTGACCAGACTCAGTCTTTTCCATGTCATTAATCCTGGTGATTCCACTCTGAATATGGAAGGTTGCTGATTCAAATCCTGGGAAAGTCATAGCAAAGATTTTTTAAAAATTGTACTTTGCTGCTCCGTTGCTTGACGTTCAGTGTTTCAACGGATGGAGCACAGCAGCCAATCCCCATGGGATATAAATCAATCGGGACGAGGGAGGTCCTCCTTGAGGAGAGGGTCCCTGCTGTCATGTGATGAGAAGCGACACCATTGTTGTGAAGTCGATGGCACCCAAGTTTTGTCACTTCACCTTTATTCTGTTCTGTTATTCTGTTATTCTGTTATTCTGTTATTCATCGACTGGTCCAAAGGTGTCAATGACCATGTGTGAGGTGCGTGTCCGTGTGCGTGTGTCTCCTCCATAACTCCATAACCGTGAAACTTTGCACGCATTCTAAGGAAACTCCAAGGAAGTGCAAGAGTGAAAATTAGGTGTTTGGGTTAATTACAACAACCCTTTAGAAGTTAATTAACGGCCTTATTTAATTATATCCTTCATCATGCGATCCTCGGCCACCTCGCTCGACACGGGGCCTTACGGCATTTCCTGGGTTACCTCGCTGGGGTCTGAAGCCGCCATGTTTTTTGGCCTGCTCAACCATGCCTTGACTTGGAACAGGCCGCAACAATTTCTTCACGATAAAGTATTGTTTTCTCCACTTTCCTCACTCGTATTATCGAATGCCTGTTCATCATAAGCTACAAATCACTGGATACATTGCAATGCTTACTTATAAACGCCCGTGCCGTGGAATTTATTTCCTCAGATCGAATAAACTCCTCAGGCTCGGAATTCAGATCATTTATTGCTCGGATAGCAAAAGCAAAACACAGACAGAAGTCTCGAGCTCGTGTTGAATTATCCTTGACCAACAAAAAATTTTACAGCCAAACACAATCCATATTTATACATTTTGAAGTGAAATGTTTATGGAAATTTCCTAAAACATCTTTGTCGTCACAAGTTGTTTTTCAAACCTCACGATGATTTTGAAAATTTTTCATTGTTATACGAGGATGAAACAAAACATCTCTTAACAAGAGTGCAAGTGAGCACAATATACGCCCGAAAAAGTATCTGTGACACACACACACACACACACACACACACACACACACACGTGCACGCACACACACAATTATATATTCAAACACGTCAATTTATGAAGAACAAGAAAGTATTTACAGAATTGTGCGACTACATCGAAAACAGCTTCCTGGTTGCCATGGCAACCACTTTAGATGACGAACGTATGTCAAGACACACCGTCTCCACAGTCTGTACCTATGTACCAAATATGAAACGTGAAAGTTGAAAACTTTGGGAGTTAGAGTGCGGACAGGAACGGACGGACGGACGGACGGACGGACAGACGGACGACCGGTATCACATAATACGCCCCGAAATATATATATATCGGGGCGTATAAAAAGGCTTGCTTGTACAATAAACACCTGAAATCTTTTTTTTTTCAGCACATTATTCGAGACTTGTATTAGTATTACAAAACATTGATAATTCCACAGATAAATCTCAAATGGTAAGAGGGATGAGACGTGTACTTTGGGTGATCTCGATGAAATGCACGAAGCTTGGTACTTGATGTCACCCTTGCCGTACACAACTGCAAGACTCAATTTCGCAGTCATTAATTAATTAACACATTTCAATAAAAGCAATTATTATAGTGATACATTGTCCATCAAATTATCAAATCATTAAAAGCTTAATGGAGAATATATAATCGATACATGTATATGATTCTAAATTCCTGGAATGAATTTCAATTAACTTTAAAGGAATATACTTCTTATAATTATTATTGTGACTGCAAAGTGTATCATCAATTGTGTATAAACTTAAACTGTATGTTCATTTGCCTTGATAAAGCTTGGTTAAATAATATCGTTTTGCAAGGCTCTTTTACTGTGGCTCTGAGTGTCAAGTTGTTATATTTTTTTTAAAAACATTTAGCTTCGAAGTTCAATAAATTCTCAGAACAAAGCATATTTAATGTGCGACCATTAACAAAGATCCAAAAGTTGGATTTCACTTTTACAATTTCCTCCAATTGTCCTGCAAAGGACAATATCACATTTTAAAATTTGGAAATCTTCAATTCAAATTGATATTAGGATCAATTTATCTGTCATCAAGATCATATGCCATCCTTATGGGGGGAATTGAGACGAGTCAGCCTTCACCAGGTGTTTCCTGTTTGCAGGGTCGTGACATGACTATACCTCATAGGCCGCCTCTGTTGAGATCTCGCCCGTCACTGGTAGTTTCGTCAGTCGTGGCGTACCCTTTGATGAAAGATGAAGACAGGCAGTCAAGACGAGACCACCAGTGTGGATAGACCGCTCTTTGTCTCAGGACTGTAACTATCAATCCTCCCAGGAAGTGTCATGCTCTGATTTCAGAAGAGATGTCCAATAACCCCAACTTGGGTTATTCAAGATCACAGGCCTCCAATTTCATAATTATCATCATTATTAAGAATTATTTGAATGTCGGATTTAAACGACATTGGTTTACAATTACAATTAATTTTTTTACTCAATTTTGAATGCAATTTACATGGGGATTAGAAGCAGGATGAATGTACTCAAAGAGCACAGAGCCGATTAATAGAATCACATTAAATGTCGCACATGACAGCCCAGGCACGTCTTTAAACAAAAGAGCTGGCTGTCAGATCTTTAATTAGCACACAGGAGTCGGTGTCATGCAGGAGTTGGGAACGCATGGCACTACTCTGACTCATTTGAAAGGAAGCACATCATTTTCCCAGTGAATGACTCTAAAATCTTCTCCTAAGTTGGATTAAAGGGAAGAAACTACTGATTATAGTATTTTAACATTGTATAGTTTATTCAGGCAGAACAGAAATTTGTTTTATCCTCTAACTTATTGGATTTTTGGAATCAATTCTCACCAATTTAATTTATTTTAATTATGACAATTTGGTTAGGATGTAAAATGATTTCGAGTTACCCCAAATTTAAAATGTATTTATCAGTACCATTTGGTGCTTAATTTGTAATATATTAGAGTTCAGCCTTGAAAATAAACAATTGTGGAGGACATTGTGGAGAGTGGTGCTGCCAACTGGTCCACAGATTCACTGACTGATGCCAAGGGACTGCTGCTTGCCATCACCAGCACTGACTTCATTATGTCCCTGGTGATCACCAACAGTGCACTCTGCGACCTGAAAGGTTTCACCACCAGCCTTCAGGCAGAGGCCAAAGACAATGTTGATGCCAGTAATGAAATTAGTTGTGTGAAAGCATCTCTGCAAGATGTTCGAAACAACATTGATGACCATTACTCTCAATGGTTTCGTCAGGCAGAACAGATGTGTGAGGTGGTTGGTGTTACACCTTCCATGCCGAGACTCTGTAAACGCCAAAGAAACAGAGATAACACACCAGCTGAGAATCCAGCAGATTACTACAGGACAATTGTGGCTATTCCAATTCTAGATCATCTGATAGCTGAGCTCAATACGCGGTTCAGCTCCTTGCACCAGAAGGCAATGCAGGGACTCAGCCTGATTCCATCCATCTTGGTCAACCTCACACCAGCAGAGGGGAAGAAGAGATTACTTGAAGCTGTTAACCTCTACCAAGATGATGTCCCATCCATTGGAAGCATTAAGAGTGAGCTGCACAGCTGGATGGTTAAATGGGAAAAGAAGACGAAAGACCAGGGTCACACCAGCTTTCCAAGTACATTGGGCACGACCCTTTCCCAGACCTCAAGTTACATGTTCCCGAACTTTAGGACCCTGCCCACCATCCTCTGTACCCTGCCAGTGACATCCTGTTCAGTTGAAAGGTCATTCAGTGGGCTTAAGAGAATTAAAACCCCATGTAGGTCAACCATGGGGAATGAGAGACTGACTGGACTGACACTGCTCCACATGCACAGAGACATCCATGTGGACGTTAACAGCAAAGTGATTGACATATTTGCACAGAGGAATCCAAGGAGGATGAAACTTGCAAATGTACTTGTAGATGCCAACACATGTGATTAAATTTATAACAGATTGTTGGTCACAAGTGCTTTTGCAAAAAAGAACAGACAGTGCTGTGAACATTTATTTTGCAATATCTGTTGTCTTCTGTGATCATCAGAGAAATTGTTGAACGTATAAGTACAGGGACTGAGAAACTGTCATGAGATTAATGTAAGATACGGTATCGAAAGAGAACTCGATGGTAATGAATTGATGATAGAAACAGTGTTCATTTAAAAAATATGTATAGCTTGACCAGAGGTCGACGAAACACTGAGTAGAGGTAGTTGTATTCAAGTTGTTATATTTAACATAGTTGCTAGTATGTCATGTAGGCACTACCATCACTCAGGTAGGTCTCACTAGTAATGATATTAAAGATGGAAAGTTGAAGTTTATTGAATTGAAGCTATTTTATTTTTAGTTAAGCATTTAAATATTACGTTAATTAACTTTGACATCTTTTTGCACAAAACATGCAAATCAAAGAATATGTGAATGTGCATTTATTTGAAAGCTGCAATAAAGTTTTCATAACGTTCATGTGACTTAGATTTTCTGTTATTTGGAAATCCCCACTCCCCCCCCCCATCCCCACCTCTACCCAATTCCTGGATTTGCCCCTGACAGGAACCCTTTTGGTTGTGTGGAGGACCCGGTCAAACACGTGTGATGACAAAACCAACCAAGAGATAAATATTAAACACGGGTGTTCACTTTGACTTACGATTCAAACACCACACGGAGGGGAACGGGTCCAAAGGGAAACAAGGGAGAACGGAGGGAAATGGAACAAAACCAAACAAAATGGAGGTAAAGGAATGGGTGAAAATAAAATGGCGGGAAGGAAGAAGGTGAACACAAAATGGCGGGAAGGAAGAAGGTGAACACAAAATGGCGGGAAGGAAGAAGGTGAACATAAAATGGCGGGAAGGAAGAAGGTGAACACAAAATGGCGGGAAGGAAGAAGGTGAACATAAAATGGTGGGAAGGAAGAAGGTGAACACAAAATGGCGGGAAGGGAGAAGGTGAACACAAAATGGCGGGAAGGAAGAAGGTGAACACAAAATGGCGGGAAGGAAGAAGGTGAACATAAAATGGTGGGAAGGAAGAAGGTGAACACAAAATGGCGGGAAGGGAGAAGGTGAACACAAAATGGCGGGAAGGAAGAAGGTGAACATAAAATGGTGGGAAGGAAGAAGGTGAACACAAAATGGCGGGAAGGGAGAAGGTGAACACAAAATGGCGGGAAGGAAGAAGGTGAACACAAAATGGCGGGAAGGAAGAAGGTGAACATAAAATGGTGGGAAGGAAGAAGGTGAACACAAAATGGCGGGAAGGGAGAAGGTGAACACAAAATGGCGGGAAGGAAGAAGGTGAAGAGAAAATGGCAGGAAGGAAGAAGGTGAACATAAACCTTCTCCATGTTCACCTGACACAGGTGAAACATCGCGTGAGCACGTGCACAGAGAGCAAATGAGCGGAGCAATGCACACGTCACTTCTGGGTTCCGAGCACGTGGAGTCGTTGAGTCGTGGACCGGGGACGGCACACAGCAAGTTCGGGTTCGGGTTCCAGTTCGTTTTGTTCTGTAATCACCTCTTTATAAACTACGTCAACATGACTCTTAATCAACTTGGCTCTTTAGCTCAGTCGGTAGAGCACTGGTCTTGTAACCTAGTAAACTGGTCTTGTAAACCAGTGGTCGTGAGTTCGAATCTCACAAGGGCCTATGTCTTTTTTTTGTTGGTGACGTCACGCAGCAGGAACATTGAATGTGTCCATTTGTTATATTTATTGTTATATATTATTATAAATTATAATTTGTTATATTTATTAAATATATATATATATATATGTTATATATATTTAATATTATAATTCATTCTCTGTATTTTACCAGCAGGGGTATCAGACCGTATCAAATGCTCGAGATCCCTCCAGAGAGACCGCCCTGATCTCATGTCTGCCAATGAGGGTCTCCACCCGTTGCTGGAACAGCAGAAACAGCACGTCCGAGCTAACAACGACCGGGTCTGAATCCCATCTTATGATCTGACATCAGGCCGTTGGACAAAAGGATTTGACGTCGACTGCAGTGACACAGATTCCATGACCTTGTCTCTGATTGGAAGCAAGCTCATCATCCTGCGGTTAAGAGGTCCCGTTTGTGTGTAACAGCACCCAGAACGACTCCGATCTCATTTACATCAATCTCCGTGAAACGTTGGAGCAGATCATTTCCCATCGTGTGACGGCCCAGGAAGAGGAACATAAAATCCTGAAAACTTACTTCATCCATTATTCCAGGTCCCCTGCCAAATGTTGTAATTCCAGATCCTTCCATTATCCAAAGTTTACTACAATATTCAACGTGGTTACTGTCTGGTCTTCTGTGGTGACGTAGTCGCCGAATCAACTGCAGAGGGCCTATTAATTGCTGTTCTTTCTGTTGTATTGAAAGTACTTCAGAGTCCCTGCCTGAAGCTGCAGGCTCTCCCATTGGCTATCTCACAGCCTTCCTGGAGCTGCAGGCTCTCCCATTGGCTATCGCTCAGCCTTCCTGGAGCTACAGGCTCTCCCATTGGCTATCTCACAGCCTTCCTGGAGCTACAGGCTCTCCCATTGGCTGTCTCTCAGCCTGTTATTCAGCGAGTTGTGTGTGCTTGCCCCTCCCTCTCCGTGCCCACCTCCCTCCCAGAGCTTGTCACTGTTGTTATATCAGAGGGAAACATTAAAGAACCCAATCCCTTATCCTCGCTATTTACTTGACGATTGTACATTTCTCCATTTTCAGAAATGAACATTTACTGAACAAATTATCACGACGACGTCCCTACTTAATACATCGAGATGATTCCGGCTCGAACACACAATACTTCCCAACTACGTATTGTGGCTACAATTTGATTACATAACTACCCCCCCACCCCCCACTAACAATATGAAAGATAAATCTTGAACGGTTTTTTGAAATATCACATGCACGAGCCAAGTTACAGAGATGGTTGCCATGGCAACATAATTCAGCCAATCACAGCCGTGATCTAATCAGGTTTAGAAAATGTAATGAGCAACAGAAATCTGCAATTCTTCTTCTTTCCTTAATAAGGGGTCCAAATGGCACCAAGCTGTTCAACCGGTCAAACTGGTGAACTCATAGTCACACCAAGCTGTTCAACCGGTCAAACTGGTGAACTCATAGTCACACCAAGCTATTCAAATTGCAATATGAAAGCTAAAAGTTCAACGGTTTTTGAAACATCACGAACACAAAAGCACATGGACGGATGATCGGTCGGTCGGACGGAGCTCGTTTAACGTCCCCGTCTCGGGCCTTGTTCGAGGAGCGGGGGAGACAATCAATTAAACAATCCATCACACCATGAAATGTTGTGTGGGACGGTTTGTTGTGACGTCCGTTCGAATGAGAGGATGGACTTGTTGGATATTGTGACGTCCACGGGACTTGAACAGTCCTGCCAACGTAGAATGAGCCGAAACGATGGAGGCGGTTTATTTATTTATAACCCAAAGATGGCGGTTCTAATCGCTCTACCGCAAACGGGACGAGGAAGGTGGCACGAGTCGCTTTTCACTGAGTTGATAACGTTTATTCCTCTAACCAAAAATAACAAGACTCGGCAAGAAGAGGGATCCGGGGCGATTCGACGGGATGGTGGTGTGGATTTGGGCGTGGGGAAAACACAGACAATTCCAATGAATATACAAATCTCAAACCCTCTAAAGCGCCAGGTAAACACACACACACACACACACACACACACACACACACACATACACACACACACACACACACATACACACACAAACACACACACACACAAAACGTAACTGGTCCTGGTGGTCAGGCTGGCCCGTGGTGTGGACGCAACAGTCCCTGGATTGGCGCCGGACGAGCTGGCGTTGCGCTCGTCAGGGGCAGGAGACACCGTGGTACTGTCGACCTCCTGGTCCTGGCCCAAGTCCGCTCACAACCGCCAGGGAACCAGTTCTGGCGCCAAGTTGCGAGCAGGAGAGGGAGGCAGGTCCGCCCGCCGTTCGACCCCGTACTCAGAGCCAGCAGAACCCCAGAGCCAACCAAGGTGAGGCACGAGGCACAGGAAGGCCTCGAGACACGATGAATCCAGGATCGAATCAGCCCAACAACACAGCACGCTCCCAGCACAACAACCTCCACCAGAACGGTTTTTCTGTCCCGATCTTCTTCCTCTTCGCCTTTCCCGAACAGAACCTTTTTATCCTCCCGTCCTTGTCACTTCCAATCGAGCCGTTTTATTGGCCCACCGCCGTCGCCTTCCGCCAATCGTGATCACGGGGCGGAGCCATCCGCAGCACTGTCCTGTGATGTCACGGCAAGCCTCCAGGGAATATTAAAAGGGGTTTACACAGACACACTTACCCTATCCCGTATCCCTATCTAATTACGTGACAATTAACATTTCCCCCTTGAAGAAATGGACATTTACTAGACAACTTATCACCACTGAATTGCTACTTATTACATCGAGATCCTGGTACACTCGAACAGCATGGCATACCTAATTAAACATCCTAATTACCCTTTGAATGCATACCCCCCCCCCTCTGACGTAACAATATTCTCGTGAGACTTCGATCTCCAGTGTGATTTGGTATTCCTCCGGTATTCCGCCTCGTGTCTCCGACCATTTAAAGAGATTCCCCTCTTGGAATCCTTCCAAGGCCAAACTGGACCAGATTTTATAGTCGCTGCTCCGAGGAAGTGAGGGAAGAGCTTGCTCATGAAAACGTTGGAAATTTTAATGGAAATACATTTGAGTCAAAAGCAGAGTCTCTGCTCGGTACATGTGTGCCCCCCCCATGCAAAACCTCATGTGGGGGGGGGGCTTTCTATTGGATGGTGAATAATATGGTGAGACCTTCAAGTGAAGAATCGATTCATGTCTCGTCCCCGGAGGGGGTTAGTGAAGTACAGGATTAGAATGACCAGCTGTGTGTGTGTACCTGTCTTTCCATACCATCATGGGTCGTGTATTGTCATATCTGGATGCCTGGACCGATTGCAACCAAACTTGGTGGGAGAGTAGGATGGGTCAACCAAACATGTGCCCAACTGTTATGGATGTAAATTAATCAGATATTCACCGAAGGGATGTAGATGGATGTTCAATGGGCGTCCCAACTGCCAGCATTCATTGGTGGACGTCAAATATCTCACGGTGTCTTGCGCGAAGAGCAGGCAAGCTATCGCCGGCACCCTGAACAAATTCCAAATTCCTGCCCTCACCAGCACAGGGCATTGTATCAGCAGCACAGCCTCGTCCTCAGCCAATGATGTTTCTCCGCAGTCACTACCATGCTATGATGTCACCAATTTTGAATGTAAAACGGATTGTCGTGTCCGTGGCCGATGAACACCAGGCTTGGATGAAGAGACAAACGGTTTTAAGTCCGAGGTAAACAGCCGGAATTCTTGGCGGTTATGACACGCGCGGAATTGAAAGCAGAGAATGCGCTTACCTGAAGCAGAAGCACACGGGTTTATTCTCGAACTCACAACGAATAAACGAACACAAGGTGAAAATGAAAGGTGCGGTGAAACTAAATCCGAATTTGAGACGTCGAACGAAAACTAAATCAGTCCAGAGACGTGTCCACTCCACACAGACAAGGGGAAAGATAAAATAAAAGAAAATCCCCCCCAGTCATGCCGACACTCAGCTTCGCGTCCAGATCCAGAATTGGCCTTTGGGAGCCTGGTGGTAGTTGAACCTTGAAGTGACCGCACAGGAAGCTCACAAGATAACAAGGACAACAAGGGAATCCAACACAGGTGGAGGCCATTCAGCCCATCATGCCTCCGCGAGCACCACACCAACCCATGATCATTTTAATTAATGAAAGAAAAAAAAAGAATAGTTTTGTATTTTTTATTTTGTTGTTGTTTTTGTTGTTATTGTTGTAATTTTTTTCTTTTCTTTTCTTCCCCTCGGAGAGGCGGCATGGGCTTGGTTAAAAACACACACTCAACAAGACCCCCACCAACAGCACTCCGTACACAATCACCCATCAATACTCAAACTACCCAAAAATCTTATCAACATCCCCACACCCCTCCATCTCCATAACTTCCAGGTACCTATCTAATTCAAATTTAAACTTATCTACTGTTTCTGCTGCCACGACCTTAACAGGGAGACCATTCCATGCGTTGACTACTCTCTGAGTGAAAGATCCTCTGTCTTACTACCGTTTTAACTCTCCTCTTCTTTACTCTCAGGCTATGGACCCTGGTTCTATCACTGTTGACTCTGTTAAATAATTAATCTTCACTTATTTTATCTCTACCTTTCATTATCTTAAACATCTCGATGATATCTCCTCATAACCGCCTCCTTTCTGGTGTATAAAGCCCTGTCTCCTTCAGCCACTCCTCATAGCTGAGTCTCGCTCGGCCCAGAATCAATCTCGTAACCCTGCGCTGAACCCTCTCTATGGGATCGATGTCCTTCCTGAGTTGTGCTGACCAGAACTACACGCAATATTCTAGATGTGGCCCTCACTAAATTCCTGTGCAATGTCAACACCACTTCTTTTGATTTATAATTGATCCCCCTCCTGATACAACCTAAAACCCTGTTTGCTTTACCTATAGCTGCCTGTTACTGTGCTACCTGCATACCTCCCGTGTCTGTTACCACCCCCAGATCCTTCTCATGTCCAGATTGATACCACCTGATCCAGATCCCTTACATCCTGCGATCTCTGTTTTCATTGTTCTTTCCCATCCCCAACACCTTACACTTGCTCAGGTTAAATTACATCTGCCAATCTTTTACTCAATCTATTCAAGTATCAATACTTTCCTGAATCTGATCACCACCCACTCCGCTATCCACCTCACCTCCAAGATTTGTGTCATCTACAAATTTGGAAAGCTTACTCTTTACCCCTCTATCCAAATCGTTGATGTAAATATTGAATGGTAATGGTCCGAGTACTGATCCCTGAGGTCCCCCGCTCCTTACATCCTCCCAGCAAGACATCCTCCCACTCACAGCCACTCTTTACTTCCTATCACAAATCCAGTTTGCAATCCAATTGGCTACCTGACCAACCACTCCACAAGCCCTCACTTTGGCTAACACCCTCCGATGTGGTACCTTATCAAATACCTTCTTAAACTCTAGATATACAACGTCCACAACCTTTCCCTCATCCACCCAATCAGACACTGCTTCATAGAACTCTTAAAGATTTGTTCAACAGGAACTACCTTTGGTAAACCCATGCTGACAACCTGTAATTAGTCAGTATTTATTTAAATGGGTCCTCATCCGGTCTTTAATTAATGTCTCCAACACCTTCCCCACAACTGGTCAAACTAACAGGTCTATAGTTTCCCAATTCTTCTCTGGATCCTTTCTTAAATCATGGTGTTACATTTGCTCCTCTCCAATCCTCCGGTACCTGTCCCGACTCCAGAGAGCTATTCAAAATATTTGTTAACATCTGGCTAACTGGCTCAGCCACCTCCCTCAATATTCGCGGGTGCATATTATCTCGACTCGGAGCCTTATCTACTCTTAGATTACTGAGCTGTTCCTTTACTTCCTCCACTCCAACCTCGATCTTCTGTAAAAGCCCTTCCTCACCTCCTCGATCGATACTCTCAGCTATTGGCAATTCTCCTGACTGTTCTTGTGTAAAAGTTGAAGAAAAATACCTGTTCAATAAGCCTGCCATCTCACTTTCATTACCAACCACCCTCGAACCCTCTGCCTGACGTCACCCCAACCAATCATTAAGCTCGGGGGCGTGGCCTGCTGATTATGATTCCTGGGAGGTGGGGTTTGTCTGCTCAGGAATGTTCAGGTCCTGTGGGAAGTCGGGTCGGTTGTTGTCGTTGTTGTAAAAACGAGGTTCTTTATGGCCGGCCTTGTGTAATGTAAAAACGCAGGAAAAGGTCACAGGGTGCAATCACATCCTGGGAGAAACTAGCCTTAGACCCTACCGAGTTAACACCACCCCGTGTGGTGACACGTAAGCAATCTTTAGCTCACAGTTTTCCCAACTTAAATTACATCGAGAAGCCTCCGACCCGTCCACGGACCATGCTCCACTACGCAATCCGATCTTCACTGGGGGATTCCTCCAACTACCCCCCACAAACGTAACAATATATTCATGCTCCACCTCATGCACATTCATGTTTTGCCTCATGCATGTTTCTGCTCCGCCAATGTCACGTCATCTCAGCTGCAAGCAAGTGAGAGCGGCGCTGCCTGTCCGGCAGGTGGTGTGGTTGCATGTGGAGAAGGCACAGTTTTTCCCGTCGCACTTGGAGTGATTTAAACTTCTACAACAGTTGGTTAACCTGCCTGTAGCATTCTCTATTCAAGAATCGGGACACGTAGGCCGTTCCAGGATACCCGCCACCTCGTGCTGCACACGAACAAAGACGACGCATGTTTGAATGTTCTATCTCAGTGAGTTTATTAGTTCCATTTCAACTGGATCAGAGTGAAGCTTCTTCCGCATCTTTTGCGCTTTATCACACGGACACACCATATTCTTCTCTCCACTCTTCCAGAATGCACTCTTCTGATCTATGGAGAGTGGCATTGGGAATGAACAAAGGAAAGGGTTAAACTGTGTCCAGCAGCCATGGCAATGTAATGAGCTGTGATTCTTCAACGGTGGATGGCGGAGAAACAGACGGTGCAATACGTCTTTCATCATTCATCTTCTGCCTTATCTTTACTCTTCAATGGAAATAGGCCACTGTGACTACAGCTACTACTACCACCACCGGTACTCCATTACTCCGACCATCATGACTTCGAACATGACGACTACCACTTGTACGAACATTACTTTTACCACCACCAAAACCACTACGACTGCGAACATTACTTCCACCATCACTATTACTAACATTACGACTCCCACTTGTACTGACATAACACGTTCGGTAGTTAAACCTTCCACGTGGTACTCGAGCATCAGGTTACCTCAAAGTATCTCAATGATGATTCTGGAAGATGCGATGTCGACCAAACCAAACAATGGAGGCCAGCATTCCAAAGAAGACCGTAGCACAGACCCATGGGGTCATCAAGGAACGCAGCGATCTTGGTTTGTGCCTTCGCACAAAATCTTCCTGGAGAGACACACACACAGAAAGCCTTCAGTTGAGGTAAACTCCCGCCATTTAACTATTACATCCACAGGACACGTTTGAGAGATACAGGTGCACGACCAAGACGAAACGTCATCGCTCCGTGGCGGTACCACAGCCCCGAACTCGAACCCCGCTATTCGAGGACAGCCCGGATCGAACCGTCTTCAGAATCCCCACCAACACAGCGCGCTCTCTCAAACAGCTCGTGCGGAACGACTAAAGGACTAGTGGGACCCAGGCTCCCGATCTAGGGACTGGACCCACAACACCGGCTCGAGGACTCACCCAACCGCCTCGTTCTCGAATCCAGTCCCCAAAGTGCTCCACCACGAATTGGCTCATCTCGAGGGACAACACCTCGGCTCGTTCATCCACCGTCCCGAACTTGTCGTCCATTTCCTGAGCGACCATGGCCAACAGGACGATGACGGCGACGAGGCGTCCCCAGTTCACCTGGCCGTCGGAGAACACCGCTTCCGCCACACGGGTCACCGTTCCCGCCACCGAGCCCGCGTTACTCAAACCGCGGCGGTCCGGGTCCAGCCGTGCCACCATTTCCCAGTAGGCCTCACGGTGTTCGTTAAGCATCTCGTCACCGAGCCGGATGAGGATTGCTTCGGCTTGGTTGAGGAGCTGCAGCACGTCCGGTGCCACACGGTGCACCACGTAGGCCTTGGTCAACGCCATGGTCTCTTGCATGAGCAGATCGTCTTCCATCGTGAAACACCCGGAATGACTTTCCGGCGGGAACCCAAACCTCGAGCAGCCTCGATCGATCAGGCCAACACAGCGTCGGGATTCTTCTTCCTCTTCACTTCCATCAATTTCGCGATCGTTGTTGTTTCACGACCCGTTGTTTTTAAAATTTCCTTCCACGCGGTTAAATTACACTTCAACACCAAATTAACACTTCACACACTACAGAGATATATTTTATGAAACAACAACTCTCAGCGATTACTCACAACGAAGCGAGGCCTCGGTAGGCGGGGCTAATATTATCCAAGTGATTCTTCTTCTTCAAATTATTCGACTTCTGTTGTTGTTGTTGTTGTTGTTGTTGTTTCAGATCGTGTTTCCTTCGAAGTAGATTTATCAACATTCACTGAAAACACAAAGCATGAAATAATTTAAATAATATTGGTTCATGTTTGTGGTGTATGTTAGTTCAAAGTATACATATATATTTTTTTGCGAACGTTGGCTCGAAGAGAGCTCCCGTTCTTCTTCTTCTTCTTCTTCTTCTTCTTCTTCTTCTTCTTCTTCTTCTTCTTCTTCTTCTTCTTCTTCTTCTTCTTCTTCTTCTTCTTCTTCTTGTTCTTCTTCTGGAGAAGACAAAACCTTTTGGACGCGGCTCTTGGACACATTTGTCCTTGTTTTTTTTAGTTGTTTTTTGTATACCTTGTCGAGG